>NC_045447.1:41610119-41947677 GCF_002776525.5 Piliocolobus tephrosceles | reverse complement strand
TCCCACCACTTGTGTTAATATTAATCTCTTCCTACTCAAAACACCTACAAACAAACAAACGAAACTAAGCTCCTCACTCATTTCTGATGTACAGCTAAGTTTGGGAGCCCCTTGTCTAGTTCTTATCTGATCTAGGATTTTGCCAGATGGTTATCTGTCCTTCCCTGTACTCCTCCAGTGATGAGAGGCCCACTGCCTTTCAAGGGAGGCCTCCCAGCCTTAGCCAGCTCTGCTTTGTCTGGGAGTTATTCCTCTGTACTCTTCACTGGTCTGGCTCTGCCTTCTAGGACCTCACAGATCCTGTCTGGTTTTGCCCTTCAGAGAACTGGAGGGCACAGCCTTGTCTTTCAAGTTCTAAAGGGTGAATATCCCAGATCCTTCAGCTGCTCCTCAAAGGGCACAGCCTCCAACCTTGCCCCATGGGGGACACTTCCTGTCTGCAACTGGCCTTTCAGATCTGCCACAGTTTCCAATGCACTGACAT
Organism: Piliocolobus tephrosceles; assembly: GCF_002776525.5. Taxonomy (NCBI): domain Eukaryota; kingdom Metazoa; phylum Chordata; class Mammalia; order Primates; family Cercopithecidae; genus Piliocolobus; species Piliocolobus tephrosceles. Next base: position 41,947,193 of record NC_045447.1, on the reverse strand, counting down.
GAGGACTGATATTCACTTTGCCATAAACTCACTCCCTCTATCAATGAGGCCTCTTAAGGATTGCTCAGTTAATCATTAAGTCAATCAATCCTGGAGTGCTATGCCAAGCCCAAGGGAAGCTAGGCTGTTCACATGCTGTGGGGGAGGCAGGAGGGCCTTGGCAAGGGGCTCATGTGGTTGCTGAAGAAACCGGAGGAAAGCATGGGCATCAAGCTGATAATATGTCAATCATAGTGCCTTCATGGATGGCTAACTTTTGCAGCAAGGGCTGTGAACATCCTAAGGATGATATGGAAGCAAAAGATTCCATAGAGATGTAGCTTAAGGAAAGAACTAAGTGAATTAGGTCCAAGCAGTTGCATGTGAACACCCTAGATAGGTGGAGAGGCAGGGATTTAATAAAGGGAATTGGGTGCTCACAGAGCTGCTGCAAGTGTCGGAGGCAGAAGCAAGCCTTAGCCAGACCAGGACTGACTCTCAGGACAATACGGACATGGCCCACCAGCCTCGTGACTGTCTGAGGCCACTTCAGACAACCTCCTGCAGCCTCCATTCAAAGAGCAGGAAGCCAGGTCAAGGAGCGACTGCAGCCACAGCAGCCAGTCCACAGCCAGGAAGCTGGAGAAGGGACAAGGAATGCTGCCACAGAACATCTCCTATTTCTGCTATCCTGCTAGTGCCACCCTACAGGGGCAGGATAATACCCTCCAACACGTGCCCGCCTTCCACATCCGGCAGAGTACTACTGATTGGCAGCATCTAGTCCACATCCAGAACTCTTAACTGCAAATGAGGCTGGGAAACATGGCAGTTAGCTTTTGGACTTCCCTAGCCAGAAGGAAGGTGCAGTGAGGGTGGAGTGAGTGAGATGCGTGTTCATCTTGGCAACCTTTATAGCAACAAAATGGAGACAACTAAATGTCCAACAGTTTACCCCTACAACAGAATTCTATGCCACCTTGGAGAGGATAATGTCATCTGTAATTAGTGATAGGAGAGAACTTCAAAATACAGCGCTAAGTGTTTAAATTTTTTTACAGCAGCACAACAGAGGTTACTGTTTGGACTAACGGAGGCAGGATGGTGCACTTCCGGGTTCTTCTTCACCACCAACTCTTCCCGTGTGTGCGAGAATGCAGCTGACTCCCGGGAAGGTGCAGATTAATCAGGCATGCACCAGGTGATGTCAATCCGAAGAGACCAAGATTTACCTGGTGGCACCTGCGGAGCGCCCCCCCCCCTCCCCCGACATGCCCGTGCCCCGCCTATTGCCCTTCCACTCCTAGAAAAGTCGCTCCCAGCAGATGCGCCAGGGGCGGGCTTTCTCAGCCCCCACTCTTGTCCGGACTGTATTAGAAACTCCGCCCCCCCCACCCCCCCAGCTCCGGTCCCTGAAGCTAGATGACCAAAGAATAAATTTGCAGTTTTGCTTTTAGCCTTGCCTACTCGCTGGTTCTTTTGTGCCCTCTCTGGTGGTCTTAGAAAAACAAATCAGTTACTATATGATTTTATTTTTATTAAAATAATTCTTCAAAGATGCAGAGGAAACAATACCAGCAGGACGAACACCCAACCGTAATAATGGCGACCGTGGGTGAAGAGATTACAGGTGATCTTTTTCTTCTTTTTTCATCCTTTCCTGTGTTTTCCAAGCTTTCTACACTGTGCATACATTCTCTATGTCCTTATGTACAAAATGTCCGTATGAACAAAAATGTAGTTTGAAAAATGCCCAAATATAAAATCTTCTTAAAGGAACTGAAGAAAGGGGCAGTGAAAGTGGAGGACAGAAATTAGTGAATCCCGGACAAAAAAAATGAGGGACAGGCGAGGCAGAGAGGAGGTTAAGGGGAGTCTAAAGGATGGCAGTCAAGCAGCATCTTGCAGCGGGGAGAAAGGCAAAGCGTAGTTGGGGTTTGGTCTCCGAAAACTTTGCTGTGTGACCTGGGGAAGCCCCTGTCCCTCTCTGCGTATCTCTGTTTCCGCTCCCAAACCAGTGCCTTAGGACCCTAGATCTGAGCAACGTGGACACTGGGCATGCGGAGACGCGAGGGAGGGAGAACTGAAGCGGTGCGGGCTGCGGGGGGTAGAGGGGCGGGGACCGGGAAAGACCGGGCTGGGCGAGGGAAGAGCGGCCTTGGCCGGTGGCAGGAGGTAGGCAGCGCCCCAGGCGCAGGCGGAGCCTCACTGGCCTCTGGGTTCCAGGCTGCGCGGAGGCGGGACCTGCGGCCAGCCCTAGGCGGTCCGCTGGACAGAACTGGGAGGACCGGAGCCTGAACCCGAGCTTGATCCTGAACCTGAGCACAAGTCTGCTGCAGGTAACTAACGCGGGTCTTCCCTCGGCTCCCCCGGGAAGCCGCAGCTCCCGGCGCCGCGTGGGGGCTTTCCTCTCTGGGCCCCGGCGTCCCCATCTGGGGGCTGGCCTTTCCGCCATTGTGAGAGGTGACAATGTGCTAGGAGCCCTCACTCTCTGCGCCTCCTCTGCCTCCGGCCTCGGCGTCCACTTTGGCGGCGCTTGAGGAGCCCTTCAGCCCGCCACGGCACCGTGGGAGCCCTTCTCTGGGCTGGCTGAGGCCGGAGCCTCCTTCCTCTGCTTGCGGGGAGGTGTGGAGTGAGAAGCGCGGGCTGGAACCGGGGCTGCGCTCGCGGGAAGGTGTGAATTCCGGTGGGCGCCGGCTCGGCTGGCCCAGCACACGGAGCGGCCGGCTGGCATCGCCGGCCCAGGGCAGTGAGGGGCTTAGCACCCGGGCCAGCAGCTGCGGAGGTTGTACCGGGTCCACCAGCAGTGCCGGCCCGCCGCGCCGCACTCAAATTCTCACTGGGCCTTAGCTGCCTCCCGGCGGGGCAGGGCTGGGGACCTGCAGCCCGCCATGTCCAAGCCCCTCCCCTGCGGTGGGCTCCCGCGCGGCCTGAGCCTCCCCCACGGTCGCCGACCGCTGGGTGGCGCCTGGTCCCATGGACAGTCCAAGGGCTCAGGAGTGCAGGCGCGGCTCGGGACTGGCAGGTAGCTCCGCCTGCAGCCCGGGTGCAGGATCCACTGGGTGAAGCCAGCTGGGCTCCTGAACTGGATGGGGACTTGGAGAAATTTTATATCTAGCCGAAGGATCGTATGTGCACCAATCAGCACTCTGTATCTAGCTCAGGGCTTGTGAATACACCAATTGGTACTCTGTATCTAGCTAACCTAGTGGAGACTTGGGAGGACTAGCACTCTGTGACTCTGTATCTAGCTCAAGGATTGTAAACACCGCACCAGTTAGCACTTTGTGTCTAGCTCAAGGTTGGTAAATACACCAGTTGGTACTCTGTATCTAGCTAACTCTGTATCTAGCTAACTAGCACTCTGTGACTCTGTGTCTAGCTCAAGGATTGTAAACGCACCAATCAGCACTGTCAAAACAGACCAATCAGCTCTCTGTAAAATGGACCAATCAGCAGGATGTGGGTGGGGCCAGATAAGGGAATAAATGCAGGCTGCCAGAGCCAGAGAGCAGCAACAGGCTCAGGTCCACTTCCATGCTGTGGAAGCGTTTTTCTTTCGCTCTTTGCAGTAAAACTTGGTGCTGTTCAGTCTTTGGGCCCACGTTGCCTTTATGAGCTGTAACACTCACCACGAAGGTCTGCAGTTTCACTCCTGAAGCTAGCGAGACCATGAACCCACCGGGAAGAATGAACAACTCCAGACGCGCTGCCTTTAAGAGCTGTAACACTCACCACGAAGGTCTGCAGCTTCACTCCTGACAGCGAGACCACCCACCAGAAGGAAGAAGATCCAGACACATCTGAAAGTCTGAAGGAACAGACTCCAGAAACACCATCTTTAAGAACTGTAACACTCACACCGCTAGGGTCTGCGGCTTCATTCTTGGAGTCAGTGAGACCAAGAACCCACCAATTCCGGACACAGTTGCACGGTAGGACTCTCTCCACACCCCCTAATCCCAACCCCTGCCTCTGGGTGACGGTACAGGGGCCCCGAGGACACAGACGCCCCCAGACCTTCCCACGTTAGCTCGACTTCAACACTCCTGCCCACTCGGCCCACTCCAACAGAGGGCCCCTGATCATAGCCCAGAGGCTTGGACAAGCCCAGAGGCTGCGCCCTTTCCCCCACAGAAGGGGTGAAATGGGCACCACTGCAGTCCTCACGGATAGAGAAGATCCGGTCCTTCCTGCAGTGAATGAACTGTAAAAAATTGCCCATATTCTGGAGGATATGCAAAGCTAGGGCTGTGGAAATCCGGAGTGAGGCTCCTATACTTTCTTGCTGTGTATCCTCGGTGAGTCCCTGAACCTCGCTGGTGCCCAGCCTTCTTGCAAAATGGGGGTCATCATCGACCCTGATCAGCTAGGAGCTGAGAGAGGCTTGGCAAATTTCCCTTGAGAAGACTGCCTGCAAACTGTAAAGCATGATGCTCTGTGAGCTGTGATCTTCCTATCTGCAAGTGGAGGCCCCAGCAGGGACCCCATATAGGCCCCAAGAGTAGGAACAGCCTTTGTGTGATTGCAAAGGTTTGCCAGCCTTGGCCTATGACCACCTCTCCTGACTGCTTCACCCCTTCAACCCTTACCCCATGGATTGGTGACTCCCCTTTCCCTTTCCTCCTTTTGGTCTCCTCACCCTCAGAGCCAGGCCTGTTGTTGGCAAGGGCGCTCTGTCCCAGCATGTGGCAAAGTCGTGAGCTAAATGGAACCCTGGGGCACCACTGGCAGACCTGCTGACTCAGCTTCCCCCTATGGGATATGATGAGGTTTCTCTTCAAATAATCTTATCAATCTTTTATTCTTTAATTCATAGTAGCCCCCACCCCCTTTTTTTTTTTTTTTTCATTTTTTTCCTTTTTGCCTTTGTTAGATGCCCAGGCACGCCACAGTGCCAAGCGTTATCAGTTACCAGCTCACATTCCTTTGCTTGTTTGGAAAGAGGACTAACTTTCTAGCTCATTGCAGACACCCCTTTCCCTTTCTCTCCACTTTCTTTTACATGCCCACTCTATCTAAAAAAATCAAATGTTTAGCCAACCAGGATTAGTTTAGATTGTACGACCCGACCCCAGCCAATGGGGAAAGGGTACAGGGGCAGGACTTGTGTCAGGAATAAAGGCTCTTGTGCCCCTTTGTTCAGGTGTGCTCTCATGGCAACTGGCCAAGGAGGCACCCCTCTGCGCAGAAGTAAAATTGCTTTGCTAAGAAATCTTTGTTCGAGTGTTCAATTTCCTTAGGATTTTGAGCCTTATTTCTAACACCCCCAAGGGGAAGGGAAACTTTCTTGGTCAGCATTGATTATTATTATTGTTATTTTTAGATACAGTCTTGCTCTGTTACCCAGTCTGGAGTGCGTGGCACAATCATGGCTCACTGCAGACTCAACCTCCTAGGTTCAAGTGTTTCCCCCCAAGCAGCTAAAACTACAGGCATGCACCACTATTCTCGGCAAATTTATTTATTTATTTTTTGTAGAGACAGAGTTCTTGCTATGTGCTCAGGCTAGTCTCAAACTCCTGGCCTCAAGCAATCCTCCCACTTTGGCCTCCCAAAGCGTTACCAGCGTAAGCCACCATGCCTATCACATTGATTTTTATGGGGCTGGGGACCTACATGGAGCCTTGCTTTCCTGATTGAGTTTTTTGTTCCTCTGCCTGCCCAGGGGTGGAGGGTGAGAGGCTGGGGGTGAAGGGACAGGCAGGTGCAATTCCATTTTACTGTTGGGCGGAGCAAGATTCATGAGATATCAAAGGCAGAGAGATTCAAATTCTGACTGAAGAATAACTGCTTCAACTAATCTGGAAACGTTACACTCTGTTTAATTTTCATTTAATATGTATTATCCGCTGTTTTAAGTTTTGTAACAGTAGTTGTTTTAACGAAGTCTACACTTCTCAGAGTTGTAGCTTTTCTTCTCAGCTGCCTCCTGACTTGCTGCACTTCTGGGAAAGCTGAAAAGGCTATGCTGAGACCTGTGGTTAGGGGGTGCTGGGCTAGTTCAATTTCTGAGGCACGGCCGGTCCTGATGTCCTGAGTGGAACTTGCCAGGGTTTTTATATGCAAGACATCATTCAACATAACCCCATGAGGCATTTCACATATTGGGGAACTGAGGCACAGAGGTGAAGTGAAGCAGGTCCCTCTCAGAGAACAACTGTCTCCAAGTCTCTTTGATTTCTACTCAAGTCTTAGTCAATTCTTAGACAGCCTTTGTGGCAATTTCAGTGTTTCCCCTGTGTATCATTCAGTACTATGTGTTGAGCCACTGCTCTGTAGCAGGCATATCCCTAGGCTCGGGGACATAGCGATGAATGAAACAGAAAAATAAGTTCCTGTGCTCATGGAGCTTGCATTTTATTGTGGGGAGACAGATAAACATAGAAGCCTGTAAAGATAGTATTTGGGATGTGAGATAGAGAAGCAGCAAAGCAGGGTGGGGGGGATAGAGAGTGTTGGGGTGGGAAGAGTTGCAATTTTATAATGGGTCAGGGAAGGCCTTGCTGAGACCCAGCAGAGGTGAGGGTGTGAGCTGAGGATAGGCGGGACGTGATAGAGTTGGCCCAGAATGTTCATCAGGGCCCTCACAGCTCTTACAGTCTATGTTTTTAGAGGTGACAATCCTTAATGCTGGAATCTTGGAATGTCTGAGCTGGTGGGCCCTTGGGTACCGCCACCTGCCTTATCCCACCTTCTCACCCTGGTTTCTTTTGTCCCTCTCCAGAGTGGTCAGCATGCTGTGCTTCCTGGCACCCCGGCTGCTTTGCCTCCAGGGCAGGACTGCCCGGTACTCCTCGGCAGCAGCCCTCCCAAGCCCCATTCTGAACCCAGGCATCTCCTACAACCAGCTGTTCATCAACAATGAATGGCAAGATGCAGTCAGCAAGAAGACTTTCCCCACGGTCAACCCTACCACCGGGGAGGTCATCGGGCACGTGGCTGAAGGTGACCGGGCTGATGTGGATCTGGCCGTGAAAGCAGCCCGGGAGGCCTTCCGCCTGGGGTCCCCATGGCGCCGGATGGATGCCTCTGAGCGGGGCCGGCTGCTGAACCGCCTGGCAGACCTAGTGGAGCGGGATCGAGTCTACTTGGCCTCACTGGAGACCTTGGACAATGGGAAGCCTTTCCAAGAGTCTTACGCCTTGGACTTGGATGAGGTCATCAAGGTGTATCGGTACTTTGCCGGCTGGGCTGACAAGTGGCATGGCAAGACGATCCCCATGGATGGCGAGCATTTCTGCTTCACCCGGCATGAGCCCGTTGGTGTCTGTGGCCAGATCATCCCGTGGAACTTTCCCTTGGTAATGCAGGGTTGGAAACTCGCCCCGGCGCTTGCCACAGGCAACACTGTGGTTATGAAGGTGGCAGAGCAGACACCCCTCTCTGCCCTGTACTTGGCCTCCCTCATCAAGGAGGCGGGCTTTCCCCCTGGGGTGGTGAACATCATCACAGGCTATGGCCCAACAGCAGGTGCGGCCATCGCGCAGCACATGGATGTTGACAAAGTTGCCTTCACCGGTTCCACCGAGGTAGGCCACCTGATCCAGAAAGCAGCTGGTGATTCCAACCTCAAGAGAGTCACCCTGGAGCTGGGCGGCAAGAGCCCCAGCATCGTGCTGGCCGATGCTGACATGGAGCATGCCGTAGAGCAGTGCCACGAAGCCCTGTTCTTCAACATGGGCCAGTGCTGCTGTGCTGGCTCCCGGACCTTCGTGGAAGAATCCATCTACAATGAGTTTCTTGAGAGAACCGTGGAGAAAGCAAAGCAGAGGAAAGTGGGGAACCCCTTTGAGCTGGACACCCAGCAGGGGCCTCAGGTGGACAAGGAGCAGTTTGAACGAGTCCTAGGCTACATCCAACTTGGCCAGAAGGAGGGTGCAAAACTGCTCTGTGGCGGAGAGCGTTTTGGGGAGCGTGGTTTCTTCATCAAGCCTACTGTCTTTGGTGGCGTGCAGGATGACATGAGGATCGCCAAAGAAGAGATCTTTGGGCCTGTGCAGCCCCTGTTCAAGTTCAAGAAGATTGAGGAGGTGATTGAGAGGGCCAACAACACTAGGTATGGCCTGGCTGCAGCTGTGTTCACCCGGGACCTGGACAAGGCCATGTACTTCACCCAGGCACTCCAGGCCGGGACCGTGTGGGTAAACACCTACAACATCGTCACCTGCCACACACCATTTGGAGGGTTTAAGGAATCTGGAAATGGGAGGGAGCTGGGTGAGGATGGACTTAAGGCCTACACAGAGGTGAAGACAGTCACCATCAAGGTTCCTCAGAAGAACTCATAAGAGCAGCTGTCAGGGAGGCCCAGTCCCAGTCCAGCAGTTCCACAACCACCTTGACCAATGCTTGCCAAACTCTTTTAAAGCCAAGAACACCCTTTATTTGTTCCAAATTAACTCTTAGAAGAAACCCCACAAATAAAGCAATTCAATCAAGGCCGTTCTATTTAAAGCAGGGATGGGCACCAGGCTCAGAGTTCTACCTATCCAACCTCCAGCCACAGCTCCCTTGGGGGCCCATGAGTTGTTTGCATGAACTCTTAGGAGTCTCTGGAAGACAGATTAAAAACCAATGATCTGTAATTTGTAGCTCTTCCTGCTGATCCAGGGACTTTCCCATGGGTTGACTTGACGGTTTAGTGAATTGACTCAACTCAGACATAGGCTTGGAAAGCGTTAGGGGTTTTGAACTAGGTGTATACCAAATCTCGGCCCCACTCTTCATTGGCTTAACCTAAAAACCAAAGGTGCTTTTCCTTGTCTGTATGCCAGTTGCTGGCTCTTTTAGTTGCTTGCCCTTCATTTTGCTACTGATTTTCCTTAATTTGTGGGAAGGAGTAGACAAAGAATATGCTTACATAATTTTTGCTTGACCTTAAGAATGCCAACAAGGAGTGAGCAGAGAATGAGGAGGAGCAGGAGGAAGACCCAGGAGAGAGGAGGCAGGAAGTCAAGGAAGGCGGGTACTTTCCGGGGGAGGGAGACCCCAGCGAAGCCTGAGGCTCCCAAGAGGTCAAGTAGGATGAGCACTGAGCAGTGTCCCTGGCGGCAGCCACCAGGACTCCCTGTAGACCTTGGTAAGAGCAGTTGGTGGAGTTGGGCACAGAAGCCAGATCAGCCTGGGTTGAGAGTGTCACTTAATCCTCCCAAGCCCCAGTGATCTGTACATTAATCCTGGAGTTAGGAAGACCCTCAAGGGAAAACAAGAAGTCCTGGTATGAGGCCCTTTGAGAGCCTCTGGTGCCGTCCACCTCACTTAGCTGGAAATGTGGACAGAGCAACTTGGACAAGTTGCTCCCAGCCAAGGTTCTTCCCATGTGTATTAGCATAATGTTAGCTGCCACAACGAATAAACCCCAAATTTGAGGGTTCAATACAATGACGATTTAGTTTTGCTTATGTAACAATCTAATGCAGGTACCTGGCAAATTGGCATTTTCCTTCCACGTGGAGATTCAAGGACACAGGTTCCTTTCATCTTGTGGTTCCACCGTCTACAATGGTTCTTAACCTTTTTTTTTTTTTTTTTTTTTGAGACAGAGCCTTGCTCTGTTGCCCAGGTTGGAGTATAGTGGTACGATCTTGACTCGCTGCAACCTCTGCCTTCTGGGTTCAAGCAGTTCTCCCTGCCTCAGCCTCCCGAGTTGCTGGGATTACAGTCGCCCACCACCATGCCTAATTTTTGTATTTCACTATGTTGGCCAGGCTGGTCTCGAACTCCTGACCTCAGGTGATTCTCCCGCCTTGGCCTCTCAGAGTGCTGGGATTACAGGCGTGAACCATTGCGCCTGGCCTGTTCTTAACCACTTTTATGTTTTGTATTCCTTTGAAAAGCTAATCAAAGCAATGGACCTTTTCACCGTGAAAAGGATGTACACATGCACATGCACACAGTTTGCACGCTCTCAAGGAGTTCACAGAATCTGTGAATCTACCTGTAGAACCCGAAGGGGTCTAGGGATCCAGGTGAAAACCCCTGTCCGGGGCCTCAGAGATCTCCGTGTCAGCTGGCAAATGGGGGAGACAGTGCAGAAAAGGCACAGTGACTTTTTGAAAGCCCTGGGCTCTGCATAGAACACATCACTTCTACTCACATTTCACTAGCTACATGACCCAGCCTAGGTGCAAGAGGAGGCAGGAAGTATAGTCTGTGACAGGACAGTTCAACACTGTGGAAGACCCTAGATTTTGCTGGCAGCTCGCCCCAGTTCAGCCGCCTGTGGCACGTCCATGGAGATGTGCCAACAGGAAACTGCTTCTGACAAGGACGCTTTTTGAGTTTAATGCTCTTGTGGGCCATTTGCTGCCTCTCATCCAGCCGTGCTCACGCTGTTCCTTTTCCTTGGAGCCCTACTTAAGGGCCACCCCCTCCAGGACGGTTCCTCTGAAATTCTCATTTAAGCAGTCTCACCCTTTGAGCTAACCTTTTGTGCTAACCGCTGTGGCAGCACATGCTCTCTTAGCCTCTGAAGAGGTCTCTGGGCACCCTTCATTTGGTCTTGTGCTGAGGCAGCTCTCGGTGGTTGAAACGGGGCTAATGTTTCTGTCCTGCTAGACTGTGCCTCACATACTCCGAGCATGTTTGATTTCACTCCCAGCCCTCTGCCTCCAGCACACAGCCCTCCAAGATCTGTGCAGAACAGACAGTGCATGGCCATTCACACATGGGGCTCTCAGAGCAACAGGCCAGGGCAGGGATGCCACCCTTCCCGATTGAAGAGGAAATGGAGGCCGTAAGAGATGATGGAAGTGACCCAGCCTTGCAGCCTGTGACAGGGCTTGACCTTGGTTCTGGGTCTTCCAACTCTAAAGCTAGTCCCCTTTCCACCCGAGCAAGAGCTGCCTACACCTTCAACCGCAGAGAGACAGGGGCACGCCACCTGGCACCACAAGCAGCCCTCTGTGCCGGAGCTGAGACTCCAAGATCTGTGAGCAGTTGTAGACCCTTCGCAACCTGGCGATGCCTGGTGCACTGGAGGAGCTCTGCAACTGTGTGTGATGGGTGGATTTATGCATGGAGGAAAGAGGGGAGACTGGTCCCCGACTCCCTAGTACTCAGGATTTTTACTCTTCCCTCAAGAATCAACTGTTCCCTAATATGGAGGGGAGATGTAGGCATGAGGAAGAGACAGCCACAGTGAAAGCCAACACAGACAAGTCTGCCTCCTCGGACCCACACACTTCTCACTGCTGGATGCAATGAGGCTGAACTCAAAAGCAGCCCCGGCCGTAAAGGAGTTCACCTTCCAGGAGAGAGGTCAGCCCCAGGGAGCCAGAGCGTGGGCAAGTGTAGGTGTACAACTCAGCCCTGGGCACTGGGCTTCCACGTTCTGAATTCATTAAACTGAGACACCAGAGCACTTGGCTTTCCCTTAATTAATTAAAATATCACGGAATAATCATCATCTGATTTAATGTTCAAAAAGCCCTGGTAAAGACTGGGAAGGAGGACATTCATGAGCAGAGACTTTTACTGTCGCTGGATCTGCTGTTCTTACTCGTTTCTCCTGCACCATCCATCCCTGGAGGAAAGGGCGGGGCAGTGCTTTTAAAGATGTTGGTATTAATTTCACCATAAAACCTGAAAGAAAAAAAAAATCCACCTTAACTAAAAACTAGCCTTATTTGTATTTAAGGGGGAAAGCAGATACATTTGGGATTGAACATGGGCTATGGAATTGTCTTCCTCAAGCCCAGTGGACAACAGAAGGCAGAGATTCAGGCTGTCCACTGCTTATGGTAACAAGTTCAACCTCCTCTGTCAGCATTTACGGTTGTGGCCCAAAATGACCGCCGCCCACTACCACAGCTCTGAGCAGCAGCAACTGGCCATTCCTCCCTGTTCACAAACTACACTGCATTGCTCTACCCTGACTCCTTTTTGCATGCTGTTTCCTTAGCCTGGAATCCCCCACACCCACTCCCGCCAGTTCAAATGCCTGCTTCCTCTTCTGGGAAGTCTTCCTTGATCTCCCTCTGCTTTAACCACAAAGCAGACACAGTAGGCTGCCAGGGATAGTGACCTCATCTCACCCATGCCTCCACTGGAGTCTGAGTTCAGGACCTGATTCTACCTACTTTCATATGGGAGGAATCCAGATGATTCCATCCATATGATTTTCAGTGTCTTGTACCCGTCTGGCACCTGGAAAATGCTACTTAGTGTGTGTGGGAGAGGATAGAGCACATATCTCAGCAAGTGAATGAAGTACTAGAATGCTTATACGGCAGGACACACACAGTCAAGGGCAGTAGTGTAAGATGATTAGGGCTGGTTAAAAATTGTGGGCAAGGTGAACGGTGGGGCTGTGATCATAGCCCAGGAGTGAGAGGTAAGGAGGGTCTAGACTAAGTAGCTGAAGTGGGCATGCAGAAGAAAGGACAGGATGCATGAGGGATGATAAAGGAATACCAGTGGGACCTGCACCCACCTATACAGCATTCCTACAACAAAGACACCACAAAGACCATCCTTAAAAACATTTATTTTCAGGATGCAGAGATCGTTACATCCTGACATCTACAAAAACAGTAGAAAAACCCAGGTTCGGCACAGGGAGGGGAGAGCATTGTGATTATGTCTGCAAATGCTAACAGCTGCGGCAGCGGATGCTCGCTTAGCTTCTGAAGAGGTCTCTGGGCTCTCACACTTGAAAAACCATGAGGTTGGAACAATCATGTTAATGTGCCTTTTTGGTTTTGGTGAGAATTTCAGACAGTGTGACATTAATTATTTATTTGTCTTTGCACAGAATGATGATGCTAAAGCCAGCCCCATGCAGTCTTGATGCTCAGTACTTCCAGCGTGGGCTCTGTCCACCCTGCTCCTGGGTCCACATCCAGCCTTTCAATTTTCACTAGGCAAATTTGAGCGGAGTCAACTGAGTTAGCAAAATGTGCTTATTAGCAGGTGTGGGATGTTCTACTACCTTCTTCAGAGCCACAGTATCCCTGTTCCTTCTCACATCATTTCACTAAGGGTCTGACCAAATCATCTCCCAACCACTCAAGACACAGGAGAATTAACTGCAGGCCCTCCCACATGGAAGTAAGTCAGTGCGCGGGGAAGGGAGGGGTGGGAGGTGCTGAGTGACGAGGAGATGTAATTAACTGCAGGCCCTCCCACATGGAAGTAAGTCACAGTGTGTGCGGAAGGGAGGGGTGCGAGGTGCTGAGTGAGGAGGGGATGTGAGCAGGTCCCCTGGCAGCTCCAGACCCCCATGGACAAGAGCAGCTTCCAGTGCCATCCATTTCAATTCTCATCTTCTGTTTTCAAAGAGAACTTCCAATGTTTTAAAGTTTGAAAACCACTCATCTAGTTTTATTCCCCTTTTACTCAAATAAGGACACTGAGGCACAGAAAGTGAAGGAGACTTGCTCAGGGTCACACAAGCCAGGGATTAATATGCAAATAGATCTCATGTTTCCAGAATCCCAGGCCAGTCTCCTGCTGCTGCATAGTACAGAAGGTGATGCCATCCCAGTATTTTAGATATGGAATTGCAGGCTTACAGGCGGAAAGTTCACTTCGAACGAGGACTCCAAAATGTAATGCACGATGTGAGCAGTATGAAAGGGTGCCTTAAAAGTTGGGAAGAGTCTTGATAAGAGTCTCTGAAGCCTGTGGATTGGCAACATCTGCCTTTACATACTTTTGAGATGACCCTGAGTAGCAGCACCGTGAAGTAGAAAAGTGACCAAGGAGGGCCAGGTGCCCAGAGCTCTGCTCCTCTTTCAGAGGCCTTCAGACCTTGAGCAAGTAACTTTTCCTCTCAGAGCCTGGTTTCTTCATCTGCAAAAGGCAGGGACATTAACACCTGTCCTGACCCCTCTCCCAGAGTTGGGATCAAGCTTTATGAACTTAAAGGACTGTACATAGTAAGGGATCTCAATTCTTATTTTAAAAATTGTAATAACCTAAGGATCTATTTTTTTAAAGACAAGATAGCAAATATTCTCCTTTCTTTTTTCATTAAAAAAGAAAAAAAAAAGAGAGCTTTATTCTTGGGTGAGGTCAAAATGTTTATGGGTAAAATATATTCGACTACAACCTAATTCCACAGTCTAGAGATAACGGCTAATCCCCCGTTTTTTTTTTTGTTTGTTTGTTTGTTTGTTTGTTTTTTTTACAATTTGATCATCAGAAGCCTGGTCTCCACTGCTTCTAACCACCTGTTTAGAGAATGCTAGGCTAAGCCAGGCATAGTGGCTGATGCCTATAATCCAGCACTTTGGGAGGCCAAGGCAGGAGGATCACTTGAGCACGAGAGTTTGAGACCAGCCTGGGCAACATAGGGAGACCCTATCTCTACAAGAAAAAAAAAAAAAAAATAGCTGGGTATGGTGGAGCATGCCTGTGGTCCCAGCTACTCAGGAGGCTGAGGTGGGAGGATCACTTGAGCCCAGAAGGTGGAGGTTGCAGTGAGCCATGATCACACCACTGCACTCCAGCCTGGGTGACAGAGCATGACCCTGTCTCAAAAAATTTTTTTAAAAAGAGAATGCTAGGTTAATAAATGGATGCTCTGGTCTCCAAAGATCCAGCCAAGGTGCTCCTGAGTCTGGTAAAGCATCCCACATAAAACTAAGTCTCCTTAAAAGGGAAAAAGGTAGGAATAGAAGAGCTACAGCCAGCTGTCCACACCCTGGGGTAAAGCAATGGAATTTGTTTCTGAGGGAATACCATTTTAGAAAGAACACGAAGACCACATCTCCTGTAATTTTTCCAAAGGGCCATCTTACTCTAGGATGGCAGGGCTAAAAGGGACATTGATAACATCCAGTTAAAACACTATACTCACAGATGAAGGGACCAGGGCCCAGAGAGGGGAAGAGACCTGTCCAGGTCACACAGCACGTTACAGTCAGGCAGAGGACAACCGGGACCCTCATCCCTCCTTCTACAACACACACTAAGTCACAGAGCACCACTAATAGGTCATAGACAAATGAGGTAAAGAGTCACAGCTGACACGAGCCCTTTAGAAATTGCAAACGTGCCAATCTGTGATCTCCCTGGAAAAGAGTAATTAAAAAAAGACTTCTCATGGAACAATTCATTTCAAAAGTATAAAAAAGCCACATGCAAATCCGTTTCTCACTGTTTGCCCTGCTAAAAACTACATCTGCCTACAAATCTAGTTTGCATCTAATTTTAAAAAACATACAAAAGGGGTCATCTACAAACACAGGTTTTCCAACTCTTCACGAAGCACAAAGATCCATTATTTGACTTTTCCATCATCCTATGATCAAGACCCTAGGAAGAAAAGGATAAAAAGAATTAGCGAAAGTCAGCCTGCTCTGTTACAATCAACTATGTGTTACATGGAAGGCGGGGGAAATGATCCTTCACTTCAAATCTCTCCCCAGCAGGAAATGGTGCCAATGGGGAGTGAAGGGCCCTGTGGAGCCCCAAGAAATACTTTCAAGACCAAAAGGTGGATGTTTCAGAGTGGCAGACTCCAGCTTAATAAGAAGAAGACCTTTTCAACCACTGGAAAATCCACAGATGGCTATCAGTGGTAGTGAGCTCTGTATCCCTGGAGGTATGCAAGCCAGAGCTGGCAATACTGTGTGTCACAGAAGGAACCCAAGACCTAGGCAGCAGTGATTGTCTTAAAATTCCACAATTTTTCATGATATCCTTTTGATGTATTCACACCCCAGAATCATTTCTGCCTCAAAATAGATGTGTATTTGAAAATTATAGATATATATATTTAAAACTGGAAACATGTCTATATAAAACAAGTCACATATCATCAGGAAGACAATTTTAAGACCCAATCTCCTAACTCTTTGTTGAATTCCTATTTCACAGTTTTACATTTTCATATTTTTCTCCCCATTTCTAGGGCCTCTTAACTACTCACATACACCCATCCTTCAACCCTAATGCCACCTCCTTGATGATTCTTCCTTCATTTTCCCCAGTTCTAAGCTGCTTTTTGTGCCTTAACATCTCCTCCCATTCCCTTAACATCGCATTCCTTGTATTATAATGATGTCCACTTTTTGTTTTTCTGTGATCCCCTACAGACCAGAAGTAAGGCCTGGCACACAGAAAGCGTGCAACAGTAGTGGCTAAAAGAGTATTATAACTAAAACCATGGCAAAATCCTCTTGCTTTTGAGAAACCTTATCAGACTTGTTTCTAATTTTTCCTGTTCTATTAAGCACCTGTTGATCAGTCTTGGTAATGGTGCCTGTTTACCACTGCTCCCCCATTCCTGTAAGAGGATCATGCAGGCCAGGCGCGGTGGCTCACACCTGTAATCCCAGCACTTTGGGAGGCCAAGGTGGGCGGATCATGAGGTCAGGAGATGGAGACCATCCTAGCTAACACGGTGAAACCCCATCTCTACTAAAAATACAAAAAATTAGCCGGGCGTGGTGGTGGGCGCCTGTAATCCCAGCTACTTGGGAGGCTGAGGCAGGAGAATGGTATGAACCCAGGAGGCGGAGCTTGCAGAGAGCAGAGATCCCATCACTGCACTCCAGCCTGGGTGACAGAGTGAGACTCCGTCTTAAAAAGAAAAAAAAAAGGCGGGGCGGGGGGATCATGCAATCCCTGCCCTTTTGCCTCTGGCGAGTGAAGGGCACATCCTCCCACACACGATCCCCACTGGGAATCCCAGACCTATTGATTGGTCTGTAAGTGGGCGGGGCACACATCACATCCGAGCAGAAACTTTAAATGCAGTGGTGTGTGCAGCTTGGCCACAGAAAGGCCATGTTCCACACTGGAGCTGTTCCTCCAGCTGGGTCCTGAATGAGGGGGCACATGGGGCAGGGCCACAGCCAGCTCACAGCTATAACATGGAACATGAGCAAGTGATCAATGTCTGTGGCTGTGAACCAGCAAGATTTTGGAATTTTTATGGAGCAAAAGCTGGCTTATAAAGTGATTCCTTTCCCGAATTCCCAGTTCACCTGTGGGCAGGGAACAGCTGCAACCCCAGCTGTCAGCTGTGTGACTACCGACTAGCAGGCCCTGGCCAGAGGGGATGCGGAGATTCTCTCTGCCCCCACCCACAAGGAGATGTGTTGCGAAGCAGCATATAGTGTTGAGGACAGGAAGGCAGGGCCTGAGCCCCAGGAAGGAAGCTCAGGCGTCCTGAACAAGGAAGAGCTCCAGGAACACATAAAGGAAGCTCAGGCATCTTCTTTGCGGGAATATTTTCACATGGACGTGGTCACGATGACACTGTCTGCTACCTCTCTCAGTGCTCTTTCTAGAAGAATACAGAGGAAATATTCCCTCCAGCCCCAAAACACAACTGGTCTTTTCATCTCATGGACACACATCATGTTCACAGCCCTTGCCTTTGCATGCTAAGAAGCTCAGAGGGAGATGTGTGCAGAATATGCCAGAGATTCTACTGCTCATCTTAGTATGCTCCTAATCTTCTTTTGCTCTCTCCCTGGTTTCTCCATTTATGTATTTTTCTTCCTTTTTATTACAGGTCTTATAAGCCACTTCAAATATCTCATAACTTGGATGTAAAATACTAAAAATGACTTAGAACGTGTACTTTTCTCCATCACATGCGGTCATCGGGAGCTGGGAAGCGGAAGCTCCTGTATTTACTCAGATCTAGAACCGTCACCGTGCTGTGGGACTCAGCCTCTCCCACCATGTTGGCTGCATGGCACTGGTACACGCCCTCATCCTCCTTTCGTAGGGGGTTGATCTAGAAATACAACAGGCAAGTTTATACAGTTATATAAGGTACAGCAAAATGACTTCCTTAGTTCTTAATGATAAGTCTGCACACCTCTTCCTTTTCAGAATAAGGTAAAACTTGCTCTACTTCTCCCCTTGCCTTGGCTGCCAAGGAGCACGAAGGTAAATTTCCTTCCCAGGGACCCTCTTGAAAGGCACGCTCCCTACTGTGGCTGTCATCTGAATGATTCCTCCACATGCCTGCCATGTACTGTGAGCTACCTGTAAATGGTATATCATTTTGTATTAAAGGTGCAAGGTATAGATTATTTGGAAAATACCTCAAGTTAAAAAAAGAACAAAAATCTACTGACCAAAGAATTATCCACAAAGTATGCCCTATGGGGCAGCCTCTACAAAATATCACCAGAGATAACCTCTTTGTCTTTTCTCCTAAGAAAATGAGGGAATGTGCTTGATTTGAAAAAAGCCACACAACCAATTGCATTCCCAATCTCTCAGCTGGGTGGAGAAGAGTCACCAAGCCTCCCAGAGCTGTGGGTGGAATGAGGAGGTTGTCCTTAGGGAGCACCCCGAGGATACTCACAGCCAGGTCCATAACAAGCTTGTTTCTCTTTTGCTTTCTCTTGTTACAACCAACCGCTTCCATCAATTACAAATCATGCTACGGGCCACACACTGGGGTATGCACATCAGCTCATTTTAAACTCATGCCAGTCGGTGGGGGGAGAAGTGTGAGCATTATGGTCTTCTTTTTACAGGAGACTCACAGGTAAATCACAGACTGTCAGGGCCACAAAGGCCCTCAGAGGCCATTCAGTTTGAAGCCCTCTTTTAACAACAGTGGAAATCGAGGCTCAGAAAGGTACAGTGACTGACCCAACATGGACCCCTATCTCCTCATTCCATCACTCCTTCGAACATGTGGCATTCTTCATCCTAGTAAAAGTGCTGCGAGTGGCAGGAAAGAGCTCTGGAGGAGGACTCGAATGTGCCACCTCCTCCTTTACCAGCGGGTGACCTTAGGCAGGTGTACTAGTTTCCTTGGGCTGCTGTAACAAATCGCCACAAGCTGAGTGCCTTAAAACAAACACATTTATTATCTACAGTTTTGGAGGTTAGAAGCCCAAAGGGGGCTAAAATCAGTGGGCTAAAATCAAGGTGCCGGCAGGGCTGCGTTCTTTCTGAAGGCTCTCAGGAGACTCGTTTTCTTGCCTTCTCCAGCTCCTAGTGGATGCTGGCACTCCTTGGCTGTGGCCCTTTCCAACATCATCAAAGCTAGAAATGGTGGGTCAAGCCCTCCTCACGTCGAATCACTTCAGTCTGCCTCTGACTCTTCTGTTTCCCTCTTCTATACTTAAAGACCCACCTTTAAATTGGGCCACCCGGATAATCCAGGCTAATCTCTTTATCTTAAATCTCCTTATCTCAGCTGTTTAGCAACCACAACCTCCCTCCCACCACCTTGCCATGTAACGTTGTACGGTTCTGGGGGTGAGGACGTGGACATCACTGTGGGGCCATCACTCTGCCCCTGGCAGCAGATCACATGTGTTCCCAGCAGATCTGAAACCTGCCCTGCCTGCCTCACAGTTACTGGAGGGGCCAGTGAGAAATGGGTAAGAACAGCTTTGAAACATGTAATGCGTTGTAAAAATATAAAGGATGGTTTTTAATGGTCAGTCAATAATATCCAATAATCCTAAACACTCACCAAAATCCAGGCCGTGGCCTCATGGTCGGAAGGGCCCCCTCGCACCTGGACAGCTATATTGACATGGTCCCCAGGCAGCTCCTCCAGCGCTTGGGTGCCCTCAGGGGACTGCATGACCTACAGGGGACAGGAACGCCAGGAGGGGCCTCAGAAAAAGCATTTCTGGATAAAAACCATCCCACAGGCTTCCTCACCCTCCTCCTTCCTCCTCCTCCCACTGACTCAAAGACTGAAACCCTAACACTGCTCATTCCTATGCAAATGACATCAGTCATTTTTTAAACCTACTTGTACATGTAGACAGCACGCTCCGCCACACAGCAAAGACACAAACATCGCCACTATCCCACAGAAGGATTCAGAATTTCAACGCCCGTCTCAGGCCTGCTGACATTAAGGGGACAACATACACTGTGATCCTTGCCGGTCTCTCAAAAACTAGTCTTTAGAAGATTTGGTTTTGGAATAGGACTGAGTCTTCTGCCATCAGCCAGGTCTGTCTGAAACACAGCCCTGAAGTGAAGCAGGATACACACGCACACGGCCACCGCAGCTGATGCAGACTGGGTAAAAGCAGAGCTTTCTGGGTCCTTATGTGGCCAAAGGTGTAAATGGCACAGGAAAGGTTGCAATGTCCCCTTCTAAGGGGAGAGCTTTGGGCTAGAAGTTTCGAGGCAGAGGAGTGGTACAGAAGATATCTTTTCTTCATCCTCTGGCCCACCTATAAAAGCATATATACAAACACACTTAAAAGAAAAACATTTTACCACTCACGTCTTTGCTTCTCCCTGTTTCTTTCACACACACACACACACACACACACGCACACGAGACGCATGAGTTCTTGGACAGAAATACCTTTCTCCACGTGATGACTGGGGTAGGCACAGCCCTCACTTCACAGGACAGGCCCACCTGCGCCCCGGTGACATTGTGAACACTTCGGGGAGGAACGACAACCACAGGAGCTAAGAGGAGGAGACAAGGGGATGCAACCTTTACCCTGTCAGGTTCCAAGCAATCCACCTCTGAATTTCCCTGCCCACTGAGAGCCTGCTGGGATGTCCTGAAATGAGGGGAGCGGCACGTCACACTTGGGCAGGAATCCTAAAAGAGAGATTTCCTCAGACCTGGAAAGCTGCCTACCGATCTCCTGATCCATCTTTGTTTTACCAGTGGGGAAACGGGTCCAGAGGGGAAGGGCAACTTCCCAAAGTCCCCCAGCGCCATCTGTGGCAGAGCTTGGGCCTCAATGCTCCCTCCCAAGGCCTGTTCCAGGCTCCGGCTGCCATCTGCTGTAACTCAACCAGGAAACACGGCAGCTGACCCCTAGAGGGGCTGGTGTCACGCCACCAACGGCAGAGTCTTCTAATAAATGGGCCTTTCTCCTTCCACATGGAGGGTGTCAGGAAGAAGAATGCCAGGCAGAACAGCTGCACACACCCTGGAGCTCAACCCCCTGTGGTCCATTCAAGATGCCCATTTGCATGCACAGAGTAAAGACTCCCCAAGGCTCCCCCACTCCCTCTGCCTCCCCATCCCCAGAAGCCGACCCAAGCCTGGGCAAATCAGGGAATCAGACAAATGTGGTTTAGACTGCCAGAACATGACAGAGAGGAGAGGGAGGGTGTGGACTCTCTGGACAGGACCCGATGTTAGATGTTTCAAGCTGCTACTCCACACTCTGCCTTCCTCCCTGTGTCTGGCATTTGCTCTGCTCATGCTGGGCTGGAATAATCAAGGCTAGGCGTTTCTACCTGCTCTCACCTGCACCGGACAGCAACTCAGCCACCCTGGAATCCAGCACCACAGTGTGTTGGGCAAGGTGCAGTGTGGAGGCCTGGCCAGATAATGCTCACACACAGCTATCATCAATAAGGTGGGGATCACACCCCTGCTTCCTAGGGCAGTCGAGCTGATCTAACCATGGAATGACGGTGAAAAGCGTAAGTTAACGTGATATGCAAGTGAGGGCCAGGAGCAAACAGATGACTGGATGAACAAACACATGACAAATCAAGGAACAAACATGTTCATTTCCAGGCCATCAAACTGCAGAGTCTAGAACTCCTAGGGCTTTGCCTGGTGACTCAAGGACAGCCCTGTTGTTCTCCACAAGCCTGCACCTGCATAAGGCTGTAATACAAAAGGATGGCAAAGGGAAGAGACAGAAGGCAGGAGGAAGGAGGTGATGCACAGGGTCGCATCACACCCAAATGCACAGGAGGATCAGGGTGCAGAAAGGAGACTAGTTTGGCCCCTCCAGACAGACTGGGAAGCAGACCCTGTCAAGCCAGTGCCAAAAAAAAATCTCTGGAAAATCGCCTTAGAGCCATAGTCTCAAACTAGAGAGGCTCTTTAGCATCCTAATTCTCTGTGATTCTGTGTCTGACCATGTATGACATGCTCACCAAGCCTCCATTTGCATGCCTCCAGGGATGGAGAACTCACCACCTATCAGGCCAGGCCATTCTTTGGAGGGCTCTACTGAAAGGACATCCTCATCTAGAGCTAAAGCCTGTGACTCCCACCTGTTGACCCTGGGGCAACCCTCTGGAGCCCCGGAGCCCCTAGTTGTCCCAGCAGCCCACCAGGGAGTTGAATGCAGACTGCCCTCCCCATCCCAGGCTGCTTTCCTCCTCTTCTATCTGATCCACCCACTCCTTCAGCTGTGCCCATCTGAGGGCCCTCTGAAGGCTGGTGCCCAATCCATGTACCTGAGTGTAGCCAAAGCCCCTGGAACCAAGATCCTAGATGTCTAACGTTGCCTGACAGCCACAGAGAGCCACAACACTGAGCTCTCTGGCAGGAGCCCTATCTGTGATGACAAAGGCAGTCTAATTTATTCACATTGTTCCGCCAGTGCCTCCCCAACCACCCAAGTGCTGGGATGCCGCCTCCAGGGGAGCCCAAACCGGTGCTCCAGTGGCTCACTGTGGTGACAGTCAGAAGGACCTGGACACCAAGGGGATTGTCAGTCAGCGTGGTTTACTTTTGTTCATGTAAAGTCATACATTTAAAATGTGATTTCATCATTTCATTAGGCCTTCCAGGCCTAAATGAGTAAACCAGTAAATCACAATTCATCTCTCTCTCCTCATATTTCAGTCTCTCTCTTTCAACAACTACAGTTAAGAAAGACTGTCTTGGAAATACTGACTTCATAACTGATTTTGTGACAAAAAATACCAATTCTTTTACAAAAGAGGCCCTGCTTTTAAAGGGAGGTCAAAGCACATTAAAGGGACGTTTAAATTTTTATTTATTTATTTATTTTTAAATTTACATAAAGCATAATTCGTTCTTTCTGGTGTGCAGTTCTAGGTTTTGACAAATGGATACAGTCATGTAATTACCACTATAGCCAAGATACAGAACAGTTGTTCTGTGACTTCAAAAGATTTCATGTTGCTTGTGCCATAATAATCTGGTTCTATTTTTTTTTTTTTTTTTTGAGGCAGGGTCTCATTCTGTCACTCAGACTGGAATGAAGTGGCACAATCATAGCTCACTGTAGTCTCGAACTCCAGGGCTCAAGCAATCCTCCTGCCTCAGCCTCTTGAGTAGCTGGGACTACAGGCATGCACTACCATGCCCAGCTGATGAAACAAAATTGTTTTTTTTTTTTTTGTAGAGATGGGTCTTGCTATGTTGCTTAGGCTGGTCTTAAACTCCTGGCCTCTAACAATCCTCCCATCTTGGCCTTCCAAAGCTCTGGGAATACAGGCATGAGTCACTGTATTCCCAGCCCTGTTTTTAATTTTAACATATCTGATTTTAAATTTAAAATATTTTTATCCATAGTAGCTCTTTATGATAAATAGTTATCACAGTACCAGTAATAACAGTAATTATGCTATCAGTTAGCATAGCGCTCACTGTGTACTAAGCACTTTTCTGCCTACAGGTATTAACCTGTTTATCTCTCCAGCAATCTCACCAGCTGCCAGATGGTGGCGCTGCCCTGGGTTACCCAGCATTAAAGGGTGCAGAGTGAGTTGGCTATGATCCCAGTGATCTGGCTCCAGATCTCAAGCTCTTCTGAACCACTGTGCTAACACATCCTCCCTTTTCCCTAGAGGACCCTTCCATGTACACTACCCTTTAATCCTCACACCAGCTCTGTGAGGTAGCTGCTTCCATCCCCATTTTACAGATGAGAAAACCAAGACTCAGAAAGGTAAAGTGCTCGGAGAAACAGGGACTCAAACCCAGCACCATGATTCCATTCACTCCCACACTGGTTTCTAAAGTGGAACATTTGTTATCTGTATGGTCTCCTTTCCAGAATAAGAGATGAGTTGCTTAGGCATTGTGTTGGGAGATCCCCAAAACAACTCTCCAGTTCAATGATTTCCTAGGAGGACTAGGAGGACTCACAGGACCCAGCATACAGTGGTACTCAGGCTGTGATCTATTACAGTGAAAGGATTTTCCCATCTGGCAAAATCAGTCAAGGGAAAAAGTCAGTGTGGGGGAAGCAGGCACAAGCTTCCAAGAGCCCTCCCCATGGAGTCACAAGCATGTGAAATGCTGTCTACCAGAGAAGCTCAAGAGGGACCCGGTGCCCAGGGTTTTTACTGGGAGCTGGCCACAGGGGCACTGTCTGCCTAACTGAATACCTAAATTCCACACTCTGAGAAGGAAAGCAGGGGTTCCGCATAAACCACATGTTTGTACAGTTCAGGCACAGTGAGCCACTCTCATCAATTCTGAGAAGAGTGGAACCCCCCTGAAATCTAAGTCCCCAGATACCAGCCCAGGGTCAACCTTGCCAGCAAGTCTTTCTGAGGATATGGTCACAGGCCTGCCATGTTAGCTCTTTTCTATACAATAATGAAACATCCCAAACATCACCCCCAGGGAACAGCTCTTGTGAAGATAACCCCTAACATGAGCAATGTGTCCTTAACACCAGCAGGACATTTCCAGTTCCTACTATCCCCAAGGGCTCACTCCAGCATGGCACTGGAACGCTCAATGTCATGGCTGCCACCACAGGCAGGAAGGACAGCATGGCAGGCAGGGGTGGAAGAGTCCAGGTTCAAATCCTTTCTCTACCAGGTCTTGGCCTCAGTTTCTTCTTCTTTAAAATGGGCACAGGAATCTATTCCCTCCCCAGCCCACTCCCCAAAGGCTGCTGTGAGGAACAAAAGACCTCTGCAGAGGGACTTGAGGACTCAGCAGGGTGTGCTGTCCCTAGGCAGTCTCCTCTAAAGCTCTTTGCCTGCATGAGACCCTCCTCTGGCCTCAGGTGACAGGCACCAGGGGCCATGACTACAGCCCTCACTCTGGGGAGCCAAGCACATACTCTGACTGTTGCCAGAGCCACCACACTGCTGGAGGAACCAGGGCTTTCCTTTCCGCTTGCCTGTCACAGGAATGATGTGGCTTGCAGGAGGGAGGATGGCTTCTAGCTAGTCCAGTCTGTGAATGTGGAAGCTTCATCCCCCTAGAGCTCTTCCTTGTTGATACTTGTTTCCTTCTGCTTGTGCCAGCAATAGCCCTAGAATTGCACAAATCCAACCATCCAAGGGCTAACCAGCAGGTAAGACAGTCACCCAGATGCACATGGTCACAGGAGGCAGTACTGTGGGGTGAGCAAAAACAGTACCAGAGGGAGACTCAAATGCCCAGGAATCTGGCTGCCAACCACTTGAGCTAGGGCAAGTTGTTAATCATTTCCTTTTTATCTGCAAATGAAGATAATGACCACAGCCTCCCATCCTTGGGGTGAAGGGAGAAAATGGATGTGACTAAGTTATTAACTGTGTGGATCTGTACAAATGAAAGGGATCAATATTATTATTATAGCATGTGGTGCTTTGTCCCCCTACCTTGTCAATTATATCAGTCATTGATGGCTGGAATGAAAAAATCTTCCCTTGACCGGGCGCGGTGGCTCAAGCCTGTAATCCCAGCACTTTGGGAGGCCGAGACGGGTGGATCACGAGGTCAGGAGATCGAGACCATCCTGGCTAACACGGTGAAACCCCGTCTCTACTAAAAAATCCAAAAAAAAAAAAAAAAACTAGCCAGGCGAGGTGGCGGGCGCCTGTAGTCCCAGCTACTCCGGAGGCTGAGGCAGGAGAATGGCGTAAACCCGGGAGGTGGAGCTTGCGGTGAGCCGAGATCCGGCCACTGCACTCCAGCTTGGGCGACAGAGCCAGACTCCGTCTCAAAAAAAAAAAAAAAAGAAAAGAAAAGAAAAAATCTTCCCAAATGCCTCTGAGATTTCTTTAAAGTTAATGGTGCTAGGGAAAGAAAGAATATCAAGTCATCCCCCAGGACCCCATCTGCTTGTATTAAAAAGCACACAACCAAAGATTTTAATAATCAATGCACTGAACAGCCCTGATAATTTATGCTAATAGTCACGTTATGATGTGGAACGAGAAACAGCTTAATCCTGCTCCCTGCAGCCTCCGCCTCAGATCTCCTCCCTCGGCATGAAAGGGTTTTGAGCACAAACCCCCTTCTTTGTCCCTCTCACGAAGTGGCATTTGCTGCCTCTCCTGGTTACCTGGTAACACATATTAGCACAGACCTAGGTTTCTAAGTGGAGCTGGAATTTCACCCAAGGTGTATTTTCTAAGATTCAGGGTCTCAGGAGCTCACGGAAGCTGCCAGGGCTCAATGCCCTGCTGTCCTGCTGTCTGTAGGATCCCAACCCTCTCCCAATGCTAACAAATAGGGCACACACACTGAACAGTCCAGCCTTTAAAGTAACGAGAGCAATCATCATCATCATAATACTAAGGCCATACCACCTTACCGGTGAGAAGCTCAACCAATGATTCAGAATGTATTGAAGACCCAAGTATGAATAATTCTTACTGTTGGAAATTGTTTTTGCATCCTTCTTCTAATTTTGTTTTTGTATTTTTAGTACAGACAGGGTTTCACTGTGTTAGCCAGGATGGTCTCGATCTCCTACCTTGTGATCCATCCGCCTTGGCCTCCCAAAGTGCTGGGATTACAAGTGTGTGCCACCGTGCCTGGCCTGCCTGGCTGTTTTCAGATGGTCGCTGCACAGCTAGTCTGCTAGCAACCTGATCAGTAAAGTGCTGTGCACCCGCCAGCCTTGAATCTTGGGGGTTTCTCAATCTGGGTCCACCTTCCTGTTTTTCCCAAGGTTCGTCACTTGTCCCTCTATTTAGCACTGGGCTATAGCTCCTGAGAGAAGCCTTGAAGGATGGGGAGAGCATCCCAAGGCTGGCAAGGGGGAGGCACAGCATGAACTGAGGCTCAGAATTGGGAACCCTTTGGTGGGTGTGCAAGTGGGTCCATGGGGCCGAGGCCTGGTAGGATGGTTGGGAAAGGAGAAGACACCCCAGAGTAGTTTGGGGTAGGCCATTGCAAGCCTTGGGTGCCAGGCCAAAGGGGGAAGTTTCATTCTGCACTTTGGGAGACTGAGGTGGGAGGATTGCTTGAGACCAGGAGTTCAAGGATACCCTGGGCAACACAGCAAGATCCTGTCTCTACAAAAAATTTTAAAAATTAGCTGGGCATGATGGCATGTGCCTACAGTCCCACCTACTTGGAAGGCTGAGGCAGGAGGGTTCCTTGACCCCAGGATCACAGTGAGCTGTGATCAAGCCATTGTATTCTGCCTGGGAGACACAGTGAGACCCTATCTCAAAAAAAAAAAAAAAAAAGATGGATGCAAAAGCAATTTCCAACAGTAAGAATTATTCATATGCGAGTCTTGCGTACATGTGTGTGGATCAAAGGATCACTCTCATTATGTGGCAGTTTGGGACGTTTCAGGGCATAGGAGGAAAGGGCAGAATTTAAGCCTGAAAACTGCTTCCCCAGGCTCCTGAGAGGCATGTATAAGGACCCTTCACACACTGTGACCAACACAATAAATACTTCCCGAGGCCTCATTCCATGAAATCTAGGTGCTTGGGTTCCAAAGGAGTCAGGAGGGGTGATTTTATTGCCAATATTGAAGCAGAACAGCCCTGCTCTGACTCACAGTCTGCTTCCCTTCAACCGGGGTCCCCAGGGGCATTGTTAAAAAACTCCCGCTGTGTCTTCTGAATAAAAGATGGCTTCAGGGCAGCACAGAATGAGCTGCTGCCTGGGCTAGGAAACATCCCCTGTCCAAACCTTCATGCTTTATCCGGACACAAGGGCAGAGGCCACACAAGCACTTCAGGACAGAGAGTGACAGGCAAACAGTGCCCGGTTCTGTGGTGGATGACACAAAGGCTGATGCGGAAGAAGGGCTGAATCCCGGGGAGGCCTGACGCCTGTCGCTAATGAGATCATGAAAAGCAGTTCTGAGTTGCTTCTGTGTGGCCCCGCGAACAACTTTATTCCCTGCGTCTGTGCCTGGGGTGGGCGTCAGAGCCCGTAGATCAGAGTGGAGGGGCTGTCACATTTACTTGTCATTTGGTAATTTTCAGTGAATTAGGGGTATGGAGTTTCCATCTGCCATCTGGCCTCACTCTGGTAACCATGGTAACCACCATCTGCCTGACTTAATACTATCAAGTCCTATGCCGAAAGAGCACTGGACAGGGTGTTGGGACCAGGGAGCTGGTCATCCTTTACTGGTCACCCTGGACAAGGGCTCTGACCTTACTGTGTCTCAGTCTCTTTCTCTGTGTAACAGCAGATTTGGTCTGAATGTCTTTAAGGTGCCTTTCTCTTAGGAAGAGAATGCCACTCTGGGGAGAAATTATCTGAGACCATCAGCACCACTTACAGTCTGGGGACCTGGTCAGCATTTCTTATGTCTCCTGCATATGGAGTTAAAGTGTTACCTGTCTGGAGACAAAGAGAATTGCCTGTGAATTAACTGCTGAGGAAAGCAGATTATAAAAACGAGTGATAGGAACTAGCAAAAAAAGAGACAGCACTGCTTAAGTGCCACATGGCGGAGACAAACTGTTCCAAGTGAGAGGGACCTCAACAATGACTCCACTGGGGCTGATATGGCCAGAGAGGAGAAGGGGCCTGTCCAGGGCCACTCAGAGAGCCAGCGGCAGCACAGATGCACCCCCAGCCAGCTCTGTCCTCCATGGGGAGCTTCAGCTAGGAACAGTCAATGGTGACTGTCCTGTGCTCAACTGGCCACACACTGGTTTTACGTTTCCCAGGACAGGAGGCTTCCTGCCCCATCTCCAACAACCCATTGTGTCTCCTGGACTTGGGTACATCTACCTGAACTACTTGAGGGGAAAGACTACTAGATCCTTCTTAAGGCTTGGGAAGAACCCCACCCCAAGCTTCTTTCTTGAAGCTAAGTCATTACATTGTCTTAGGCCCTAAAGTCTGGACTTGGGCCAGAATTATTTCCCAGAAGCCTGAACCCCAGGCTGAAACCTAGGCTCCTTGGGACTCACTGGTCACCTTCTCACTCAACCTAAACTCTTCACTGCCCACTCCAGACAGAGTACACAGGGGCACTTCTCCAATACCTAATGGGCGGGATACACTCATGCTTAGGAAGCCGGTAAAGCAGTACTAATGTTTTGGTTTCTTTTTGTTTGGTTTTCAAAAGGTACATAAAGAGAGTGGGCAACTATAGCACACAGAGATTATTTTACTTTGATGTTAATGAAGCTTAAGTTTCTAAGTCCCTAACATTTCATAATAAGTTTCGAAGTCCCTAGCAGTTCTATTCCTTTACGTTACACAGGACTCTCCAAATTATTTATTATTTAGACCCACGAAACCTGGGTCTGCCCCTAATAGCACCACAATCTTTTCAGATCTTACGTCTCCAGAGGTCTTACTTTTCCTGGGTGGAGCTCCCTCAGCATCCCAGCTCAGCCCCATCCCACATCTGGGGCCCTGGTGCTCTGGTGCTATGGCCTGGTGACTCCTGATTCCCCAGTCTGGAACTCATCCTCCTCCCGCATCCTCAACTTCCCTTCCTCCCCATTCAAACAATCCACCTAGCGCTGGATACCTGGGAACTCTGATCCCCCTCCTCAACTCCCAGTCTCCTGCCCGGCAAACATACCATGCCTACAAATAAGTGACTGCATCAGCAGGTACTTACGTACCAAAAGGGGTAGCAGGCTCACCAAAATTTCGACTAGCACGGTGAGTGGTGTCTCCAAGGATTCTCGCCCCAGTCTCTCTGAGCACGAGGAGAGATACGAAATACTGCTCCCTAAAGGGAAACTGAGTCCTAGGCAGAGCTGTCCACCACTGGGCAGGAGGATCCTTCGCTCCACACCCCAGAGGGTTGGAATACCCCCTTCTCTACCCACCCGATCCCCGACGCCGACTCACCGAACTCGCAAGGGCCGTCGCGTGCCTTGTGCAGGTGACCGGGGTGCGCGCGGGGCTTGTGCCGGGCGCGCAGGCGCAGCGCGCAGACACTGGGGTAGGAGCGGCCGTCAGAGCCACAGACGGTGCCGCGCTGCGCGCACACGCAGAGCCCAGTGCCCTCGGGCGCCGCCCCCGCGGCCCGGCTCGCGCACACCAGGCCGGGGCCACAGCGCGCGCCGGCTCGGCCCCCGCAGTTCGCGCCCTCCGCTCCCAGGCAGCGAGAGCAGCAGCCGCACTCGTCGCGCGCCGAGATCCCGGGCGCCGGGCAGGGCGCGGGCGCCGGGCAGCGCTCCGGCCGGCACGGACCACACTCGGGGCGCCGGCCACCCGCGTCGCGGATCCCGAGGCTTGGGGACAGCGGCGGCAGCAGAAGAAGCAGCTGCAAGAGCAGCGACAAGCGCGGCATGGCTTACTCCAGGACAGCGGCGGCGCCTCTGCTTCGCGCTCCGCTCGGCGCCCGCCAAGCAGCCACCGCTCCCGCCCCGCGGCCGCTGATTGGCCGGGCCTGCACCGCGGGGCGCCCGCAAACCGCTGCTCCAGCCCGGGACTCGCGTGGTGCCCGCGGCCCAGGGCTCTGAGCTGGAGGGACGCCCCGAGAGCAGCTCTCCGACCTCCGATTGGACTCTTGAGGGAACCGAGACCCAGTCGGGGGGAGAACTTGCCCGAGGTCGCTGTGGTAGAGGCAGGATTGGATAACCGTACAGTCTCCGGATCCAAGGCTGGCTCCAGATAGTATGCCCGTAAATCCTGCCAGAAGGATGTGCTGTTTTATTTAATTTTATTTTGCATTCAGTAGTTTAAGAAGTTTTATTTTATAAAGAGAATATATGTTTTAAAATGTGTATTTTACATATACATCTAAGGATAAAAAGAGGGGTTTCCCTACCACCTTATATCACCATCCTCCAACTCGGCTTCCGGAGGCCACTATTGCTATCGGGTTTTTGTGTATCTTTTCAGAAATTTTCTCTATGCCTATAAAAGCACATGTGCCTATAAAAGCCCCTTCCTTTAAAACACACACACTCTGTTTCTCTCCCACACACACGGAGTAGCGTGCCATACACATTAGTCTGCACTTGGTTTTTCCACTTACAGTATTTCACAGTTTCCCCACCTCTTGTCATCTCTGAAACTGAGTTTCTTGTACAATCAATGGGAGCATAGTTCATTGGTTCTGTGAGTGTGTTTCTTAATGCTGCATAAAGTCATGGTGCATCTCTGTCCACAGTGACTTTGTTGTGATGAGATAGGTGATATGTTTTGGAGTTCATATAGAGTGGCCTTTCCACAGGGTTTAGTTGCAGTTACTTAACCAGTTGTTTTCCATCCTTCGGTTAATACGAATAATGCTCTGATGAAGTCTCGGTGCACAAGGGTCAGTGTACCTGTGGCTTAGTGGGGAATGCATGTTGGAAAAACGCAGGTTCTTGTAGTCAGTTATTCATGCCGCCATTGTGCCTTCTCTGGGCCAGGCTCTGTGCACACCATCCTGCCTGAGTCCTGGCAGGGCACCCAGATGAGAAACCTAAGAGAGTCTTGGCTGCTGGGATTTGATGTGTTGCCAGGTAAAAGCATTGAATGGAGGGAGGGACTCGCTGACCAGGTTTTATGGGAGACTTTTCCTGCCTTTACTGGCCACCCCTCATTTGTCTTGTGCTCTGTTGTTTTTTCTTTGCTGAACTCCTAGAGATGGAGAAAGCCTCTTGCAGCCTGGGAAGACCAGCTACAGTATTCTTGGGTGGAGTTCATTTTGTTTTCAAGCCTAGTTCCTTCCCAGTTTGCAGTCTTCTTATCCCTAAAAAGGAGCCTCTTCTGAGGCCACTTTATGTGGTGGTCAGAGGAGGGCCATCTGCCTGGTGGACGCTGGGCCTTACCTTACAATCAGCCACACAGAGCAGGGGTGGTCAGGCACCATGAAGGGGTGGTGGTAAGGAATAAATATAACAATATTGGTAATGCACTCAGTGCAGCTCTCAGAACGTATTAACGATGACTTTCAACCTGAAGGCTGCTGTCTTTACCAGGAGTGGCCTTTTAAAGTGCTCTCACCCCTTGACCTCTCTGTGCTCTTCTAGGAATCTCTCCTAAAAAAAAAAATCACTATGTGTGAAGATTTCATCCTGGAGTTGGTCACTACAGCAAAAAAAAAAAAAAAAAAAAAAAAAGGAAATGACCTTAATGCCCACTGAGAGGCAATCATTAAATAAGTTATGGTGCATCTAACAATAGAGGATTACATAGGCATTAAAAATTAGAAATAAGATATGGGTTAATAGAAATGAAAACATGCTTATAATACATTGTTTAGTAAAATAGCAAATTAAAAAGTGCACATCTAATGTAATGGCATACTTGTAAATATGTGAATGTGTAAACATGCAGAAATTTAAGATTGTTTAATGAGGTGAAGGAGCACTTTTTTTTTTTTTTTTAAAGAAATGGTACCTCATTCTGCTGCCCAGGTTGGAGTGCAATGTCATGATCATAGCTCACTGCAGCCTCGAACTCCTGAACCTCAAGCCATTCTCCCTTGCTCAGCTTCCTGAGTAGCTAGACTACAGGTGAGCATCACCACGCCTGGCTAATTTAAACAATTTTTTTTTCTTTTTTTTCAGAGATGGGGTCTCACTATGAGAAGGAAACACTTAACAAAGCAGGATTTGCAAACAAAAGAGATAAGCGAACTCCATGCTACTTTACAGGGACAACTTTGCTGGTAAGTTCAAACTTTCTAATGGTTCATAGTTGTTCAAAGAGAGATTAGGCTGCTCCAGAGATAGTGAGGTCCTCGTCAAAGAAAGAGTTTAAGAATGAGTCTTGGCAAGGAGCATCGAGAGGGTCAGAATTAGGGGTCAGGGGAGTTGATATTTGATTACCTCGAACTGAGCCACCATTCCCATAGTACAGTGCCTGACCCTGAGACCTGGACTGGACAAAACGTGGTCATGATTGAGAAATAAATGTGTACAGAAATGATTTGCCTCCTTTTTATGCAGACATTAAAGGAGCGGTAAGTGAACGGTGTCATTATAATGAAGTTAATGTGTGCTTAATGCAGGTTAGGATACACAATCTCACAGAGGCACATTTACATATGATCTGCATTCCTTTTAAATGGTAGGGAGAGTATTAGGTATGCATAATGACTCTTTGGGAATTAAATCAGAAGACTCATTTTCCAACACTGAGCCTGTGGCATCAAAGCCCCTGTATCTGGGTGGAGAAAACATTCCCAAGCTTTGAAGGTGATCAGTCGTGTCTATTTCCTTTTAAAATTGCCCGCAAGCCCATAGCCCAGCAGAGGCTTTTGTGCTCTTTCATCTCTCTGGTTCCCAGGGTACCAGTTAACACTGTGGGCCACACCTGTGGGCCCCCTAAGATGATGGGAGAAAGTAGGGACAAATTCTCCCAGTCGGGAAGGGGGTTGAGGTGCCTCTGTTGTCTGGCAGGTGGAGAGATCCCATGCACCCGAATAAGTAATTAGGCAACAAGAATGGGTGTGATTTTCTTCCTCTTCAGCTTCCAGCCTGAACACAAACACAGCACAGGGAAGACTAGTCAATCCCCCATTCAGAGCAGATGTATGCACACCCAGCAGCTGCTGAAGTGGATATGAATGTCCCATTCACTTATTCCTCCCTTGAACGTAGAGATAAATGGCAGATGTTCTCTGTCCTTGGAGAGCTTCCAGCACAGAGGAAGAGGACAGGAGCTCAGTTGAGCAAAGGCCACTCCATAGATAGGCCATGGATTTGAACCTCAAGCTTTAACAGTTAGGGCAATCATAGATAGTCTTCCTCCAAGCTAAGGGAAGGTGAAAGCCCTTTCTCCAGACCTCTGGTGGGCCATTACAGAACAGAAGGCAAGGTGGGTATCTAGAGGGAAGTTCCATAAATGACAGATGAGATTTTTAGGGAGACAGATTTTACTTCAATATTGCATGCAAGGGGGTGTAGCAAGATGTAGAACTCTGCAAAGATGGCAATTCAGATACTGAGCAGACAAAAAAGAATGATAGAAGATTTGCTGTCCTGCTGTAAACCACTATATAACTTTGACAAATTAAAGAAAACAGCTATGGACAGGCACTGGACAGTGTTCTAACACAGGGCTGTGATCCTTGAGAGTGTCAGGGGGCACACAATGTGAGCCCCACATCTACCCAAGCTTTCTTTCTGGGGATACTTTCCAGGCCACTGTGCAGGGAGGTGGAGGCCAAACAGTCTCACTGAACAGAAGAGGTAGACGTCAGAATTCAAGACTAAGGCAGAGATTTGGGGATCTAGGACAGAAAATGAGGAACCACAGAGAGGGAGTCCCACAAGTCTTAGACCTTTGGCTGACCCTGTACTGTACAAGTACAGGGCAAGACTTGAGGGCAGTTGCTGGGAAGTGAGAGCTGAGCAGAGATTTGGGGCTTACACAGTGCTATTAAGATTTTAGAGTTCAGGCCCAACCAGAATGAACCACCCCAGCCCCCCTGGAGTTTTTTCTCCAAGCTCAGTGACACTAGCATCAGCCAAGTGGTTGCAGGGTCTGAGTTTGAGCTCCAAGGACCCCTCCTATATGCATCTAAGTTTTAGTCATTCCAACCATTTCCATTGCTCTCCTAGCCCTAATGGTGGTAGCTGCTTCACAGTTGCTACCTCCAAGTTGCCTAATTAATTCTTCTTCTTCTTCTTCTTCTTCTTCTTCTTCTTCTTCTTCTTCTTCTTCTTCTTCTTCTCCTTCTCCTTCTCCTTCTCCTTCTCCTTCCTTCCTTCTTCCTTCTTCCTTCTTCCTTCTTTCTTCTTTTTTTTTGAGACAGGGTCTGGCTCTGTCATCCAGGCTGGAATGCAGTAGCATGATCTTGGCTTATTGCAACTTCTGCCTCCTGTGCTCAAACTATCCTCCTGCCTCAGCCTCCTGAGTAGCTGGGACTACAGGCATGTGCCACTATGCCTGGCTAATTTTTGTATTTTTTTGTAGAGACAGGGTTTTGCCATGTTGTCGAGCCTGGTCTTGAACTCCTGACCTCAAGTGATCTGCCCACCTCAGCCTCCCAAAGTGCTCAGATTACAGGCATGAGCCACTGTGCCCAGCCAATAATTCTTTTTCTTTTTTAAATTATTATTTATTGAGACAGAATCTCGCTCTGTCACCCAGGCTGGAGTACAGTGGTGCTATCTTGGCTCACTGCAACCTCCACCTCCTGGATTCAAGCAATTCTCCTGCCTCAGCCTCTCGAGTAGCTGGGACTATAGGTGCGTGCCATCACACCCTGCTGATTTTTGTATTTTTAGTAGAGACAGGGTTTTGCCATGTTGGCCAGGCTAGTCTCGAACTCCTGACCTCAGGTGATCCACCACCCTCGACCTCCCAAAGTGCTGGGATTACAGGCATGAGCCACCATGCCTGGCCCAATAATTCTTTATATTACATTCCATTTGTAGGCTTGGCACAGTGGCTCACGCCTGTAATCCCTGCACCTTGGGAGGCCAAGGTGGAGGGATTGTGCCAGGAGTTCAACAGCCTGGGCAACACAGTGAGACCTCTTTTCTGCTAGCAAAAACTTACAAAGTTTGCTGGGCATGGTGGTACATGCCTCCAGCTACTCAGGAGGCTGCGGTGTGTGGATCACTTGAGCCTTGGAATTCAAGACTGCACTGAGCTGTGATCAGGCCACTGCACTCCAGCCTGGGAAACAGAGCTGTTGCTTGCCTGAAAAAGAAAAAAAGGGAAATGAATTCTATTTGTCATCTGACTAGGCCTGAGTGATCCAGCTAATAGAACAAGGAGTGGTCCCAGGAAATAACTGTCAAAGATGGGTCACAATCAGAGAACTGGAAAGCTTAACTACAAATATGCTTCAAAAATAATACAAATTATTTATTTAAATGATAAATGAGAATATGTTTCTTGCAACTACAGGGTCAATATTGCTGAAAATGACACAAAAAATGTAATTGTGTGTGTTGCGTAATTATAAGTTGAATTCACAGGCTTGCCAGTCTCTTACGTGAAAGTTAGGGAATGAGAACCTGAGACTTGGAATGGGGAAATCTGGGTGGACTCAAATGAAGCTGAGAATCCTGAACTGTTGAGTCATTCTGAGCTTCCTTTGCCAATGGAAGCAGCTTGCCTGTCATGTCTGAGAAGACTCTCTTTCCCTTGCTTAAGGACTCTGTGTTAAGATCACCCAAGGCAGTTGCCTTGCAAGGGATACCTTTTCTCCTCAAGACCTATGGCTTGTGGCCGCTAGACTCTCAACTGACATCAGAACTCTAGGCACTTGAGTAGGGCACATACAAGATTTGCCCTGGGAAGATTTAGCTTCTATACCAAAAAAAAAAAAAAAAAAAAAGGCAAGATTTTGCTACATTACATTGTAGAAACCTGGAGAATGTATGCATGAATAGATTCTTAGGGTGTTAGACCAAGGAAGGCAGAATAGAATTTAGCATCAAGTCAAATTTATTGATACAAGTGCACTGATGAAAGATTCTGGATTCAATGTGTTAATTTGTGCAGGGGGAAAAGGCTCTACAGTTTACTTAGCTGCTTGAGTGGAACGGGGATTCAAAGGTGACCTGTATTTAAAGATATTGAGATGCCAGAACATCCTTGGTGTGTTGTAGGGGATGGGATAAAAAGGCTTAGGGAGATGTTGGAATCAATTTGTTATAGACAACTCGCACACTCACCCACCCAACCAACCACTACATTCTCCAAGGGGGCCCAGAGGGCATTCCCTTCACTATGACATTGGGAAATTCATTAATCAGGGGACCGCTACTGTCCTTGAAGACTTGGTGGTGGCTCTCCTCTTTTGGCCACATATGAAGATAAGAGATGCTACCACTGAGATGGACTCCTTAATCCACTGGGAATCATAGGATCCCAGAATAGCAGAGGCCAAGTGGTAGCATCCAACTGCCAAGGGCAGAGCAGGGCACATACATTGTAATGGGCAGTAAGATGGTGAGCATCACTGTGTTTTGACTCACAGGAATCTTGGCATTGGCTAGTTGTCACAGTGTCCCTAGGACTGAAAGAGATGGGCATCCTACTAAAATGCTGTATGCTCCATATAACAGGGAAAACTCCACATCTGGTGTCCAGAGCCTGTTTTGAATCACCACAGTGGAGAGCCAGAAGTTCTTGTCCCATTTTCAGACCTAGTATTAACCCAGAGCCTCTTCTTTGAAAGGATGGCTGGGTCCCCTTAAAGAAGGACTCTTTACAAATGTATCCTATAAACCATCCTGTAAGCCCCTCCCCAGAGGAACCTCTGACCATTTACGAGAGTGAACCACCATAGGCCACAGTTAAAGTCGGGGCATACAGCGCTCAGGGCCCAAGTTCAGATCACAGAGCACACATCCTGTGGTTACTTCCCTGCTTCCTAAATAGAATAGTTGCACTTGGCAACCAGCAAAATCCCAACATCAGCTCTGTGACACAAAGTGGAAGCCCCTGGAACTTCCTTTCTGACCAGGAGGGTAAAATATCTGCTGCCAGTTTCCTCACAAATAATTGACAGAGAATTCATCTTGCCAACGGGAGAATTCACTTTCTTAGAAGGCAGCACAGCCTAGTCTCATAGGAGGAAAGCACTTGCCCCCTTTTACATGCCTTTGGCCCTTTTCCTTTCAAAATAATAATGTGCCATTATTGTGCTAAGAGCATTTGATTGCTTTCTGATCCAGATCAACAAAAAATTACATAGCAAGTCCTTGTTTAACACCGTGGATAGGTTCTTGGAAACTGACTTTAAGTGAGACAACGTATAACAAAACCAATTTTACTTAGGCTAATTAATACAGGCAAGAGGTTGAGTTCCTATGGCATATTTGTGGTTATAAAAACATTACCAAACTTCTAAATAAAAACCCCAAAGACTTCTAATCATAAACATTAAAATGAATGTGAACATTTAAGAAAGATTAATAAGAACAAGGTAATTATTTACTCAGGGTAGCGAGGGGCTGAACCCTTTCTGAGCAGCTCAGTGCCCAAGGCAGGAACAGACCATGACCATCGCAGGGCGCACTCACACACACGCACAGTCACTCACACTGGGACCGTGCAGACACGCCAGTTCCCTCACCGGTGCACATCTTCAGGCATCCCACACAGACATCAGGATAATGTGCAAACTTCACACAGACAGTGGTCCTGGCTGGAGGTGGTTTCCTTTTTTCTCATCAGTGTTGTAAAAAAAAATCACGTTGAATGTGACAGCTTTATTCAAGGACCTGCTATAGCTTTCCACCCGACTTATTCTCAAATTTCTCCCGTATTGGGGAGGGGTACAAGTCTCAGTTCATCTTGCCACGTCACATCCCTAATCTGTAGATTCGCTGATGCATTGACTCATTTGTTCTTCATCCAGCAAGCTCTCAGAAGGCTCACTCTACACCTGGCCTGTGTTGGACACTGGGGAGTAGCTGAGGA
This sequence comes from Piliocolobus tephrosceles, assembly GCF_002776525.5. Classification (NCBI taxonomy): domain Eukaryota; kingdom Metazoa; phylum Chordata; class Mammalia; order Primates; family Cercopithecidae; genus Piliocolobus; species Piliocolobus tephrosceles. The sequence goes on along the minus strand of NC_045447.1, from coordinate 41,909,074 downwards.
AGCCATGCTCTGTGTGCTCAAGAAGGTGGCCCAGGTAGGGTGGATAGGGAAGCAGTTTCAGTGCAATGAATGTTACTATTGAAGAGTATTCAGGGAAAAAGAGAGTCAAGGAAAGCTCCTAGACAAAGCACTTCCTAAATTAAATCTCAGAGAGCCCATAGCTGTTGGCCTGGAAGGACGATAGAGAGGGGGAATCCACATGGAGGGAACAGTGTATGGGAAGACATGAGGACCAGAGAGAGGACAGCACAGTAAAGAACAGGAGCAAGCTCAGCGCAGCTGCAGTGCTGTGTGGGGTGTGGAGACATTGGAGGGGAAGCCTGAGAGGTCAGTAAGAGCCAGACCACCAGTCTTTCCCAGCCAGCTGAGAAGCTTGGGAATGGTGCAACCTAGGCTTGGGCATGGTAGAGCAGGCCTGTATTGCTTTCTGACAGATGGACACTTCACAGGTGGAGGGGAAGGGGACAGCACATACCCACCAGGGGCCAGAGGATGAGCCTTTTGGAGAGTCCTTCTAGTTCTCCTTTCCTCTGTCTCACAGGCGGGAATGCAGTAGTGCAATCATAGCTCACTGGAGCCTTGAACTTCTAGACTCAAGCAATCCTCCCACCTTGGCCTTCCAAAGTGTTGGGATTACAGGTGTGAGCCACCGCACCTGGCCCCTTCCTGGGGCTTCTATCCAAATGTAAGGTTTGTGCTGGGACCACCTGTAGGAAATTGCCACCTTGTGGGTAATGCGGGAATTACAGATCTAGAAAAGACAATATTCCTTAATTCTCAATTCAGTATGTATTGCCTAATAATTACAAGCCACAGTGCTGGAATAAGGAGCTGTCTATCAGGTGGAGAGAACAGAAATGCATACAGAAGTCACTGAATGTTCAGAGGTATGCCTGAAGCAATAGGTTGGTGAGGGAGGACATTGAAAGCTTCAAGATGACACCTGCACTGAGTCGGGTAAAAAGTGGTCTTTAGGGGCCATGTTCACTTTCCATCCTGCAGCACAGGATAGGAAAGGATTCATCACACAGCTCTTCAGGGCAGGGCTGGGGCAAGCACCCAAGTTTCTGGGTATCTCAGCCCTGAGCTCTTTCTTATATATGGTTGGCCTTCAGTTTAAATGGATCCCACTCCTGGTGCTCTAGAAATGGCTTTTGCAGAATCTGATCTTCTGCTCCTGACTGTTCCCAGGCCCCGTCATGGTAATTGGTCACAGCCAGCTTTCTGATGCAGTAATCTCTTCCTTTGTGATCTGCATTCTGTCTATGTGAAACTGCAAAACACTAAAACTCTCCCTAGGGTGAATACTGTGCTGCAGCCAGGATCTTGTCCTCCCTGGGAAGAAGAAACAAGGTGTGTCCCAAGAGAATTTATCCTCAGGGACTAGCATAGTCCTTGGTACGTAGGTATTTTGTAAATATTTGTGATATGAATGAATGAGTGAAGACAGGAGAGGTGGGTAGGCCTGAGAGGTTAGTCCCAGCTCTCCTGTGGGCTTATCCAGAGTTGAGTCTTCTCTGGAATAGTCTGGAAAGATTAGTTGGGGACAGATTACAAAGGTCGCTGAATGCCCAGCTAAAAAGATTGGCTTTCTTCTACTAGCAGAGGGGAAGTAAACCTGTTAGAGAACAGGGAAGGAGCAGGATCAGAATATAGGTTGATTGCATTTCTTGTCAAAGAGAGAAAAATAGTCCCAAGTCAAAACTCATATCTGTCCCAGAAAGCCATTGATATTACTTTGTGAACCCAAAAATATCGGAGACAGGTTTCAATCAATTTAGAAAGTTTATTTTGCCGGGGTTAAGGACACACCTGTGACACAGCCTCAGGAGGTGCTGACAACATGTGCCCAAGGTGGTCGGGGCACAGCTTGCTTTTATACACTTTAGGGAGAGATGAGACATCAATGAATACGTGTAAGAAGTACATTGGTTCTGTCTGGTGTGGTGGGACAACCGGAAGTGGGGGCTTCTAGGTCATAGGTAGATAAGAGACAAATGATTGCATTCTTTTGAGTCTCTGATTAGCCTTTCCCTGAATACAGAGTTTACGTGTGAGAGGAAGGTAGAGGAATAGTCACTTATCCATTAGTCTGGCTCAGTGAATCTGCACTTTTACATAAACAATAGGGCAGAGGAAGCAATGAGATGTGCATTTGTCTCGGGTGAACGAAGGGATAACTTTGAGTTCTGCCTGTCCTTTGTATGGCACGTGTGAAGATAAGCCATCAATTTACATAGCCAAGGTGAAATTCAACAGAACCATTTAGGGTAAAGACCTTGAGGCCCACAAAGAATTTCCTTGTGGCTAAATTATGAGAAAGGTATGTAGCTCTTTTTTTTTTTTTTAATTGAAACTTTGTAGCTACCTTATTTAGAAATAAAATGGGAAGTAGGTTTGCCTGACTTAGTTCCCAGCTTGGCTTTCCCCTTTAGCTTAATGAGGGTCCAAGATTGATTTTCCATTCACATCTTAATGAAGAAATTGCACTAGGTCTTCTAGATATCTGAGTTCTTTTGTTTCTAATTTCTAGTTCTAGTTTGGTTTCTATTTCTAGTTTCTATTGCTAGTTCTTAATTTAATAATTAAGCCATGTCTCTAGAGAATAACTAGAAGCTGGCCTGTAATAAGCTTACAAACACTCAGGAAACAAGCACAACCTTTGTGATACACTGTTGAATTTCCTTCTGTGACATCACCCAGGCTGTGAACCCTACTACATACAGGGCCCCAGGACAGTAACTCTTCCTAACCTGGATCTGGTGTAGTCAGTCATCTCTTTCCTCACTCTCTGCCAACTGCAGCACCATTGCATAACTCCTGGAAAAAAGTCTGTAGTGGAGTGCTATAGGGCTCTGTTCTATTAAATGTTTTTATTGGTAACCTAGATGAACTCAGAGAGAGTATTCAAATGCCCCCAAAGAAATTAATGTACATTGGATAGGAAAAACAATATTCAAAAAGTCTTGTGTAGCTTAGCATGGTGAAGAGAAATCAAATGTTGAAATGTTCTGGAGATACATGTCAAGTTCTATGTTTGAGTTCAATGCAAACATGAGAAAGCCCAAGAGAAGGGAAATGAAATCTATCGTGCTGGTTTCAAAAGGATCCAAGTCTGGAGCATGGCAGCCCCTCAGAAGAGAGTCTTTACTACTATAAACCAAATATTCCAGAATTTTGCATTTTAAAACCAATGTCCAGAATTTAGACATTTTAAAACCAATGTCTTAGCTTTTTTCCCCCACTTTAAGGTGGCTGCCTTTCCAATGTCCCCAGAACGGTTGGTGACTACTCAATAATGATTCTTCCTTAATGATATAAAGAGAGGAATTGTAAAATTGTGAGGAAACTTGCCATGATCATCCAAGAATTTAAAATATCCATTTGAAGTCTGGGAAATGGAGCCAGGAAGCACACTGCAGATGGGCACTCCTGGAAGTGATAGCATCTCTGCGTACCTAGAAAGAGAAGAGCTTTGCAATTATTTTCTACGAACCATCTGACAGAGATGTACCAAGAACCGCTTCTTTCAGTGAAGGAGACAGCCTGATTTCAGAGGAAATGCATCTACAGTGTTTCTTTGCTTTTAGACATCCAGCAAAAGAGGTATGTTGTACTCAATCTTTGTATTTCTCTTTCTCTTTTGTTTTTCTTTCATCATTTTCATTTTGAGGATAAGTATGTATGGAGCCTCCCCTGTATCCCAGACATCATGCTGAATCAGATCTAGCTGTGGCTTCCAAGCCACTCTGGCCTAGAAAGGGGCTGTGACTTTGTGACTGTGTGCTCAATACCTGGCACATAGTCGGCTCCCAATGATAGCTAATGTTCACTGAGTGCTTACTGTCTGTCAGGCACCCTGCTAAGTATTCTATGTCTACTAGCTCATTTCAGCCCCACTGTCCATAAGGTAGGTATAGCTTATCTTAGATACAACTGAGGCTCAGAGAGGTGAACAATGAAACTTGCCTGAGGTTACACAGCTGATAAATGATGGAGTTGGCCCTCAAGTCCACACTTGGAACCACTGCACCTATTTCTCCATAAGTGTGTGTTAAATGAACAAATAAACATATGACATGAAAGGATGTAGGTCAAGCCCAGACAGAAGATTGCATCATGGCAATCAGAAGATATTTCATGGCAGATTCTGCTTGAGGCAGGACTTAATGAACAAGAGCCATGCCAATCAGTAGAGGTGGGAGGAGCCGCTCCAGGCAGGAGTGAAGAGGTCAGGGTTGGCAAACACAAATGGCCTGAGTCTGTCAGTTATGGTGTTTGTTCACTGCCTCCATGACTCTCCTACTCCACCATGGCTGATTCGATCTGGGGTGTTATGGACCAAACCGTGTCTCCCTCCCGAATTCCTATGTTGAAGCCCTAACTCCCAGTGCTTTAGAATGTAACTGTATTTGGAGATAGGACATTTATAGAGGTAATTACATCAAAATGAAGCTTTATCCTTAAAATAAAGGATGGACCACGTGGTGCTTGCAAGTCCTCTATATTCTGTGCTGTGTCTGCTATGGTAACACCAGCTGCTAGAACAAATAAGCCCCACTCTTCACCAGCTTATTACAATAGAACTTTGCTTCTTGCTCATGCACTAGTCTGTGAGACGACAGCCTGTGTAGAAGACAGTTTTGTCTGCATGGTGATTCATGGACCCAGATGCCTTCCATCCTGTGATTCTATATCCTTTAGAGCCTTAGAGTCCAGCCAACAGATGGGGAAGGAGAAGGTGGGAAAGACACGCTTGTTCCTTGGCCATCTTGGCGTAGAAGTGACACACATCACTTTGGCTCACACTCCATGGGTGAGACCTAGTCCATGTCTGTCCCTAGATGCCAGGGAGGCTTGGGAGTATGGCCTGGGATGAAAATATCCTTACTTTATGGAAAGGGAGCAGGAACACCTGGTGGACAGCTAACGGGTCCACCATGTGGTTGGAATTCAGTTCTGAACTTGTCTCCAGCCTCTTCTCCCCACAAATGGGCTGCCTTGTTTCCAAGAGAATCTAGAAGCCAGTGCTCCTAGTGTATTGCCTTAAGGCAGAGTCCTAGTTTATTGCCTGTAATAATTTTTACACCTGACCAAAGGGGCCATGGCTGTTCGGCAATGCTCCGACAGCTCAGGGGGATGGTGCCTACAGCAGGAGCTTGAAAGGGCCAGCAAGAGCCCAGGAGAGAGGAAATAGGAGTGTAAGTCCTACGTCTGCAGCATGAGAAGGGGAGCTGAATAGTCAGCAGTGTTCTGGAATGAGGAAGCAGGCTGCCTGCTTGCTTTCATTTCTTAGGTAAATATTTGCTAGAAGTTTGCCTTTTCTCTGAGTTTTTCGGTGCTGTGACGAGAACTGGGCAGAACATAAGCTCATCAGAAGCAGTGACATCCAAGAGCCCTGAGAAACCCGAAGAACAATTGAGAGAAGTCTCCTTTGCCAACACGTTGCCCACTAGGGCTGCACGTGGTACCCCCACTCCAAGATGCTTCCCAAAAACACCAGGTAAGCTTTAAGAGGCAGATCTGAGACAAGTCATGCTGGATAGCTGCATGTTCCTAGTAACTGTCTTCTTTGATGCTGGTGATTAATGAAAACCGGGAGAAAGGCATGTTTTAGCTAATTCGTAGACAGGTTGGCATGGAGGAAATAACATAGATATGTTACTTGGTCAGTGAATAGATTTCCTTTCATCCACAGTTCAGAGACAGAGTGGAGTGGGCAGTGCCCAGATGTGTTGTTAGGGGGCCTGGGTTCAAATCCTGGAGTTTCCTCATCTCTGAATCAGGTGTGATAACCCCTGCCTTACCTAAACCACAGCTTTGTGAAGATCATATGAGAACAAGAATGTGAAAGGATTCGAGATCCGTAAAGTCCTGCCCTAATGGCAGGAATTAAGAATTCTTATTCTAACCTTCAAATGTTTTAGATCCAAGAACTGAAAGCCTACTCCAAAATATAACAAAAAATGCAACCATCACCTTCTGGCATCACAGTATCTGTTTAGAACTGTGGAGGATCAAAGAGGGAAATGAGCCATGAAAACACCAACAAGAATAATAAGAGTCACTTGGGAAAGGAGATACCCGGAATCCCACCCACGGGAAGGGGGAGGGAGCCTGAGTGCAGTGAATGGAAAAGACCTGAGGCCGGAAACAGACCAGAGGGACGGCTTGTAGGACTGGTGGACAGGGAGCACAGGAGACAGCCAGAGGTAGGCAAAGACTGGAACTGGAAGGTCTGAGAGCATTATTCCTTTTCCCCCTCTCTCCAGCTGGCCCCTTGGGCTTGGAGAAGATAAAGGCTAAGAGGACAATTTTTAGGAAGATCCCTCTGGTCACAGGATGGAAAATGGGTAGGAGGTAGGAGCCCGGACAGGAGGCGACTGAGATAGTCCAGACAAAGGGGACAGTGGCCAAGACGAATGTGGTGGCTTTCGGGGTGGAGAGATGTGTCTGGATTTGGCAGGGATTGGAGAGGAAGGAGTAGAGGATGACTTTGGGTGCATGACTTGGATGAATGGGTCTGGGGTGGTTCCATTCCTGAGATAAGGATGCCAGGGGAGGAGCAGGAAGTTGGGGTGTTCAGATGGGACATGTTGGACTGGGGTGTTCAGATGGGACATGTTGGACTGGGGTGCCCATGGGACATCCAGAGACAGATAACCAGGAGGCTGACAATTGGCCCTGTGGTCTGGAATTAGAGGGAAAGTCCAGGATGGACCCAGAGAATGTGGCCTACCCTTTGGTGCCAGCTGTGCCCCTTGGACCCTTGACGTTCCTTTGAAGTCAGCACCATGCCCCTGAGAGCTTCTCCCCATCCCTCTCAGGGCCCCCTTTCCATCACGGTCCTCTTCCTGGGTACGGCTCAGCTAGTCAGGGCCCTTCTCACAGGGCAGGACCCAGCCTGAGCAAGTAATTCTGATTTGTCTACCAGTGAGGGGTGGGGAAGGGGTGTCGCTGTCCCCACTAAGGACCCCAGAAACCTTTATCAATGTTTTAATGTCATTGTAGTGCCTGAATATGTTTCCTCTTTGGAAAATATAAGAAGGGTTCAAACTCCAGCTCTGCCAGCCTCTAGCTAAGTGACTTTGGGCTTTTAGTTAACCTCTCTAAAGCCTCAGTTTTCTCATCCATGAAGCGGGAATACTAGTACATGTTACACAGGTTGTGAAGGGTTAAGTGAGACAATAACTGTAAGAACCTTATCCAAATGCCCAGCACACAGCTCACATTCAACACACAATGGCTATTATTATTGTTACTTTTGTTAAGTGAAAAGAAATGAAAATGAGTATGGCTTTATTAGACAGTTAAGAAAGGAAGGAGGTAGAAAAGAAAAGTTTTTGTCTTCTTCAACCACCAATTTTTTTGGTAGCATTCTCTGAACTTTTCAGACATGCATGAAAACACCCCCATGTTTTCTAAAGCAGAGCATCAGCCAGAGCTGACAATTCCTAGCCATACAGCAAGGTCAAAATGAATGGAGAAGTCAAGGCAAAGACAAAGAGAACAGAGATTTGAACATACAGAGAAGAAAGAGAGAGGCTCCAGGATAAAGTGAAATAAAAACAGGGTGTTTATGTGTGGGCTTGATTGCAGAACTTTTCCCTGATTCTCAGAAGGTCATAGAAAGTGGCAGACGCAGAGACAAGCCAACACAGAGAGAGAGAAAGGCAGGGAGCTACATGTGATGCTCTGAGGGGCTGTCAAAGGCAAGCCTGCAGGGGAAAAGGAGAAACTGGGAAACAATCAGAAAGACAGTCAGCAAGCTTATGTGGGTTTATGGTAGTCATGGACTTCCTCTTATTTTATTTTAAAAATTTAAGCTTTTTATTATGGAAATGTACAAACCCATACAAAAGAAAAGAGAATAGTATCATGAACCACCAGCTTCAACAATTGTCAACACATGGCCAATCTTGTTGTACTGATACTCCCCCATCCCCTCCTCCTCTCCTAGGCAGCCTATTATTTCATCATGAATTTCATTTTGTGTTTTTGTTTGAGACAGTCTCACTCTGTCACCCAGGCTGGAGTGCAGTGGTGCAATCACAGCTCACCACAGCCTTGGTCTCCCTGGCCCAGCTGATCCCCCCAGCTCAGCCTCCTGAGTAGCTGGGACCATAGACATGCACCTCTAAGCCCAGCTAAGCTTTTTATTTTTTGTAGAGATGGGGGTCTCCCTATGTTTCCCTGCTTGGTCTCAAACTCTTGGGCTCAAGTGATCCTCCTCTATCAGCCTCCCAAAGTGCTGGGATTATAGGCTTGAGCCACCGTGCCCTGCCTGGATTTCATTTTTGAAAAGAATTCTGCTTTCTCCATGGAATTCTTAAAGTGGTGTACAAGTGATCTTGAGAAGTTTGTTCTCAAACCTCCACAAGCCCCTGCCATTCTCTTGTTTTGATTCTGAGAGAGCCCAGACTGCCCTGGCCATAGGAGCTGAAAATTACATTGAAATCAGAACTTGGCAGTCAGAGAGTTCTTTTATGATCATCCAGATTGTTAGCATTCAATGCCTGGCTCCCCAACTTGCTAGCTGTGTAAGTTGGACAATATTCTGGATCTTTCAGTGCCTCAGTTTCCTCATCTGTGAAATGGAGTGATAATGTACCTTTCCCATAGGGCTGTTGTGAGGATGAAACGAGGTGGTAAACATACTAAATGTTTAAAACAAAGCTTTGGCACATAGTAGACCCTTAAGGGATGTTAGCTTTCCCTTCACCTGTTTAGGAAACATGAGCGAGTGCCAACTGTTGCCAGAGGTATGGGCAGGAGCTGGGCACAGGGAGCTGAATGAGAAGGGCTTCTGCCCTCGAAGAGCTCCCCATTCAGTGGGGGACACAGACCTATGAAAAGTTAGCTCCAAACAGTGGACTGGTGGCTGTGACACTGGGCCGTGTCCCAAGCAGTCCATCCCATCCCCTCAATTCAGAAGTGAGCAAACAGAGACCTAGGGGTCCCCTGAGCCTAAGGAGCCACAGTGGTTAGCAGCAGAGCTGGGATGGGCTCAAAGTGAATTTTCCTGACTGGGCCTCTTCACATGAAGGCTTCAAAGGAGGTCAGCGGCTCAGGAGGGCACGTGGCCTATGCTGGGCAAAGGTGCTGGGCTTTGGGTCAGTCTTCCTGCAGTAGGGAAGGGTAAGATTGGTCATGGGGCCAGGCGTGGGCAGCCGTTCTGGTTACTGGTTAACCAGGTGGGGACTGCAATTCACTGCATGGTCAGGGGCCCAAAGGTAGTGGAGTCCTTGGCACTTTCCGCCCTAGCAGAAGGCCAGGGATGCCAGCCTGGCTGAGCACAGCTATGCATAGCACTGGACTAGGGCTGGGGGATGGAAGGCAGAGCCTGTGGGGAACGGGAGAGGTTGCCAGGGCTTACCAGATGCTCTGGGGACAGAGAAGCAGACAGGGTCCAGGCTCTGAGGAGGTAGAAACGCAACCAGTGACAGTCCCCTCTCAGTTCTGTGAAAGGAAAAACACCTTTCTTTTGTCAGAGTTGTCCAAAAGCGGGGAAAAGACTGAGAATAAGTACAAGTGATCTGATACAGAGGTTTGTTCTCAAACCTCCACAAGCCCCTGCCATTCTCTTGTCTTGATTCTGGGTAGTTGAATAGAACTACTCTTTGGGCACGAGTCTGGGCACTCGACTCTCATTGTATCTCATCCACACAGAGCCCTGGAAGGGGGACACTGGATCCATTTTCAGGATGAGAAGAGTAAGACCCAAAGAGGGGCATGGCTCGCCCACAGTCACACAACTGGCGCGTGGTGGAGCTGGGACTCACTCTCATGGTCTTCCTGGCTCCAAAGCCCACACTTTCCCACTGATCCTGGCTGACTCAGCAAGATGGCAGGGTTGGCCTGGGAGGTACAGGGTTCCTACCCTTGAAAGTGCCCATATGGAGCTTCAGGGCTGCCCTGTGGGGAGGGAGAGTGGCAGAGAGTGCAGAGGCATTCACACTTCCCATGGGTGGATGCTAGTCTGTGATTCCACTACTTGGAGTGGATGAGGGGCCAGGAGGCAGCTCAGCCATATACAGGCCAAGTACACACACTGCAGAGTGTGTGTCTCCCTGGCACCCGCCCTTCCTGCATTCTTTCCTTCCTTCCTTCACTCACTTATTCATTCAGCAAGCACTTACTTGGATTTATTATGTACCTTGCCTGAAGTCTAGAAGCTCAGGGTAGGGGTTGGGTAAGGGACAGTTGGAATTCACAGTTGAATAAAACGTGTTTCTAGCTCTTGAAAAGTTCATAACTGGAAAGTGAGAGATGAGACGTGAAAAATAGCATGAAGAAGATTTGATGAGTGCTAGAGAGGACCCTCAGCCAAGTTCAGTGGGGCTGGGGGAGGAGAAGTGGGAGGGAGGAGGGAATGACTTTGGGTCAGGGAGGAGCGAGGAGGAGGGCCCAGAGAGGCAATAAGGTCTGAGCTAAAGTTTCCACCCGACCTCATTTGCTGTTTACACATCTGAGCAGGTCGCAGTGTTCAGGATCCTACAGTGTGAAGACACATATTTGCAGAATGCATCAGAGGCCTTCATGGACAGATGGCCCCCTAGCAATCATCTGATAGTCAAGTTTGTGTTTTTTCCAAACACTTGGTTGCAACCCATTAGTGGGCTGTAAAATCAATTTAGCGTTTATGACCAGCGTTGTACAAAATGGAATGGGACAGAGTACAAATGACTTGAACCAAATTAGGACTACCAAAGGGCATTGAGCATAGTAAGGGTATTGTTTTGTGAAAATTCATTAAACTTGCATGCACAGAAGTTTGTTAAACATGCATGTGTGCACACACACATCTCAACTGGGTCATAGTTGTAACTATGAGTAGTGTGTTATATATGTAACACATACAACTGTGACTTGTAGTTAAAAAATGTTGTCTGGTCCAGTGTCCTCATTTTACAAAGTAGAGAAAAAGGATTTGTGCAATGCAGAGCGTAGGGAGAAGAGCATAGGGTGGGGCACTGGCTTTCTCCTGAGTTCTTTTATTTAACCTTGTTGTCTTTCCTCTAAAGCATAGTTAATATTGACCTTGATCCTAGAAACTCTGACTTCTTCATTATTCTAGGAAATGCCAGAGCCAAGGTCACTTGTGCCCAGTGCTATACTAGGAAATGTATCATAACTGGATCTTGAAAAAGTATGCATATGTATATATAAGCTTATTATAAATTATACTGATATAATACATTTTACATAATTGACAAATAAAAAACATACAATATCTTTATTGCAAATTCCATTCAGCCAATTAATTCTCATAGAATGCTTTCCTTAATTTCTGCTGAATTCATCTGTAGCCAAGCTATGATTGCAGTTGATGAGTGAACATAGTTTCAACGTGATTATTGGTTGATATTTTTATTTATATTAATGAGTAAGACAAATGGGAAAGAACAAAGACTAGATGTAAGTCAGGACTTGTTTGCTGATTGTCAGGAGTTACTTTGCTGAGTGGGGTAAACGTTTTTGAATTCTGGAAGAATATTTTCTCAATTATTTCTGCTATGCACTCTGCAATAGCTACAAACATATTTTTTAAAATCTGCAGTATTAACATTTTCTCTGTCACTTTACAGGCAATCTACAAAACAATAAATCAAGCCCTTATTTGTAGTGTTTGCCTATTGCCATGATATAAACATTCCCACTGTGGCTGATGTCAAGCGAGGTGATATCACTGCATATGGAGTTGGAAAGCGATGCACAACAGCACATCATAACAGTGTTTACATTATACAGATGTAATAAGAGCATATCCCAAGAGCATAGATGGTAGTAAAAGGTAGCAAAACAATTGGAAAGTGATGAGTTTTGTTGTTTAGAGACAGGGTCTCACTGTGTTGCCCAGGCTGGTGTCAAACTCCTGGGCTCAAGAAATCGTCCTGCCTCAGCCTCCCAAGTATCTGGGACTATCAGTGCCCACCACTGTGCCCAGCTTGAAGAGATGAGTTTTGAGTTTTTTTTATCTTTGTTCATAATATAACTTATTTACTTATAGGTTTATATAACTTAATTTTTAAAAACAATGGTGGTGCTTCACAACTGGCTTGCAGAATTCCTTACGGTATGACAATTGGTTCTTCCCATTTGGCACAAGCCAGCCTCAGCACCTCTACATCTACCTCAGACTTCTAAGGCAGGATTCTGGGGAATGAACAAGGGGATTCATGGGATTCACAAAAGCAGGGCAGGGCTGGTGCAGAATCAGACATCCCAAAGTACACATGGCTGCATTGCAGAAGGTATCACATGGATGCACACTCACATGCATTCTACACACACCCCTTCCTCCTTCCCTAACCCACTCTGCACTGAGAAGTGGGAACCATTTCTTCTGTGCCCACAAGGTGGTCAGTGCCCTGCTCAATGAGCACAAACAGGTACCTCAAAAGTCTTGGGCAACTGATGCTTCTGATCTCTGCTCCTCTCTGGGCCTCAGTTCCCTGGGAGAGAGTTCCATGGAGTTAATCACCATTCCCTGAGCCACTTGCCAGGCACTGGACTGGTCTCTGAGGACAGAGTTGAGTTGGCCACAGCCTGGAAAACCAGGGAACTCTGGAGCTCCAAGAAACCACCTGAGTGAGCCAAGGACTGGGGCAGAGGAGGGGGAGGTGAAGGGGAGCCTGACTCCCACACTTGCTTCCTCTTGGGTAAATCATCACACCTTGCCTGGCTTCAGTTCCTCGTTTTAAAAAAGGGCTGATACAACCTACCTCATAAGATTCTAGTAAAGGTTGAGTTAGGTAATATAAAATAGCAGAGTGCCTGGGACATAGGGACACAATAAAGTGACATCAATCAATGAAAACTACTATCATAGGTTTAACTTACTACTACAGAGTGATCATGTTAGGACCAAAAAAAGCAGAAGGATGTGGGAGACCCCCCCGCTACAGATGATCAGTGGCACATGTTGAAGAATGGAGGGAGGAATAGAGATAACTGTGTTCTAGAAGCAGCACATAGGTGTATGTCGCTCTTCAGATTGGCCCTCATTTTGTTTATCATTTAAAATAAAAATTTAATTGACATTGTAATTCTACATATTTATGGAATACAATTTGATGTTTTGGTATATGCGTATGCTGTACAATGATCAAATCTGGATAGTTAGTATACCTATTGTCTTATACATTTATCATTTATTTATGTCGAGAACATTAAAAACCTCTGCTTCAGCTATTTTGTAGTATGCAATACCTTACTGCTAACGATAGTTACCCTACCGTGCAATAGAACACCAGAATTTATTAATCTTATTTAATTATCACTTTGTAACCATTCACCAACTTCTCCCCGTTCTTCCTTCTCCCATTCCCTCCTGGTTTCTGGCAACTACTGTTCTACTTCCGTATCACCTTTTTAAAAGATTCTGCATGTGAGTAAGATCATTTGGTATTTGTCTTTCTGTGTCTGGCTTATTTCACTTAACATAATGTCCTCTGGGCTCATGCATGTTGTTGCAAATAATAGGATTTCATTCTTTTTTATGGCTAAATAGTATTCCACTGTGTATGTACCACAATTTCTTTATCCATTCATTTGTTGTTGAACACATGGGTTGATTTTGTACCTTGGCTATTGTGAATAGTGCTGTGGTAAACATGGGAGTGCAAATACCTCTTTGATATACTGATTTCATTTTCTTTGAATAAATACCCATACTGGGGATTGCTGGATTGTATGGTAGTTCTTGTTTCAATTTTTTTGAGGAACTTCTATACTATTTTCCATAATGGCTGTACTAATTTACATCCCCACCAAAAATGTGTTCTAATTTACATTTTCTTTGGATAAATACCCATACTGGGGATTGCTGGATTGTATGGTAGTTCTAGTTTCAACTTTTTTGAGGAACTTCTATACTGTTTTCCATAATGGCTGTACTAATTTACATCCCCACCAAAAGTAAATGTTCCCTTTTCTTCACATTCTCACCAACACTTGTTTTGCTTTGTCTTTTTGAATAGCCATTCTAACCGTAGTGAGGTAGTATCTCATTGTGGTTTTGATTTGCATTTCCCTAATGATTAGTGATGTTGAAATTTTTCGTGTTGGCCATTTGCATGTCTTCTTTTGAGAAACGGCTATTAAGGTCTTTAGCCCATTTTTTAGTTGGGTTAAATAACTAGTTGTGCTGTTGAGTTGTTTAAGTTGCTTATATATTCTGGATATTAACTCCTTGTCAGATAGTTTGCAAATCTTTTATCCCATTCTGTAGGTTGTCTTGTCACTCTATCAGTCATTTCCTTCACTGCACAAAACCTTTTTAGTTTGGTGTAATCCCGTTTCTCATTTTTGCTTTTGTTGCCTGTGCTTTTGAGGGTTTATTTTAAAAATCCTTGCCCAGCCTGATTTCATCAAGCATTTCCCTGATGTTCTAGTAGTTTCATAGTTTTAGGTTTTCCATTTAAGTCTTTAATCCATTTTGATTTGATTTTTGTATGTGTATATATTTGATTTTGTATGTAGGGGTGTCTATTCTCATTTTTCTGCATGTGGATATCCAATGTTTCCAGCCCCGTTTATTGAAGAGAGTATCCTTTCCCCAATGTGTGTTCATGGCACTTTTGTGAAAAATCAGTTAGTTGTAGATTCATGAATTAATTTCTGGCTGTCTGTTCTGTGCCATTGTTCTACATGCCTGTTTTTATGCCAACACCATGCTGTTTTGGTTACTATAGCTTTGTATTAGTAGTATATTTTAAAGTCAAATACTGTGATGCCTCCAGGTTTATTTAGGATTGCTTTGGCTATTTGGAGATTTTTGTGATTCCATATACATATTAAAATTGTTTTTTACATTTCTGTGAAGAATATTATTGGTGTTTTGATAAGGATTGCATTAAATCTATAGATTGCTTTGGGTATTTTATAGCTATTTTAACAACATTAATTCTTTCAATTTATGAACATAGAACATCTTTCTATTTATTTGTGTCCTCTTTAATTTCTTTTATCAATATTTTAGTTTCCATTGTAGAGATCTTTCACCTTATTGGTGAAGTTTATTCCTAGGGTTTTTTGCTTTTTGTTTTTTCTCTCTCTTTCTTTCTTTTTTCCTTCCTTCCTTCCTTCCTTTCTTCCTTCCTTCCTTCCTTCCTTCCTTCCTTCCTTCCTTCCTTCCTTCCTTCTTCCTTCCTTTCTTCCCTTCCTCCCTCCCTCCCTTCCTGCCTTTCTTTCTTGTATAGCAATGATATTTATTTGTACATTTTGATTTTGCCTCCTGACACTTTATTGAATTCATTTATTAGTTCTAATAGTTTTTTGTCAAGTCTTTAAGATTTTCTAGATATAAGATTATGTCATCTGCAAATAGGAACAATTTGACTTCCTCCTTTCTAATATGAGTACTCCTGCTCACTTTTGGTGTCTGTTTGCATGAAATATCTTTTTCCATTCCTTTACTTTCAGTCTATGCTTGTCTACCAGTGAGGCTCATCTCTTATAGGCAGCATATAGTTGAGTCTTGTTTTTAAATCCATTCAAGAGCTTACCTTAAACTGGATAATTTAATCCATTTATATTCACAGTTATTATTGATAAGTAGGATGTACTCCTGCCATTTGATTGTTTTCTGGCTGTTTTGTAGATTCTTTTTTCCTTTCTTCCTCTCTTACTGTTTACCTTTGGTTCAGTGGTTTTCTGTGGTATTAAGCTTCGTTTACTTTCTTTTTCTTGTTTGTGTGTCTGTTTTAATTTTCTTTTTTTTTTTTTTTTTTTTTTTTGTAGTTATTGCGACACTAACGCAGAGTCTTGTAGTTATAATAGACAACTTTAAGCAGATAATAATTTAACTTTGGTTGCATAAAAATACTCCATACTATTTTTTCTCCTTCCACAATTTATATTTTCATTGCCTTAATTTACATCTTTACTGCATGTTCCTTAGCCACTAATTTACATCTTTACTGCATGTTCCTTAGCCACTAATTGTAGCTCTTATTGACCATTTGATTTTTACTTTTCATACTAAAGAAATGAAAGATTTACATAGCACCATTATAACACTGGGGTAGTATCAGTTTGGTTATGAATGTACCACTACTGGTTATTGACTTTTAGCTTCCAGTTGTAGCACTCCTTTAAGCATTTCTTGTAAGGCTGGTCTAGTGGTAATAAATTCCCCCAGTTTTTGCTTATCTGGGAAGGTCTTTATTTCTCTTTCATTTCTGAAAGATGATAGTTTTGCTAGATATAGTGTTCTTGGTTAACAGTGGTTTTGTTTTGTTTTTCAGCACTTTGACTATGTCATCCCATTCTCTCCTTACCTGCAGGGTTTCTGCTGAGAAATCTGCAGTCTAATGGCGATTCCCTTATATGTGACGTTATGCTTTTGTCTTAAAGCTTTTAGGATTATTTCTTTGTCTTTGATTTTTGGCCATTTGATTATAATGTGCCTCAGAGAGGATCTTTTCGGGTTGAATCTAATTGGGGATCTTTGTGCTTCCTGGTTCTAAATGTCCATGTCTCTCCCAAAACTTGTAAACATTTCAGCTATTATTTTGTCAAGTAGGTTTTCTGTGCCTTTGTTTATCTCTTATCCATCTGACATTTCTATAGTACAGATATTTGTTTGCTTAATGATTTCCCTTAAGTCTCATAGACTTTCTTCATTCCTTTTTTTAGGTTCAGAAATGTATATATTTTTTACTTACAAATATTCATCTGACCAAAATTCAGCATAACCTTTATTGAACACTTAACAATTGTCTTGTATTTAAAATAATATTTCATTCAAACTTTATATAGTTTAGTAAGGTTTTTATACAGCAAGCAATGCTTAAAACCTGCAAAATCTGTAGAAAAAAGATTTTCACACAAAATAAGAAAAGAAAAATGTGACGTATCCCTCATACACACATACACATTCATTCTGGCCCATGTACATGCAAGTGCGCGTACACACACACACACACGCACCTGTGTGTTCACACAGACATATTCATTCTCACTCACAAAGTGAATAGTCTTCAGCATAGGCAAAAGACTGTAGGTCCAAAGGAACATGATTGATTGTTCTGATAAAGAGTCCATGTAGCTAAGAAAAAACTAAAACAAAACACAGTAATCTTCTGAGGAAATTACTACTTCAAAAAAATGTTCTGAAGGTGAATTTGAGATCTAAGGCTACTAAATTACTTTTGCACAACGGCTCCCTGCAGTCCAAGGCAACTTGTGCAAATAGAAGGAATCAAATGAAACTAGTTTCTGTACTTTCTTAAACAAGGATGTAGGATGTTCACAGGTGCCTAGGGGCACTCTCATCATGCCAGGTACTGCTGCAGGGTCATCTTTGCCTTGTCACAAAGGTCTGAATCTGGTGGCTGACTCAGTTTGTGTAGAATATCTATGATGCCCATGTCTCATAATTTATCCTGGCATTCTTGTGAACCTTCCTCTTCATTCCATAAGAGGTTTGATATACAAAACATCGCTGGAAGCTGCAGTTTGACATGTGAATGGTCCATGTAATATTTGGTTTTCTGAAGGATATCATCATTGGCCATAATAGATTATTTTGCTGTTGTCTCATGTTCTATGTTGGCTAAGATGCACAGTATCTACTCTTTGACCTTAAAGTTAGGTTCCCCTTCCAGAATAAGGATGACAGCTTGCATAATTTGCTTTCCATGAGTACTCATTATTTTATTATATGAGGCTAGGTCAAGAGGAGATTTCTAAGAAGTCCCAGTGTCTTCATCAGCACATTAAAATCTGAGTCTGATAATAACCAGAATAGCTTTCAGTACTCAAGCTTTGTAACATGTCTGCTTTTATTTTTTGTTCAGCCTGAAATGCCACATTCATTAAAGCCCAAATTCTGCTCACTCACAAAGCAGGATTTTCACTCTAGGTTAATCCACAAAGTAACTTTACAACTCCTGATTTTAAAATTGACTCTTTCCTTGGAGACAATTCAAGATTACATACCATGGAAGATGCTACTACTAGGATCTCATCTGGTGCATTTTGTAAAACCTTCATTAAAGGTTTTTACAGCGTGTGATCCTAGAAACTGTTTTGAAGCTGCTGTACAGATCTCGATAAATGGTGCATACATCTGACAGCAGGTAACTGCACCTTGACACTAGACTCAGACAAACCAGTCACAGTTCAATCCATCATATTTTCAGTCTCAAGGCTTTTCTTCTGAATGTCTTCATCATTTGCTCCAAGAGAGTTGTAGAGATTGAATGCAGCCTGGCAGAGTTCATGAGCATGTTTTTTTTTTTTTTTTTTTTTTTGAGACGGAGTCTCGCTCTGTCACCCAGGCTGGACTCTGTCATCCAGGCTGGAGTGCGGTGGCTGGATCTTGGCTCACTGCAAGCTCCGCCTCCCGGGTTTACGCCATTCTCCTCCTGCCTCAGCCTCCCGAGTAGCTGGGACTACAGGCGCCGGCCACCTCGCCCAGCTAGTTTTTTTTTTTTTTTTTTTTTAGTAGAGATGGGGTTTCACCGTGTTAGCCAGGATGGTCTCGATCTCCTGATCTCGTGATCCGCCCGTCTCGGCCTCCCAAAGTGCTGGGATTACAGGCTTGAGCCACTGCGCCCGGCCTATGAGCATGTTTTAAATCATGATCAAGCCTTTTAATATCAGTGATGGCACTCGACGAGTTGGGATACTTGAAATAGTCAGCAAACATGGCAATGAGGTGATCAGTTATGCTAGCGATTCTCTGTACCTCAATATCTGGTTCAATCAGATAGGCAAGTGTCTCAGCTCCTTTAACTCTCTCCTCTAGTAATCTCTTCTTACTGCACATTTGAACCAAATAAGGCAATGTCCTTAATACAGTTGTTATCTGTCTGAATTGCTCCAACTGCACACGTTAAACATTTTGCTGAAGTAAACTGTATCTCAATATGCTTATCCCTCTGTAACATCTTCACAAAAATCTGTGATAACAATTCTCCATCAACCAAAACATTTACCAGGGTAAAACTGAGAAACATTTCAGTGCTTGCATTTGAACTTTGTAGAAGAGTGAGCTTAGTAGGTGAGCAATATTCTTAACTGCACCATGGCTAAATAAAATTGTTTGATGATCTGGCCCTTTACAGCAGTGTGAGACGATCCGACAGAGGTACTCCTGGATATAGTGGAACCTGCTAAGCAGTGCCATGAGGTGCAGTGTCACTGTGGCATCTGTAAACAGTAGCTCCTTTGGAGTGACAGGACTGGAGAATTCTGGTAACTTTCATTCATGGTCCAAAAGGAAGCTCATGCAGATTGGGGTCTCCAACAGGCACACCATCTTGAGCCTTCCCGCTTGGCTGCTCTCATTCTTTTTTATTCTCATTTTCTTTTATTTTTATTCTCATTTTCTTTTCTGACTAGATTATTTCAAAAGATCTGTCTTAAAGTTTCAGAATTCTTTTTCCTCCTTCCTCTTGTTATCCTCCTTTTTTTCTCTTCCTCCTTCTCCTGTGGTCCGTTGCCAGCCCCATTCTGCGTCCACTTCTTGTACTGTGGATATTGAGCACATCCTGAGTGCTCCTACAATCTGCGGCCATGTTGGTTGATGCCTTTACTCTGATCTAGTCCCAGTTGCTCTCTATCTTTCAAGGTCTTCTGGTAATTTCCATGTCCCTGATAGAGCCCCTTCTTGCTTTCTAATGTGGTTATGCATTTTCTCTCTCTCTTTCTTTCTCTCTCTCTCTCTTTCTTTCTCTCTCTCTCTCTTTCTCCTTCCCTTCCTTCCTTCCTCCCTCCCTCCCTCCCTCCCTTCTTTCTCTCTCTCTCTTTCTTTCTTTCTTTCTTTCTTTCTTTCTTTCTTTCTTTCTTTCTTTCTTTCTCCCTTCTTTCCTTCTCTATTTCTTTCCTGTCATTTTGAGGGTTTTGTATGGGGTGGGGAGACTGGAATATATGCTCTGTTTACCTCCCTAAAAGCAGAAATCTGACTTTTACAGTTCTATCACACACCTGACAGTTTGGGTCTCACCCAGCCCTCCCCACAACTTATCAGATATTTCAGATCCATGGTTAGACATAACTGTGGAGCACTGGCGTTTTAAAGACTTACTGGGGAATATGCCATGCTTGTGGAATCCCCAGAGGAGTCCTCTTCTCTGAGATGTCTGAGGGAACAGTAGGTGCTGGCTAGGGAAAGAAGGTCAGCAGTTGGCTGGTGGATGCTGTAGGAGCTGGGAAAAGCATGAGTAAAAATGTGGACATATATGATACAGTGTGCTGTGGTGGCTTTGTGGAGATCAGAGCAGAAAGAACAAAGTGTGGTGGGAGTCCCAGAAAGAGGCATCTCTTTGAAGAGAAGCCATAACACTACTGCCATATGTTTTAGACATGAGACAATGACAATCCTGTCTCGCAGATAATGGGGGCTGGAGAGAACAGAGTCTGCAGCCTGTAGTCCAGTAGTCTCTCTCCTGGCCCAACAGCCCAGCAGGGGCTCAGGTGTGAGCTGACGTTTCTTGACCTTGACCAATGCTAATTTCTTGTGAAGAATGCTTTAGTCTCAGGGCCCCTCACTCACACAGCACCCTTCCAAGGCTCTGGGAGAGTGGGAAGAACCCTGATTAGGTGTTTACATGGTCATATGTCTCCCTTAAAATATGAAAAAGTAAGACATTTTATAGTATTACTTTAAAAGCATGCCAAAGTTATATGAGCTTTGAGCCCCACAGAACTGAATTCTGCCCCTAAATGAAGGACTTAGTTCCAGTTAGCAGAGAAGTTGGTTAATAATCAAGCTGGAGAAAAAAATATGAAAGATTATTCTACTTAGGGAAGACACACTACAGGTGAGCAGCCTTGGCTCTGAGAAAGTGAAGTTTAAAAAGATCAAATGGTCTTAGTGGATGGTCTTAGGCCAAACTTCTTGACAGTGATGTTCAAGGCCAAAGGATGAATGACAACAGCAATGACTGATGATATGTATGTGATATTTTTGGCCATTTTGCAGGACCAGGCAGTTAAATGGCACCTGTACCAGCTCGGTGAACATGGAGCTCTTCCTTCATTACTCCCTCATCCCATCAGTAAGTAAAGGCAGGGGAAGGATGAGGAGGACAGGAAAGGGCAGTTAGGCTGCTGCCAAACACAGACTCCCAAAGAGACCTGAATAGGTCAGAGGAGAGAGATCAGCTGAGTTTCCTTCTAAAATGTTTTATACTATGTACCAAAAATATGGCAGAAGAAGGCTTTGCGGGCCCAAGAATCAGGCTTCTGGACTTTTAGGAGAGTCAAACAGGCTTTTCCAATGAAGTAATGATGGCTCTGAGGTCAGTTGGAAGATATAGTTAAGGATATTGCAGACAGAAGGGAAGAGCACATGCAAAGGCTCTGGGGAGAGAGGGAGAAGACAGAGTGGGAAGAGCTGAGAAGTTCAGCCATGATTGGGGTGAAGAATTGAGGCAGAGAGGTCTGGGGAGGTGGGTAGGGCAGACCAGGCAGAGCCCTATGGGGCTCTGTGTTAAGTTTTGCCTTCATTCTAAGTACAGTAGGAAATAATGGAAGTGTTTCCAGCATGAAGGTGGCATGATCAGATTTATGTTTTTAAATGATCTCTCTGGTTGCAATGTGGAGATCGAGTTGGAGGTAGGCAAGAGATGAGGCAGGAACACCAACTGGGAGACTTGCAGGGATCCGGGTGAGACGTGATTTTATCACATCCTAGATGATGATGTCAACTCCAGAAGTTCAGGAGGTGAAAACAATAGGAATTGTAATGGGCTGGATAGGAAGGTTAGGAAGAGGGGGAGGTTGAGGATGACTTCGGTTTCTAACTTGCACAACTGAAAGGATGATGGTAGCTGCCATTTACTCATTAAGGAACATTAGAAGAGATCCAGGTTTGGGGCAGATATAAGACATACTTGGCCAGGCACAGCAGCTCATGCCTGTAATCCCAGCACGTTGGGAGGCCGAAGCAGGCAGATCACTTGAGTCTAGAAGTTTGAGAACAGGATGGGCAACATGGCAAAACCTCCTCTCTACAAAAATTAGCAGGGGGTGGTGGCACGTGCCTGTGGTCCCAGCTACTCAGGAGGCTGAGATGGGAGGATCCCCTGAGCCTGGGAGTTTGAGGCTGCAGTCAGCCGTGATCGTGCTACTGCACTCCAGCCTGGTGACAAAGTGAGACCCTGTCTCAAAAAAAAAGACGCATACTGAAACTTTTGATAAAAGCTTTGAGAAGCTTTCAGTACATTAAAAAGAAATATCAACTGTGTAGTTGGTTAAATAGTTTTGGAGCTCATGGACAAGGTCGGCGCTGGAGATTCAAATTTAAGTCTTCTGGGTATTTATTATCATTAAAACAAGGACATGAGGCTAGGCACAATGGCTCACACCTGTAATCCCAGTGCTTTGGG
Source organism: Piliocolobus tephrosceles (assembly GCF_002776525.5). NCBI lineage: Eukaryota > Metazoa > Chordata > Mammalia > Primates > Cercopithecidae > Piliocolobus > Piliocolobus tephrosceles. Next base: position 41,886,731 of record NC_045447.1, on the reverse strand, counting down.
AGGCCACGGTGGGAGGATCACTTGAGGCCAGGACTTTGAGACCGGCCTGGGCCACATAAATGAGATCACCAGAGAAGATCAGGTAAGATGAGTAGCCCTTGGACTGAGCTATAAGGAACTCTGCAGCAAGGGCTGGGGTAAAGAGTGATCCAGCAGAGGATGTTGAGAAATAATGGGGAAAAATTAAGAAAGCATGGTTGATGAAGGCCTAGGGAAGAGAGTACTCAAAGAGGAGGGAATGGTCAACTCTTTAGAATGCTGCTGAGAGATCAAGCTAGATTTGGACTTCAAGTATACATGGGACCAAGCCACAAAACGATCATCAATGACTTTGGCCATAGCTGTTTCAGCAGAGTGATGAGGGTAGAAGCCAGGTTCGGGGTTGAGGAGCCAGTGAGAGGTAAGGGAATGGAGACACAAGTGTAGACAATTCTCAAGAAGTTTCTGATAAAGGCAGGAGAGAGAAAGAGCATCATGTTTGTGAGAACATGACTGAATCCACAGAAAAGCAGCAAAGAAGGCTTTGCAACCTGGTAGTTATTACTGCCTTTTGACAGATGAGGAAACTGAGGTACAGGAAAGTTAAATCTCCCTCTCAACTAGGATGTGAGAGAGACCAGATTTGAACCTACATCTGTTCAGGGCAGCAAAAGGGAAAACTCAGTACAGAACATTTTGGTAGCTCAAGGATACATTCAGTCAGCCCCCTGGCTCCGGAGTTTGAGGTGTCACTAATGTTCTGTGCACTCTGCTAACCCACACATTTGTTTTCAGGGAGGGCTCAGAGGCCATGCTGAGGTTGAACATGCCAACTAACTCTCATCTTCTATTCTTACAGCTCTTCATCATTTTGATCTTGTCCTTCCTCCAAAGACGAGAGCATCGTAAACAGAGAGATGATACCTCTTACCTGCTGGGGAACCACTTTGGCATTATCATGTGAGTTGAGTCAACCACTACAGCTTGGGGTACCCTGTGGTTGGAGCCAATGCCAATTATGAAGTCAGATAGCTATCAGGACCTCTCCTCCACCTCTACCCCACTGTGCACAGCCCTGCCTCTCCATGCCCCAACTCAACCAAAGCTCTCGGAGTTCAGAATTAGTTTCCAAGCCATTGCAGCTATCAGCACCCAGGGCTGCTCAAATATGCTTAAATCATCTCAGAGAGACTTAGCCTACTATGGAAAAGACCTTCCCACACTTGAGACTATGGCTACCTCAGGAGGCAGGAGAGAGAGAGCTCCCTGTGACTGGAGACAGCAAAGCTTCTTGTTAGGATGGCACCGTGGGTCATGCACCAGGAGAGCTTTCCGAGCTTTTCTAGCTCTGCCATTTTGAGTCTCTGCAGCTCATATCACATTCTTCCTTGAGTTCTGATTGTTCGTATCTCTGTTTCATCACTTCTTGTCATCATCTTCATCGTCATGCAGTTAACATTTATTGCACACCGTCTGTGACCCAAGCACTGAACCATTTGCTTTGCCTACATTATTCTAACAAATCCTCTTGCCAATCTAGCATGGTAGAAGTTGTTATCCTCATGCAAGGAATGAGAAAACTCAAGCTCAGAGAGGTTAAGTGACTTACCCACGGCCACGCAGCTAACAAGTGACAAGAGCTTTAGCCCAGATCAGCCTTATATTATTTTGAATCCCTCCAGTGTTATAACTTGAGTAAGCTCAAGCTGTGGACATGCTGAGGTCTCAGCCAAGGGCTCTGGAGAAGAGAGAGAAAGCACAGATGTCAGAACTGAGGCAAGGGGTGACCTGAGCTGCAGGTGAAAGATTCATTCTGGATACAACCCATTGGGGCAGTCCACACTTTCCAAGCTGCCAGGTCTGAGACCCATGGGTTGAGGCATAGAAAGAGATTGAACTGGTGGATAAAGACCTTCAGTTCTGCCCTAGGCATTTAACATGTAGGGGCTGGCACAGGACTTTATAAAAAGTAGGAGGTCTATAGCAGTTACATTCAACTACTTTGAATTACATTGATAATGACACAATTGACTTGCTCTCTGGCTACTTTCCCACCTAAACCCCTGTTTGTCTGATAATTTTGGCCACTATCTTCTCTGAGCAATAACCCCTCACATGTGTGTGACACTCTGCAGGTGATAAAGCAGTTCGTCATTTGCTGTCCACAATGACTGTGATAGGGGCAGAGTAGGGTATTCTATCTCTGTTTTAAAGATGAGGAAACTGAGTCTCACATAGCTCTTAAGTACTATAGCTGGGATCTTGATTACAATTCGATTCAATTAAACAAAATGCATGTCCACAAACCTGCACTAAGTGCCTACTCTTTCCAAGGTCCGGTGCTAGGTCCCTACCCCAAAGGAGTTTATAGTTTACTAAACAAGTGGAGAGCCACGGTTATAGGGAAGCAGAAATTCTAAGTCAGAGAGGAAATAATATGACAGACATAGACCCTGTCTCAAAAGGGTCTGGTATGGTGGCGCCTACCTGTAGTCCCAGGTACTTGGGAGGCTAAGGTGGGAGGATCGCTTGAGCTCAGGAGGTTGAGGCTGCAGTGAGCCAAAATTATACCATTGGCCGGGCGCGGTGGCTCAAGCCTGTAATCCCAGCACTTTGGGAGGCCGAGACGGGTGGATCGCGAGGTCAGGAGATCGAGACCATCCTGGCTAACACGGCGAAACCCTGTCTCTACTAAAAAATACAAAAAACTAGCCGGGCGAGTTGGTGGGCGCCTGTAGTCCCAGCTACTTGGGAGGCTGAGGCAGGAGAATGGCGTCAACCCGGGAGGTGGAGCTTGCAGTGAGCTGAGATCCGGCCACTGCATTCCAGCCTGGGTGACAGAGCGAGACTCCGTCTCAAAAAAAAAAAAAAAAATTATACCATTATACTCCAGCCTGGGTGACAGAGGTATGCTGAACACAGACATGAACTTAATGCTGAGGGGACACAGATGGGGTAGCCTCACTGGCGGTGGGTGAACAGGGAGGTTTCCTGGAAGGTGTGCTCCTTCTGCTGAGCCTTAAAGGTGAAGGTGAGTGAGTGAGCCAATGGGACTCCCTGCCTGCAGTGCCTGGCTCTCCCTTCCCTCCTGAGTTTTCATTAAGGCCCATTTAAATGGCCCTTTTCATTCAAAGAGACCTTTTTCTTCCCCCAAATGCAACTGTTTCCTCTGAACTTTACAAAGCTGTCTTGGTTAGAAGAAACAGATATTCACTCAAGCTTGTTTACATTAAAGGAAGAGAAAGGATTTTTTTATTTTTTTATTTATTATTTATTTATTTGTTTTTTTTTTTGAGATGGGGTCTAGCTCTGTCAGCCAGGTTGGAGTATAATGACATAATTTTGGCTCACTCCAGCCTCAACCTGTTGGGCCCAGCCCATCCTCCCAGCTTAGCTTCCCGAGTACCTGGGACTACAGGTGGGCACCACAACACCCGGCTAATTTTTGTGTTTTGTAGAAACAGCGTTTCTTGTTGTTTTGTGTTGCCCAGTCTGGTCTCAAGCTCCTGGGTTCAAGCAATTCGCCTATCTTGGCCTCCCAAAGTGCTGGGATTACAGATGTGAGCCACTGCACCTGGTGACAAAGGATTTCTTTTTTTCTTTTCTTTTCTTTTCTTTTTTTTCACAAAGTTAGAGGTCTCACATAAACCTACAGAACAGGCCTCATGGAAACTGGATCTCTTGAGATGGGAATCTGTGGGAGACTGATTTTGTCTCTCTCTTTCTGCCCCTCTGTGTCACTGGTGCCTCCTCAGCACCATTCTGCCATTTTCCCCTCTGACTTAGAATCTCTGCTTCCCTATAACCTTGGCTCTCCTCTGGCATTGACTGTGATCCCAACTTTTTATGACTTTCCAGACAAGTACTTTAACAGCTAACTTGTTCATGTCCTTAGGGTCACAGATTGAAAATATAAGCTCAGACATCTGATCAGCCCATCCAAAGACAGGCCCATAGTCTAGTCAACTGTGGCTAGGAAGGCATGATTATGTAGGGGAGGCAAAATTATTTCTCTTAATATTTTCAGCTGGGCCTGATATTTAAATTGACATAAGACAATAGGAGAAAAGTATACACATTTATTTAATGTAAGTTTTATGTGACACAGGAGCACTTATGGTGAAGTGAAGACCCAAATGTACAGTTAGAGTTGAATACGTACACATGGAATTAGACAAAGAATAGTTAAGTTGTGAAAAAGTAACTAAGTTGTGCGTGGAGACTAGAAGACAAGTTATTTAAATAAAGTCTGTACTAAATTCTCTTGGCCTCAACTTCCTGTCCCTGATGATAAGAATGTTATTTTCTTTCTGTATAGGGAGAGCATTTTTTGCATAGAAATTTCGTCTCCTGTTTTTAAGAAATAGCATGAGGGTCAAAGTGATCTTCTTGTACCTGCTGTTTTTTAAATGTCTTTAACTCAAAATAGTTGATATGCCAGAGTAACATATTTTAGGGTGCCTATTATTTACTTCTTCAAGCACAGACATAGCAAACGATACCTAGACCCTCATTGGGGATATTAGAAGGAAGAATTCTCATAGAATGTGGCTGTATGAGGGCAGGCTTCCCCAAATCTCTCAGACATACATCTTGTTTTGGTCCCTGAGTCATTCTGTCTGTGTCTCTTATAGATGAAACTCATCCCATTTTGCTTTCAAGGCTTCTGGTGTCCTTGCTTGTATCTCTTGCTCTTCTTGGAGCTCCTCCAGAGCAAGAGTTTTGTCCTCCTTACTTCAGTACCCTGAACTCATGCTTACCCCTAGGCCTGGCACAGTGGGCCCCATGAAATGTCAGTTGCAATGAGCAGCTGACTATTCAATAATCCCTCCTCAGGGTGGGATCGCTACTTTGGCGATGATCTGTGGGAATGTCTCAGAGCCACCTTCTGGCCTCACAAACTGTTTCTGTTGTTTGCAGGCCTCTGGACTTCGTGGGCACTTTCAGTAACCGATGGTCCTATGGAATCGCCTTTGGGGCCACAGCTAATAAGGTCATGTTTTTGTTCTCAGAAGGCTACCAGCCCCTGCAGATCCCGCAGTGGGCCCAAGGTACTAGGGCTGCCTCATACCTGCTGGAAACTACATCATGGAAATTCTTGCTCTCAGAGACCACATGGCCCACGCTCTCTGGGATTAGGGGATAAACTCTGTGAATGGTCATGTTCTTGCCAGCCTGTTACTTGCCCAAGGTCAACATCTAGCCCACAAATCTTCGAAGCTTCTTTGTGGGGCTTTCCCCAGTTACATTCAGAGGTCCTTTAGATATGATGTATCAAGTCTTAGGAAGTATGTTCTTCCTCACCTACCTGCCAAAAGCTCTCCTGTGTCATAACCATGGCTGCCTTCTTGATATTGATGAGCCCTATTCCTCCTCAAATAACAATACTTATGTTTTTGGCCATTAGTCTGAGGTGTCATCTTTCCCCATGCCTCATGCTCCCTCTGAAGGAGTGTAACTCTAAGCTACAAGTTCACTTTTCCTTTATACAATCATTCTCAAACCTCTCTGTCCAGTACAGTTTCCTCTCATGGGCTCCAAGCCTATATGATCAAATGCCCACTAACAGGTCATTAGTCTTTAAGAAAATGCAAATTAAAACCAAAATAATATGTCATTACACACCTCTTAGACGTACACAGTTTGAGAAGTTTTGGCAAATGTTTACATCAGTGAAACCATCACCACAATCAGGATAAGGAATCCCAGAGATTCCCTTGTTCCCCTTTGTAATCTCCCCTTTCTTCCCCTCTTCTGTCACTGCCCTCACTTGCAAGCAACCACTAATCTACTTAGTTTGCATTTTCCAGAATTTTGTATAAATGGAATCATACAGAATGTACTTTTCTTTGGTCTGGCTTCTTTCAGTCAGCATAGCTATTTTGAGATTCATACACATGTAACATGTGTTAGTAGTGTATCCTTTTTTCTTGCTGAGTAGTATTCCACTATATAAATTGACTACAGTTTGTTTATCCATTCACTTCTTGAGTAATATCTGATTTATTTCCACTTTTGGCCATTGCAAATAAAACTGCTGTGAACGTTTGTGTACAAGTCTTTTCATGCACCCATGCTTCAATTTTCCTTGAGTAAATACCTATGAGTAGAATGGTTGGATTACACAGGCCATATAGTAGATCATACTTTTAAAGGCTGAATTACATAGATCATATAGTAGATCATACTTTTAAAGAAACTGTCAAACTGCTTTCCAAAGTGATTGTACCACTTTAGATTATCCCCATCAGTATGAGAGTTCCAGTTTCTCCAATACTGGTACAGTCTAAATTAAATTTTAGTTTCTAAATTTAAAAAATTTAATTTTTTTGTAATTTAATTTTTTAAATTTTAAATTTTCTAAGGAGTGTATAGTGGTTTCTTATTGTGGTTTTAATTTGCATTTTTGTAGCAACTAATGCTGTTGAACATATTTGTATGTGCTTGTTTGCTATTCCTATACTTCCTTTGATGAAGCTTCTATTCAAATCATTTGCCTATTTTCAAAAATTGGGTTTTTTGCTTTCTTTTTAGTGAGTTTTGAGAGTTTTAAAAATATATTTTGGGTATGAGACCATTATCATACACATATATGAACTGCAAATATTTTCTCCCAATCTGTGGCTTGAATTTTCATCCTCCTAACAAACTCCTGTGAGGGGCTGACATCACTTTTGATGAAATCCAATTGACTCATTTTTTTTCTTTTATGGTGCTTATGGTGTCATATAAGAAATATTTTTCCTAACATAAGGTCGTGTAGATATTCTCCTATATTTTTTTCCAGAGTTTTATAGCCTCAAATTTTGCTTTGAGGTCTGCAATACATTTTGAGCTAATTTTTTTTTTCTTTTTTTGCATATAGTATATAGGAGGAGGTGTGAATTGAAGTTTTTTTTTTTTTGCAGTTGGATTGCCAAATAAAAAGTATTCTAGCACTGTTTGCTACAAAAGTCTGTCCTTTGTCCACTGATATGCCTTTGCACCTTTGTTGAAAAGCAATTGGTCACATATGTATGGGTCTATTCTCAGACTCTATTTTCTCCTATTGACCTATTTGTCTATCTTTGCACCAATACCATACTGTCTTCATTATTATAGATTTATAATAAGTCTTGAAATCAGGTGGTATTAGTCCTTCAGATACATTTTTATTTCAAAGTTGTTTTTGCTATTCTAGATTCTTTTCATTTCTACATGAATTTTAGAATAAATTTGTCAATTTATACAAATAATGCGGGAATTGGGATTACATAATTTGCACATCTTTAGATCCATTTTGGGAAAACTTATTTTAACAATCATGAGTCTTCTGACCCATAAACACAATATATATCGCCTTTTATTTAGAGTTCATTACTTTCTCTCAGCAATGTTTTGTAGTTTTCAGTGAATAGATCTTTCACATCTTCTGTCAGATTTATATCTGTTTTATATGTTTTATTGTTCATTGCTAATATATAGAAATTATTTTTGAATGTTGATCTTATAGTCTACAACCTTGCTAAACTTACTTAGTAGTTCCAGTAGCTTTTTCTGTAGAGTGTATAGTATTTTGTACATACTACATCATATTATCTGTGAGTAAAGGCAGTAGTTTTATTCATTCTTTTCCAATATAGAGGTCTTTTATTTTATTGTTATTGTTTTTCTTAATTGCAGAGGGTGAAATTTCCAGTACAATGCTCAGTGCAAGTGATCCAACCAAGCATCCTTCTCTTGTTCCTCATATTAGTGAGAAAGCTTGTTTTCTAAAAAACACTGATTTTGAACAATTATATTACTATGTGTCTAATTCTCTTAATGTTTCTCATGATTGGGGTTTGTTGATCTATACATTTTGATTTTCTTCAAATTTAGAAAAATTTTGGGCATGGTGAGGCGGCTCCTGGCTATAATCCCAGCACTTTGGGAGGCTGAGGCAGGAGGATCCTTGAGCCCAGAGTTTTGGGACCAGCCTGAGCAACATAGTGAGATCTCATCTCTACAATAATAAAAATAAAATTAGCTGGGCATGGTGGCACATGCCTGTATTCCCCACTACTTGGAAAGCTGAGGCAGGAGGAGCATCTGAGCCTGGATTGTCAAAGCTGCAGTGAGCCATGATTGTGCCACTGCATTCCAGCCTGGGCTACAGAGCAAGACCCTGTAGGAAGGAAGGAAGGCAAGCCTGAGTGGCCTTCCTTCTGTAATCCCAGCACTTTGGGAGGCTGAGGTGGGTGGATCACTTGAGGTCAGGAGTTCAAGACCAGCATGGCCAACATGGTGAAATGCCGTCTCTACTAAAAATACAAAAAATTTAGCCAGCTGTGGTGGCATGCACCTGTAGTTCCAGCTTCTTGGGAGGCTGAGGCAGGAGAATCACTTGAACCCAGGAGGCAGAGGTTGCAGTGAGCCCAGAGTGCACCACTGCACTCCAGCCTGGGTGACAGAGCAAGTCTGTGTCCCAAAAAAAAAAGGAAGGAAGGAAGAAAGGAAGGAAGGAAGGAAGGAGGGAAGGAAGGAAGGAAGGAAGGAAGGAAGGAAGGAAGGAAGGAATGAAGGAAGGAAGGAAGGGAGGGAAGGAAGGAAGTAGAAAGAAAAAGAGAGACAGAAAAAGAAAGAAAAGAAAAGAAAGGAAGGGAGGAGAAATTTTGGCCATTATTTCTTTAAATATTTTTTCTCTCTTTTCCCTCCTTGAGGACTACAATTTTAGGGCATTGGAGTTGTTGCATAATCGATGCTCTGCTCCTTTAAAAAATTGTAGTAAAATATATATAACATAAATTATTCATTTCAATCATTTTTAAATATACAACCCAGTGGCATTAATTACATTCACAATTTTGTGCAACCATTCCAAATATCTATTTTCAAAACCTTTCATCACTCTAAACATTATTAAGCAATAGCTCCTCTTTCCTCCTCTCCTCAGACCCTGGTGTAGTAGTACATTCTCATGCTGCTATAAAGAAATACCTGAGACTGGGTAATTTGTAAAGGAAAGAGTTTAATTGACTCACAGTTCTGCAAGGCTGGGGAAGCCTCAGGAAACTTACAATCATGGCAGAAGGCGAAGCAAACAGCAAACATGTCCTTCTTCACATGGTGGCAGGAGAGAGAATGAGAGCCAAGCAAAGGGAGAAGCCCTTTATAAAACCATCAGATCTCGTGAGAACTTACTCAGTATAGTGAGAATAGTATGGGGGAAAATCGCCCTCCCATGATTCAGTTACCTTCCACTAGGTTCCTCTACCACACTTGGGGACTATGGGAACTACAATTCAAGATGAGATTTGGGTGGGGACACAGCCAAACCATATCACCCTGATAAGCTCTAATATACTTTCTATCTCTGTGAATTTGCCTCTTTGAGACATTTCTTTTAATATTTGTACTTTGTGTCTGGCTTTCTTTCACTTAGCATAATATTTTCAAGAATCATTCATGTTGTAGCATGGATCAGAACCTCATTCCTTTTTACAGCTGATATACTGCATTATACTATGGCTAATAATCCATTTATCTGTTGATGAGCACTTGGGTTGTTTTCATCTTTTGGCTATTGTTAATAATGTTGTAATGAACATTGGTACACAGGTATCTGTGTCCCCATTTTAAATTATTTTGGTTATATACCTGAGAGTGGAATTGCTGGGTCACTTGCTAAGTCAAATCTATGCTTACCTTTTTGAGGAATTGGCACACTGCTTTTCACCATGGCTGCACCATTTTATATTTTTGCTAGCAATGTGCAAGTGTTCCAATTTCACCACATCCTAGCCAACTCTTACTGTTTTCTCTCTCTCTCTCTCTGTGTGTGTGTGTGTGTGTGTGTTGATTATAACCATCCTAATAGGTGTGCATAGCATCTCATTATTGTCTTGATTCATTTCCCTAATGACTAGTGATGCTGAGCATCTTTTTATGTGCTTATTGGTCACTTGTATGTCTTGTCTGGGGACTTGTCTGTTCAAGTCCTGGCCATCTTTTTACTGAGTTGTTTATCTTTTTGATGTTGAGTTGTAGTTCTTTATATATGCTGTATATTAAATCCTTATCTGATATATGATTTGCAAATGCTTTCTTATTCTGTAGGTTTTCTTTTCACTTTCTTGATAATGTCCTTTAATACATAAAAGTTTTAAATTTTGAGGAAGTCCAGATTTTGCTTGTGCTTTTGATGTCATGAAGTTTTTCAGTCTGGCTGGTGAGAACAGGCACTATCCTGGCACTGTGTGACTTGCAGACATGTTTACCTTTAATCTTTTCAAGTGGTTCTTTCCTACACAACCCTGCTGGTCAGCACTCAGCTGAAGACTCAGGGGAACCGTCTACAGATATCTGTCTCCCAGAACTCTCTCTTTGTGCAGCTCCCTCCTCTCCAGTACTATATCCTGCGAATTCTAGCTGTCTTTGTCTTCCCAGAGTCTCAGTTGTGTCTCCTCAACTCAGGCAAACTGCAGGGCTCTGCCTGGGTTTCCCCTGCCTGTACTGCATTCTGCATTAAGGTAGGGAAATTGTGGGGCTCACCTTGTTTGTTTCCTGTCCTTCAGTGATCATTGTCCTCTGCTGCCTGAAGTCCAGTGTCTTGAAAGCAGTTGTTTTATATATTTTGTCTGGTTTTTGTTTCAGGGGGAAGTGTAAATATAGTGTGTGCTTTATTTTCATGTGCTCTTCATATATTCAGGATACCAATTTTCTGTTTGTTTTACTTTGGTCTTCATTTCTAAAATGGTTTTTTTCTTGTATTTCTAAAATTTTTCCTGAGTTATCTAACCTGTCATCAAATCTTTCTTTTCTTTAATCACTTCCTTTTTTAGTTTTTCAAATTCTGATTTATAGATTATTTGTTCATAGATGCTATCATTTTCTTAATTTTTTTAGCTTATATTGAAATATTAGATTACAGTTTCCATCTGTCTTACAGGCCTCTTTCTGGAGTGGTTTTGTGATCTCTAGTGATATTTTTCTGCTCCTTATCCTTTTTTTAAATAATAACTTTGAATTTTGTTTTTTGAGATGGAGTCTTACTCTGTTGCCCAGGCTGGAGTGCAGTGGCATGATCTTAGCTCACTGCAACCTCTGCCTCCCAGGTTCAAGCAGTTTTCCTGCCTCAGTCCCCCGATAGCTGGGACTACAGGTACCCATCTGTGCCTCATTTTTAAGTGAAATAAGTTTTCTTATAAATTCAAAAAGTAAGGCTGGGTCAGACATTATTTCTTATTTTATGGCTTTAGAGTTTCCTTTTTTGTTTTCACAATTGACTGTATCTCTGTCTTTATCTATCTATCTATCTATCTATCTATCTATCTCATTATCATTATCAGTTATCTATCATCTACCTGATATCTGTCTATCATCCATCCATCTACATACGTTATCTATCTATCCATCCATCTATCTCCTCATACTTTCTGAGTCTGCCTGTCTTTTCCACCCTTGTCCACACACCTTATTTCCCAGCTACTCCTCATTTTGGATTCCACTGCCATCAATTTATGCTCAGTAAAGGGCTTTGTCCTGGGAGTGGCCTTAGGTTATTAGTATAGGAATTTCCTGGGGTTCAGACAACTCCAGCATCTTCAGATCCTACTAAGGTCTGCTTACACTCACCTATGAATCGTGGCCTTCAGCTGCATTTTCTCGTTAGTATCTGCTGCAAATTTTGAGTTCTTTAGCTCTTGGGCCTTCAGAACCCCTCTTGCCTTTCTTCCACTTCCTCTTACTCAGATATTGACATCAAATGGGTCTTGTCACCTAGATTTGTTGCAGATGTTGTCTGTGAGTCTTTAGTTTTGTCTTTCTAGCTGCTCTGATTCTATGGGGAGAATTCAGGGAGATTAGAATGTTTTGCTACTGCAACTGCTGTTCTCACCACAATTATTGTTTTTGTACTGATCTTTCCCGCCAGCCCTCCAGCACTCACATTCACATATTACCGACCAGCCAGTTATCTCCCATCCTTTGATGTCCTTCCTTCCCTACTTCTCTCCATTGTATAGTCTCCTGCTTATGTTGCATTGCCTCCAGGAAGCCTTCCCTGATACCCCAAGTGAGGTCAGTGGCTTCATCTTTTGTGTCCTCACAGTAGGCTGAATGTCCCTACCTTACAGGTCATTTCATGCCACTGACTTTCCCACCTGTCTCCCCTGTTGGACTGTCAGCATCTCAAAGCAAGAACCTTGTCCATTCCTCCTGTCCCGAGTTCCTGGCCCAGGAGTCAGCTCAGAGTAGATACTTTGAAAGTATCTAATCATCATGCATGATTAAATTATACTGGATGCTGTTAGTCCATCTCAGAGCTAGTTAGTGGCAGGATTAACATGACCGTTCCCTTGTATGTAAAGTGTGCTGTAGTTAACAAGCAGCTTTGCACATACCATAGCCCCTCTCTCTGAGTCTGGTGCACTTGCAGTCACTATTTTTGATTGTTCATTTGTCTGTTTGTTTATGTAGTCTGTCTCCATCTATCACACTGTGAGCTTACCAAGTACAGGGACCAAGTCTCCTTCATGTCAATAGTAAGCCCAGTGCCTGGCTCCAAATAGGGACCAGGAAGGGCCTGTTGTATGAACGAATGAAAGTCATTCCTGCTGGCCCTAAGCTGGAGCTGTTCCTGACTGGGGGTCAGCATGAGGTACCACAGCTTCCCTGGGACTCCCCTGAACCCAGTGGTAAGAGAAGCTCACAACATCTCTGGCCCTGTCTTCCCAGCCTTTGAGCTTCTGATTGGAGGCATTGAAGTCGGCCTGTCCCATTTCCCCTTCTTTGCCTGCCTCTCGTCGGAGTTCCAGCTGGTCAGCTCCATCCTGGGCTTCTGCTACTCTCTGATCTGGTAAGATGGTCTCTGCCTGCCCCCATGCCCCCGACTTCTTGTGTGTGACTGAACTCTGGGCACGGGGCTGGAGGTAATCTGAGAGCTCCTCTTGGAGGACACCTTTGCCCAGAACTGAGGCCCAGGGAGGGCAGGAGTGACTTGTCCAAGTTCCCATTGTGGGGACTGCATTGGAGGCTTCAGAAGGCCAGGCTGGCATTCTATCTGCTTCACACAAGGCTACTTATGATTAGAATGTTTCTAGAAGTCAGGGATTTAGGAAAACTCATTTCTTTTTTTTTTTTTTCAAATACATTATAATTTTATTTTATTTATTTCTATTTCAATAGCTTTTGGGGTACAAGTGGTTTTTGATTACGAGGATGAATTGTATCATGGTGAAGTCTGAGATTTTAGTGCACCCGTCAGCCTAGTAGTAGACACTATACCTGATCTGTGGCTTTTTATCCTTCTCCCTGCTCCCACCCTTCCCCCTTCTGAGTCTCCAGAGTCCATGATACCACTCTGTATGCCTTTGCACACCCACAGCTTAGCTCCTACGTAGAAGTAGGACTGTGGTATTTGGTTTTCCATTCCTGAGGAAAACTCATTTCTGTAAACTGCTGGGGGTCCCACTGGAAGACTCAGGAGCCCTTTTCAAGGCTTCTCATCAGTGCTGCCATGGCTTCTCTCGGGAGCCTTGGAGGAAGTTCCCGTGCCTTAGCTGGGCATTCAGGGCCATCACAGTCTGGCCTCTCCTTTTCCCTCCATCCCCCAACAGTGTCTAGCACACACCTCCAGCCATACAAGACTCCTACATTCCTTCATCCATCCACTTATTCATTCAACAACCATTACATCCCTACTACGAGCCAGGAAATACATTGGAGAACAAGACAGACTTGCATGAACCAGGTGTTCTGGCCTCTTTGTCTTTATGTCCCCATTCCCTGTGTGGGTCACGTCTAGGGATAAGTGTACACTCCTGCTTCGAGGACAGTCACTCCCACCAGATGGAAGTTTCTTGACCTTCATGTTGAGCTCTGTGCCTTCAGTGCCGGGCACCAGACTTGCCACCGAGCTGGCACCAGAGAACAGTTGTTGACTGAAAACACCTCCAACAATTCTACTCTCCAGCTGTGGAGACTCATTTCCTTGTTCCCAACTCCTTTGCTGGGCTCTTTCCCCCATCCAGCATTTTCTATGAGGGTGGTATTCTCCCACTTAGAGATGACAGGCAGGGACCTCACAAGCAACTGACACACCAGTGGCTACAATCATAAAGTTTGTAAGTGATCTGCTTTATAGAAATTTAAATGGAGGGTATCCAGGGTTAGATGTGGCATAATATCATCTCATCAGCCTCTGACAGACATTTGCCCAGGAGAGAACAGGGTGGTGGGAATCACTCAGCAGCTTGGGCACCGTGGGAGTACGGCCCAAGCTGGAATAGAACCAGGAATGCATGTGGGCTCGAGCGTCAAGGCTCATGACTTTGGAGCAGAGTCTACAAACAGATCACATAGAGGTAGGAAGAGCCTTGGCCATGGAGTCAGGAGACCTGGGTCTGCCCATGCCCGTGTGTGACTTTGGATAAATCCCTTGCCAACCCTGGACTTCCGGGTCCCACCTGAATGATGAGGGGAGGGAGGATAAACTCTCTAAGGGCCTCCTGCTCTGCGATCATGGATTCCAAGACTATGTCCTCCATGAGGGCAGGCAAATGAATGAATTTAGTGTGCACCTACTTTAGCACAAGCAGGGTGGCTGACGGGGGAGAGATGTCCATGGAGGCCTGGGCATTAGCTCTCCCAAGAGGGACAGGTAGGTGTGGGTAGGTGGGATCTGAGCCATTTTCACAGGGGCTGCTCCTGGGGCTGTGCTGGGAGGGAACCCCAGGACCCCCAACTCTTGTTTCTGTTCCTGCAGGTTTGCTGTCACCGTTCTTCAAGTTTCACAGTGTCCCCACGGGCAGGTGAGTCTCCGTTGGGGTTTTCAGTCCTATCACCATGGTCAACTTGCTGTGTGATCTTGAACAAGCCTCTGTCACTTCTGGGGCTCCACTTCCTCATTTGCATAAAAAGGTAGTTGTTGTCGTTCATGATGCTTCCATTTGTAGAGCACCCCATGTTCATCAAGGTGTGCATTCACAGAGAGGTGTTTTCTCCTTTACTCCTCACAGCAGCCCTGCAAGGGTGGGAAGTTCATCAAACCTAGTTCACAGGTGGGGAGCTAGTATATTAAGTGAGGCTCAAGTAGATTAAGTCACTCATAGGAAGCAGTGGAATTGGGTATTGAGGCCAGGTCTGGCTGACTCCAAAGTCCATTTCTTTTCACTATCTACAGCTCCAGTCTCTTTTTCTATAAAATGGAAGACTTGGACCAGATGAGCCCCTTCCAACTTTGCCATGCATTGTCCTCAGAGTTGGTGGGAACTGGTTCATATCCTTAGCCCTGGACCCTGGAAAAGGAGCAAGTTGAAAGAAGGATGTCACAGTACACCTAGAAAGGCTACCAGGCAGGTTGTGGGGAGCCCAAGAAAGCCACCTGGGCCAGGAGTGCATATATACAGACCTTTATGTTTGGTATGACCTCAATTTATAGTACATATAGATATATAGATGAAAGACATAGAAATGTTGATAGTGGTCATATCTAGCCATAAGCATATGTTGGAGAGGAGGATCAAGGGAAGACATGAGCCCTGCATCTCAGCATATCTCCATCCTGCACTTTAACATCACAACGTCAAACCCCAGTTTCCCATGGGAGGAAATATGACTCTGGAAATGTAAAAAACATGAAACCAACCAGTAAAGTGTAAGAGATAAGTCACAACGTTACTTGTTTTGAGACAGTGGAAAACCATCTTTT
This sequence comes from Piliocolobus tephrosceles, assembly GCF_002776525.5. Taxonomy (NCBI): domain Eukaryota; kingdom Metazoa; phylum Chordata; class Mammalia; order Primates; family Cercopithecidae; genus Piliocolobus; species Piliocolobus tephrosceles. The sequence continues at coordinate 41,871,082 of NC_045447.1, read as the reverse complement.
TCATCAAAATAAAACTAAAAACACAGAAATCTGATAAGTACCATCTTGAGAGAACTGTTACTCTTTCCCTCAGCTTGTGTTGCTCTCAGCCTTATGGCAATTATGGGTTATTTCTTCTTCTCTACCTCCATCCTTCCATTTCTTCCTCTCTTTGTTTCTCCTTCTCCCTCTCAGTCCCTCTCCCTCTCCACCTCCTCCTCCCATCTATCTACCCACCTCTGGTTCTCTCACTCATGTATTTTCCAAAAGGAGTACTCATTAATAGCTTCCTAATAAGGAAAAAATACCTTGAAAACTAGTTTTGTTTTCAGACAGGGTCTTGCTCTGTCACCCAGACTGGAAAGCTAGCTTTATAAAATAAAATGGGGGTGCCAAGACTTGAATCCAGGGTTGCTGTGCTCCAAGTTCACTGCCCATTCTGATAACGGGGGTTTTGGGGATCAGGGATTGGCCACTGACTCACAAGCCTGAGAGAGGGGGCCTTGCTGGAGCAAACTGGGGCAGGCAGAGTCCTGCAGCTTCAGCAGGTGGCTGGGCCCCATCTGCCTGGAGCCACATTGTGGTCTGCTTCTGTTGCAGTTTGTGGGGAAGTATGAGACCCTCATGTTTTACTGGCCCTCGCTGCTGTGCCTTGCCTTCCTGCTGGGACGCTTCCTGCATATGTTTGTCAAGGCTCTGAGGGTGCACCTCGGCCGGGAGTTCCAGGTGGTGAGTACTAAGTATGAGTACTGCATGTACTGATGGGTTTAATCGCTACAACAGCCAGAGAGGCAGGTACTGTTACTACACCTCACATTCTGAATTCAGAAACTTGGATGCAGACAGGTGAGTTGAGTTGCCTGAGGTCACCCAGCTGTGAACCCTGAAAATCTGAGACAGGTCTCAGTTAATTTAGAAAGTTTATTTTGTTAAAGTTGAAGACACGTGCCTATGACACAGCCTCATGAGGTCCTGACAACATGTGCCCAGTGTGGTCAGAGCAGTTTGGTTTTATACATTTTAGGGAGACATGAGACATCAATCAACATATGTACGATGAATGTTGGTTCAGTCTGGAAAGGTGGGACAACTGGAAGAGGCTTCTAGGTCATAGGTAGATGAGACAAATGGTTGCATTCTTTTGAGTTTCTGATTAGCCTTTCCAAAGGAGTCGATCAGATATGCATTTGTCTCAGTGAGCAGAGGGGTGACTTTGAATAGAATGGAAGGCAGATTTGCCCTAAGCAGTTCCCAGTTTGACTTTTCCCTTTAGCTTAGTAATTTTGGGGGCCCAAGATATTTTCCTTTCACATAGCTAACCTGTAGCAGAGCCAGAAGTGGAATCTAGACAGTTCAGTTGTGGAGCCTCTTCCTTAACCACTGTCAAACACAGCTTCTTTGACACAGGGCAAATTCAACAGTGGGGTGTAGGGGAGAGGAAAAGACCTATCTTGACCACAGCATGGCTAAATCCAAAACAGCAACTCCTACCCCAAATCCTGCCCTCTGTGGCCATTGCCCCCGCTTTAACAAGATCAAAACCCTAACAAGAATTTGTGAGCCAAAGTGTAAGCCTGTCTGCTGTCTTACAGGAAGAAAAGTCTGTCCTGGAAACGCACCAGGCAGAGCACGTCAAGCAGCTCCTGAGGACACCCCGCCCTCAGTAAGCCACAGTTCTGTTCATTCGCCCGCAAGTTTGCACCCACTCTGATGATGCAGCAGAGCCTGGGATGACCAGAAAGGCACTATAGTGGTCAAGACTCTCATTTGCTAAAAACAGAAACCCAACTCAAACCGGATTAAAGCAAGAAAGGAAATTAATGGGCTCCCATCACTGAAATGTCTAGAGGTAGTCAGTTTCAGGCAAGCTGGATCCAGAGGCTTAATTGATATCATCAGAACTAGGTCTCTCTCCCTCAATCTCCTCTCAGCTCTGCTTTTCTGTGTGGGCCTCACAGTTAGGTGGAATTCCTCCACATGGTGGCACCCAGACTCTCTGAATTTATACCCTCCTGGTTTAAGCCCAGAAGAAAGAGGAATGCTCCTTTCCAGTTATTCAAACAAAAGTCCCACAAATGTGTTTCACTGGATCAAACTGGATCACACGCCACCCCAGAACCACTTACTGTGGCGGTGATTGGAGTGCACTGGCTAAGCCTGAGTCACATGTCCCTCCCCTTTCCCTGGAGCCAGGAAGTGGGATCAGCATCACTTACCCGCTAAGACCCAGGGTCAGAGAGTGGTGGTTCCCCAAATTAAAACTGAGGTGTTAGCCTGGGCATGGCGACTCATGACTGTAATTCCAGTACTTTGGGAGGCCGAGGCAGGAGAATCACTTGAGCTCACGAGTTCAAGACCAGCCTGGGCAACATGGTGAGACCCCCGTCTCTACAAAAAATGAACAATTTAGCTGGGTGTGGTGGTGCACATCTGTGGTCCCAGCTACCTGAGAGGCTGAGGTGGGAGGATCACTTGAGTTGAGAGGTCAAGGCTGCCCTAAGCAGTGACCATGCTACTGCACTCCAGCTTGGGCAACAGAGTGAAACCATGTATCAAAACAAAAACAAAAGAAACAAACAAAACAAAACTGAGGTGCTGTTACCAGTAGACGAGGATATAGATGTTGCCAGGCAAAAGTACCAGATCTCAGAATCGTATAAGCCACCACCACATCTGCTCCAGTGAAAGGTATCTGCTCCATAGTGAAAATGCATGTGGGCATATATCCCAGTGAAAGGACGTGTCTGGTCCATGGTCACACAGTAGCAAAGCTAGTAATTTGGTTAGAATTCAGTTTGGCTACATGTAGTAGAAAACCCAAAATGATAGTGGCACAACCAAGAGAAAGATGTATTATTTTCTCTTATAAAATAACTCTGAAGGTGAGCAGTCCATCCTGACCCTGGATCAGTTCACCAATCACCTGTCTTTCTGTTCTAGCATCATGTATGTGCTTTCCATCCTCAATGCTGTCTCATGGTCCAATGTGGCTGCTGGAGCTCCAGCTTGGACCAGCCACCACATCTGCATTTCAGGCAGCAGGCAAGGCAAGGCAAGGCGAGGCAAAGCAGCTTTCCCAGCTGTGTTAGTTCCATCTGAGCAGCCTCTCCAAAGTTCCACACCACACTTGTGGTCACGTGTTATTGGCCTGGATTTAGTCTGGTCACTCTTAGCTGCAAGACAGGTTGGGAACTTTAACCTTTTAGTTTGGTGATTTTCTGCCCAAAATAAAATCCAGTTTTTGTCCTTAAGAATAAGGGGAGAATGAAAACAATGGAAGCTAACAGTGGTCTCTTTCTATAATATAATCTAAGATAAAAAGAAGGTGGGGTTATTTTCAGATGAATCAGGCAGTTGTTTTCCTACCAGCCTCTCATCTCTTGATATTTATTTCTCATCCACAGAGAGAAAAAAAAGTCTTGGTTCCAAACCAGGATATATGAGTGGGATCCCTGCTTTCAATTTCCAAGCAGAATGATCGGAACCATTGTGTTGGCATTCATCTGCCTGTATCTTGTAAGTAGCTCTAAGAAAACCTTTTTATATTTTATAAATGGGGCAGGGTTGGGGCTAGGGTTATGGAGTATTTGAGGTAAGCAGTATGTTCCTAAAGAGCTGGGTCAAAATTGAATCTTGGTAAATCAAAGAAGTACAGTGCTTCAAACCCACCATTTTGATTCCAAGGACACTTTTACCCACATGGTGAGTATGACTAGTAAAAATAATCCACAAAAAAAGACTCATAATGGTTAAAATGCCACATGGTGAAATTCATTATCAGCTAAAACCTGATAGAAGAAAAATATATTTAAGAATATTTTGATATGCAAAATTTGAGCCAGGAAAGTTTACTTGGTAGAAATAGTGATCCCTAAAGAAAACTTAACAATAGTAGAATCTGTGATCAATAAATTCTTCCGTGAGCAAAAATCAAATCATTTAAATGTAAAATAATTGATTCTGATCAAAATAATTTCAATTCTTTTTCAATAACTGAATTTAAAATTATTGAATTTATTATAAATTAATAATTGAATTCATTTTAATTTAAAAATAAAAGCAGATAACTACAATTGGTTTACTATACTATATTTTTAAGTGGATTAAGTATTCTTTTTTAAGTTTGCTTTCTCAACAAGACATTTTAAGTGCTGGCATAATTCTGACTTCATTGTTTTATTGAGCATAGAATCAAAACATTTTGTGTGGTCAAAGTTATCTAAGATAAACTGGCTGAGTCAAAAGTAGGGTCAAAATGGATGCATAAAAATGGCAAGGCTAAATTGTCTCCTGTTCATTTTAAACGTAGTAGGAGAATACCTATTGAAGTAAATCCTGTGATTAAGTTTTTAGGTGAGTGTATTAGGTAGGTTATGCTGAAGTACCAGATAACCTCCTAAATTCCTGTGGCTTAACAGTATACATTTTCTACCTCCACAACAGTGGTGAGTTGTGTGTTCAGGTAGGGGAAGCTGTAGTCCTCTGTGCGGTCATTCAGGAACCCAGAATTCTTCCATCATGTGCCTTCACCATCCTGGAGGACCTCATCACAATCTGCACATAGTCAACAGAAGGGGGCAAAGCAAGGAGAGGTGCTTGTGGAGGGTTTCAATGGACTAGGTGTGGAAGTATCATATATTCTTTCCACTCCTCTTCCACTGGCAAGAACCTAGTCATGTAGCCATACCCAATATAAGGGAAGCTGGGAAATGTAGTCTAGCTCTGTGCTCAAAGAAGGGAGAATAGATTTTAAGGGACAATTACAGTTGTGTGCGACAATGAATAACAAATTTGGAATTACGTTGTTTCTTAAGTATTTATGGAATATCTACTCTATGCCAAACACTGGACTAAGAATTGGAAGAGGACAGAGAGCTGATTCAGCTCAGTCCTGGGCTGGGAGAAGCTCATGGTCTATGAGAAGGAGATAAGACATGGTATGAGGGACCTGCCATCTTAAGAGAGAGAAAGGATAAAGTGAAATGCTCTGGAAGTTTAGCAAATCATTCAAGATCGAGCAGTTGCATGAACATGATAGTGTATGAACTCCACTTTCAGAGATAAACACGATTGGGTTTGTGGAGTGAACTGGCAGCAGGAACTACAAAAACAATGGCATGACAACAGGATGATAAGATGTTGGGCAACTGTGACATTTGTACAAGAAACATTTGTACATTTCTCCAACGTAGCTCCTGCAAAGATCAGTGAAGGGGATCAGTGTGACATAGGGCTGCAATTGTCCACCAGATCACACCTTACTCAAAGTTAGTCATTCTTTTTTCACTGATTCCATGGATGTTTGTAGAGTTTCTTGAGCCCTTGTGGGCCCTTGTCTTGTTTGCTGGAGGGTAAAGAACAGACCGTGAAGTGATTCCTGTCTCCCAAGAACTCAAAATGCCATTCATCTTAGAATAGCCAGTGTCTAGAATCATTTTCAGTAGAGTTTTGAATGGCTGGAAGACACTGGCCTTGACCCCAAGGGAAAAACCATATGTTATTCCCATGCTGAGTTGGACTCATGTGAGATCTGGAAACCTTTGCTCTGTGTCCCCAGTTCATTGTCATCGAGTTCTGCGTGTTTGTGTATGTGAGAGATGAGTTGGACGTGTTTGAAAACAAGCTGGAGAGCTACATCACCTTCACGAACCATTCAGGGGTCCTGACCCCAGTCATCCTGCAGGTGAAAGAGCTGATCAGCGTCACCAAAGGTAAAACCATAAGCCACCTGTTCTCACACCTGTGTGGGAAACTGAGCGAGGGGCTTGTAACTGATGGCAGGTGGACACATGTAGTATTTGTGGCTGCTAGCACTGATATACTTGGCAGAGATGACCATACTTGGAGAAAAATGTGTTAGAGCTGATTTACCTCCCTGGATTGACTAGAAAGACAAAGGGGTCAAGACACAGTCCTTTCTTTAATGAAGCTGGAGCTGAAATGAACATGCCCTGAAAAATTTCTCATCTTAAATTGCCCATTTTGTCTCAATGCTAATGGCAAGTACTAAAATGATTCTATATTTTCCATTTGGAAAAAAATAGAACACCAAACAATGACCTTTCTTTGTGAAATGTGTATTTATATCTTTCAAATTTTACTTGAAAGTCACTTAAAAAATAGATCTCTTTAACTTAATCTCTTGTCTAACTGAAATTTTGTATCCTTTGATCCACATCTCCCCAGTCCCACCCCCCTACACACACCCCTGCTTGCCCCTGATAACCACCATTCTACTCTGCTTTCATGAGTTCACCTCTTTTACATTTCACACCTAAGTGAGATCATGCAGTATTTGCCTTTCTGTGCCTGACTTATTTCACTTAATGTGATGTTTTCCAGGTTCATCCATGTTGTCACAAATAGCAGGATTTCCTTGTTTTTAAAGACTCAGTGGTATTCCATTGTATATAATGTATAATACATTTTTTCTATTCATTAATCTGTTGTTGGTCACTTAGGTTGATTCCATCTGTTGGCTATTGTGAACAGTGCTGCAATGAAAATGGTAGTGCAGATATCTCTTCAATATACTGATTTCATTTCCTTTGGGTATATACCCAGTAGTGAGATTGATGGATCACATGGTAATTGTATTTTTAATTTTTTGAGGAACCGCCATACTGTTTTACAAAAGGTTGTTACTAGTTTACATTCACACTAACATCCTAGATACTCTAGTATCCTAGAGTTCCTTTTTCTCCACATCCTTGCCAACACTTATCTCTTGTCTTTTTGATAGTATCCATTCTCACAAGTATAAGATGGTACCTCATCGTGGTTTTGATTTGTATTTCCCTGATAATTAGTGATGATGAACATTTTTTCATATACCTGTTGGCCATTGGTATGTCTTCTTTTGAGAAATGTCTGTTCAGGTCCTTTGCCCTAGGCAATAAGAAAGGCATTTTGTCTTAAAATGGAAACTTTCTTTGAAAATGACATATTCCAGTGGTGTGTCTATTGCCTGTGGAGGGATGAGAATTGTTAATTATTCCTAGATGAGAAAGGACCCTAGACAAGATGCCTGGATACATTCACTCTGTGTCATAAGACAAGTCAGGACCCCTCTCTTGGCCCCAGTTTCCTCATCTGTGAAATCACATATTTGTGTCATGGAAAGTTACCTTTTACATGAGCACTGAACAGATACTGCCCCTTGCACAGTACCATAGTTTCCTATTGCCTTTCAACAATTTTATTCATCTTCAGTGGAGATTTATGTTCAACATAATGATTCCCTGAGTATAACACTGAGAGAGTATATTCTAAGCTTTAATTTCAGTGATACCCATTCTAAATCTTACTTTTAGAAATACACATTTTTGTCTCTGTTTTCAGAAAAAATTTTAAAGGAAACCTCACTTTCTTGGTCTCTGTGCTTTATGGTGAATATATCACCATGTTCACTCATGTTTTGATGTATTTAGACATTTTGACAATCAAAACATTAAATTTGTCTTTATCCTGGTCTCTTCTAGCTTTAAAACAGCTACCCACTTGTCAAGAGAAACTTTCAAGCTGATCATACTTCACCTTTGTCTGGGAAGATAAAGGCATTAAATTAAATGTGTAAGGTGTTCGTGCTGTTAGCTGGAGCAACTCTACACTCACCCTTCTTGTAGCCAGACTCATCTCATCCTTCCCCTCCAAACACGTTTTCCTCTGCATCCTCTGGGGTGGGATTTATGGCAGTTTTGGGGTTGGTTAAGATTTGGAATATAGCCATTGCCTAGTCCTAGTGATCCTGGGACAAGGACAAGGACACATTTGGAACTTGAAAGGAAATCTGCTTTCATTTTCTTTCTTTTTAAGAAACATTTTTTTTTTCCAGAGAGGGTATCACTGTGTCACTCAGGCTTAGATGCATGATTATGGCTTACTGCAGCCTCAACCTCCCAGGCTCAGGCAGTCCTCCTACTCTGCTTGCCAAGTGGCTAGGACCACAAGCACATGCCACCACACCCAGCTAATTTGCTGATTTTTTTCTGTAGAGACAGGATCTTGCTATGTTGCCCAGGCTGGTCTCAAACTCCTGCAGTCCAGCAGTCCTCCCACTTTGGCCTCCCAGAGTGCTAGGATTACAGATGTGAGCTACTACACCTGGCCTTGAAACACCTTTATGGAGACATAATCCACATTCCATACATTTATCCATTTAAGTGTACCATTCAATGGTTTTTAGTATTTTCTCAAGATTGTGCAACCATTTAGAACATTTTTCGTCACCTTCCCAAAGCATCATGACCCATTTCCCTCTAACCTTTCTTGTCCTAAACAACTACGAATCTATTTTATATACTTAAGGATTTTCCTATTCCAGACCTATCATAGAAATGGAATAATATGATAATGTCATCTCTTTTTCAAATTCATTTTTTAAACTGACATAAAATTGTATGTATTTATTCTGTACAACATAATGTTTTGAAGTATATATAATTTTAAAATGGCTAAATCTAGCTCATTGACAAATACATTACCTCAAATAGTTACCATTTTTGTGATGGAATACTTAACATTCATTCAGCATTTTTGTAGAATATAATATATCATTATGAACTACAGTCACCATGTTGTACAATAGATCTCTTGAACTTATTCCTCCTATTTACAATACATCACCCTTTGTGACAGGCTTCTTTCACATAGCACAGTGTTTACAAGGTTCATCCATATCATATCATGTGTCCAAATTTTTAAATTATTTTTCATTCCTTTTTATTGTCAATTACTGTTCCATTATTTGAATATACCACATTTTATTTATCCATTCATCAGTTGATAAAAATTTGGGTTGCTGTAACTTTTTGGCTATTACAAATAATACTGCTAGGAACATTCATGTACAAGTATTATATATATATTTTTTACATATTTTGGGTATATATCTAGGAGTGGAATAGCCTGTTAAACATATGACAACTCTATGTTTAACCTTTCGGAGAACTGGTAGACTGTTTTCAAAAGTAGCTGCATCACTGTCTAGTCTTACCAGCATTGTGGAAATTCCAATTTCTCCACATCCTTGCCAACACTTATTATTATCCATCTTTTTGTTTATAGCCATCTAGTGGAGATGCAGTGGAATCTCACTATTGTTTTTATTTTCATTTCTTTAGTGGCTAATAGTGTCTAGTAACTTTACATGTACTTTTACACGTACTGGCCATTTGTATATATTCTTTTGAGAAATGTCTGTTCAGATTCTTTGATCATGTAAACATTGGATGATTTGTCTGTTTATTTATTGAGCTGTAAGTGTGCTTATATAGTTTGTATACAAATCCCTTATGAGATACATGATTTGAAAATGTTTTCTCCCATTTTGTGTGTTACTTTTTCACTTTTTTTGATGATATCTTTTGAAACACAAATGTTTCCAATTTCGATGAAGCCAAACATATCTGTTTTTTCTTGTATCACTTGTGCTTTTGGTGTCATATCTAAGAAACCATTGCCTAACCCAAGGTCACAGGGATTTTTCTCATATTTTCTTCTAAGACTTTTTTAGTTTTGGCTCTTACATGTAGGCCTTTGATCCATTTTGAGCTCATTTTTATGTATGGTGTGAGGTAGGAGTCTAATTTCATTGTTTTGCATGTGAATATCAAGTTGTTCCAGCACCATTTGTCAAAAAACACATTTTTTTGCCCCATTGAATTGTCTTGTCATCTGTGTTGATAATAAATTGACCATAAGTGTGAGGGTTTATTTTGGATTCTCAATTCTATTCCATTGATCTATTTGTCTGTCCTTATGTCAGTATCACTGTGCCTTCATTACTATAACTTTGTAGTAAGTTTGAAATTAGGAACAGAAAGTCCTATAATTTTCTTTTTCTTTTTCAGAATTTTATTGCCTGTTCTTGGTTCCTTCAATTTTGTATGAATATTAGAATTAGCTTGTCAATTAATGCTAAGATGGCATTTGAATTATGATAGGGATTGAGTTGGATCTATAGATCCATTTGGGTAGTATTGCTATGTTAACAATGAATATCCTATATGTGAATGTGGGAAGTCTTCCCAGTAATTTATGTCTTCTTTAAATTTTTTCAAAATCTTTTGTGGCTTTCAGTGTACAAGTTGTACATTCTTTTGCTAAATTTAATATTATTTTATTATTTTTGATACTATTGTAAATGCAATCATTTTCTTATTTCATTTTCAGATTGTTCATTGCTTGTGTATAGAAATACAATTGACTTTTATGTATTTCTCTTGTGCCCTGTAAACCTTACTGTACTCATTTATTAGTTCTAATACTTTTTTTATGTATTTCCTGGTTTTTCTATATATGAGATCATGCATTTGTGAATAGAGTTTTATTTTTTCCTTTCCAATCTGGATGCATTTTATTTTCTTTTTCTTGCCTAATTGCACTGGTTCGAACCTCTAGTACAATTTTGGCTAGAATTGGTGAGAGTAGATATTTTTGTTGTTGTTGTTGTTCTTGAGGTTGGGGGAAAGCATTCAGTCTTTTACCACTAAGTGTGATGTTAGCTGTGGGTTTTTAGCAGTGCTCTTTATCAGGCTAAGGAAGTTATTTTGTATTCCTAATAAGTTGAGTAGTGTTTTTTTGTTTTGCTTTTTTTGTAATTGACACATAAAAATTGTACATATTTATTAGCTACAATGTGATGTTTTAGATACCTATATACATCGACTGATGATTAAATCAGTAAACCCATCCCCTCAAACATTTATCATTTATTTATGGTGAGAACATTCAAAATCCTGTCTTCTAGCTATTTTGAAATATACAACACATTATTGTTAACTATAGTTTCTGTACTGTGCAACAGAACACCAGATGCTGAATGTTTTTAATTGCAAAGAGATGTTGGATTTTGTCAAATACTTTTTTTGCACCTATTGATCATCAACTTCTACAGAAGTTTTTAAACCAACAAATCATCCTACTTCCCTGTTTCTACATCCCTCTTTTATGAACTCACACAGTCTCTCTAAAAGCAAATTAGATTCTCAATATCAAAACTTGCTGGAGGGTGGGTGAGTGAATAGCCAAGACATCTTGATCCCAGCTATCTTTGTACCCGGTTGAGGTATAACCAACACCCCTCCCAAAAAAGTGGCAATCAATTAGAGGTCAAATATGTTTTTCGTGGACAGAGGCTATGTATGATATATGGGAAATACTCCACAGCTTCTCTTCCTTTATTCACTGTAGAGTGAAAATACTAGTACAAAATGAGAGGAGTATGCAGGAAGTATACTAAGGATGTGTGCAACTAAAATAAAACAGAAAATGAGCAAAAGTTTACTTACACAAGAAATGTGTTAAAGTCTACTTGATTTGCTTAGAATTTTCTGGTGCAGGATTCTGCATTTTAAAAAATTCCATTTCATGTTTATTTTTCAAGGATTCTCATATCACTTTTCATATTTCAGGAGTCTGGGTGGCGACCATTTTGCCTGCCTCTCTCACGTGTGTGAGCTATCTGTTCCACATTTTGGTCTGTTATAGGTAAGAGCACTCTCAGAGTCATTTGTGTGTCTTTCACCAGAAATATGTATGACAAGCTTTCCTCAGAATCTCCAATAGTGCCTTCAGTGGGCCTAGGAAGTGAATGCAAGGTCCAGGGCTAACCACATTTTTTAGTAGGAAGAAGAAAAGCATTATTGATTTGAACTTCTACATTGAGCTAACATTATGCTTAGAGTCTTTACTTGAATTTCACAATAACTCTGAGGGATAAGTCCTTTCATCCCTATTTTTACAGTTGAGAAAGCTGAAAATCAACAAAATTAAATAACTTGCCCAAGCAATTAGCAGACGATCAACTCTTTCTGACCCCAGAGACCTTGTTATTTCTTTTACACTCAGACACCTATACTGGGTATCATACCTGCCTTGCTCTACAGGGCTATTAACACTGGGTCCCCAGCAGGTGAATCTGGCTCAAGAGAACATCAACGAATATTGAATCAAGGGGACAAGGGGCATCAACTCAAGAAAAGCAGTATAGGAAGAGGGAATGGCTTTAAACATGTTGTGAGCATTTGCAAGCAGATATCAGTTGGGTTTTAGGTACCTGCTGGTCATCTCTCTCTCTCTCTCTCTCTCTCTCTCTCACACACACACACACACACACACCACACACGCACACGCACGTGCACACACACAGACACACACACACACAGTCTTACAGGAAGTCCAGGCCAATTTCCAGCTCTGAAGAGCGTCCTGCCTTTACATCCTCCTCATCTGCCTGCCCAAAGGGCGAGTCTCTTGCAGAGGACACCCACAAGAAGACTCTCCTGGCAGGAAGCGTCCCAGCTCTCCACCAGCCCTGCCTTGCTCCCTGTCTCTACTTTCTTCTCACTGGACCCCACAGGTGGTCTGGATACTGCTACTCCCTCTGCCCTGCCTGATGTGGGCACATGTCTGCTCCTTCCCTCATTAGTCTGCGTGTGGCTGGGAGATATTCACTGAGACATTTGAGCACAACCAGGGACAAACATGATGCAAAGGGAGCTGCAGGGACATGGATGTGCGGCCGAGGGCACAGGGAGAGGAGGCCTGCATCCCCTTCCAGGCTGCCCCTGCCTCCACCTGTCACCCAAGAGTGATGATGCCTGTCCTGCTTCCTTATCTGAACCATGAGGCAGAGGACATCAAGGATGAGAATCACACTACAAACTGCAGAGCACTAGCATTGTGCCAGCGTTTTAGTTTTTATTATTCCAACCTACATACAGGTGCTTTAAAAAATATTACAAAAAATGTTTAGTGTAAAGTAAGTCTTCCTCCTACTCAAACCCCGAATTTTTTGCCCCAAGCTAACCACTGTTAATTGTTTTCTGTGCATACTTTCAGAAATTTTCCATGCACAATGCAAATATGAGTGTGTGCTCTGTGTGTGTTGTATGTGTTGGTGGTACCACACTCAACTCCATGCTGCCAAACAGAAACAAAATGAAATTCACATGTTCAACTTTGAAAGTTCTAGTAGCCTCTGTTTAAAAAGTAAAAATAGACAGGTTACATTAGTCTTAATCATGTTTTATTTAACCCAATATATCTCAAATATTATCACTTCAACATGTAATATATACAAAAATTATTATTGAGATATTTGCATTCTGTATTTGTTCCAAGTCTTTCCAGTTTAGTGGTCATGAAAAGTACAAAACAGGCTGAAAACTGCTGGGGATAGAATGAGAAGTAAAAAAGCCGGGACACAAATATGAGTGTAGACTATGAACATAATGCTATCAACCTCATCTTTATGCACGGGGCCAAGGACTGGACTAGAACATTGAAAGATGAAGCTGTGACTTGTGAGGGGTTGTTTCCCCTTTGTCGTTTTCCTTTACATTGTTATAAGGTTAGGCAATCAATGAAATTGGTTTTCTGTTTTCAACTTTATTTATGTATTTTTTTGACAGAGTCTTGGTCTGTCGCCCAGGCTGGAGTGCAGTGGCACGATCTTGACTCACTGCAACCTCTGCCCCCCAGGTTTAAGTAATTCTCCTGCCTCAGCCTCCCGAGTAGCTGGGACTACAGGCACATGCCACCACACCTGGTTATGTTTTCAACTGTTTTTAAATCTTATTACATAGGTAATATATATTCATCATAGAAAAATAAGAAAATATAGAAAGAAAAATAGGCCAGGTGCAGTGGCTCGCACCTGTAATCCTACCACATTGAGAGGCCTAGGCAGGGGGATGGCTTGAGTCCAGGAGTTTGAGACCAGCCTGGGCAGTATATTGAGACCCTGTCTCTACAAAAAGTTAAAATAAAAAAAAATTAGCTGGACATGGTGGCGTGTTCCTATAGTCCCAACTACTTGGGAGGCTGAGGTGGGAGGATTGCTGAAGCCCAGGAGGCAGAGGTTGCAGTGAGCCAAAATGGTGCCACTGTACTCCAGCCTAGGTGACAGAGTGAAACGCTGTCAAAAAAAAAAAAAAAGAAGAGAAGAAAGACAGGAAAGAAAGAAAGAAAGAAAAGAAAGAAAGAAAGAAAGAAAGAAAGAAAGAAAGAAAGAAAGAAAAAGAAAGAAAGGAAGGAAGGAAGGAAGGAAGGAAGGAAGGAAGGAAGGAAGGAGGGAGAAACAAGTCACACATAATCTCATCTATCAGATTCAGTCACCATTATGACTCAATAAATACATATTATTTTTATAAAATATAATCTAGACTAAAGATCAAGACTTTTAAGGCAACTCGGGGCTACCTGGTGAGCTGCAGTCAGCACAGGGAGGCCAGGGTGCCTACTATCAGCCCTGTAAGGCCTTCCTGTGCTATCTATGGGACTCTAATTACGCACAAAGAACCATCAGTTATGGGCACTACTTAATGTACTACATCTTTTCCAGAAAGCACATAAAGAGGCTTTGGGCAGGAGATAAACATTTTCTTCCTTTGAAGTTCCATAACCCGGCCTCCTCAGCGAGCGTGGTGAGTCTGCCGAGGTCTCTCTCTGATCTGAGACTAAGCCATATGCCAAAACCTGAGGGTGAGCGTGACACCCGCCTCACGGGGTTGGTGGGTGAACTTCCAATGAGAAAGGGATGCTGGGCACATGTGGCAGAGGTAATGAAGTTTTCCTCCTTCTCTGAGACCTCTTTTTTCCTTTGAAACCTCAGGTGGCCATTGCAAGGTACTCTGGCTGGCAAATAGCCTATATTCTATGGGGTAAGTGCCGATATGTGACCCATCCAATTCAACACACATGCCTTCATCACCTAGGGAGTCCTGGCTGTGAGTGGGGAGGAGAGAGGTGGTCAGAAGCAGCCCTAGCCTCTGCCCTTGAGGGACCCTTAGGACAGAAGGAGAAACATAGTCTCGAGGTCCTCCTCACCACCCGTCCTGAACCCAGGGAGTACATATGCTAAGGGTGGTGGTGACCCAGAGGAGAAGAAAATGACTATCCAGCCCCAGGGCGGGGCTCAGATGCCTTCTAGGGGAGTTGACAGTCGAACTGCACCTAGCAGGTAGAGTAGGAAGTGAACAGGAAGGAAGGTGAGGCCTTGCCAGGCAGAAGAAACAGATAAGCAAGCGTGCCAGGGTGTCTGGCAGGAGAAGGGTAGAGGGTAGCCTGCAAGGAGGGGCATAGGGGGTGGCTCACGAAGGACCTTGAGTTACCACCAGCTCCCTTCATTCCTAGGCTACCTCATCATTCACGTGGTGCAGAGCCTATGTGGCATGGCAATCATGTACGGCCTGGTGCTGCCCATCGTTCACAACCAGGGCCTGGAGATGCTGCAAGGGCTGGGCATTGGGATGTAAGTGCTGGGCGGGTATCCTGTCATTGCTGTGTTCTGAGAGCTGGTGTGCCCACCAGCTGCTGTGTGGACCCATGGTCTTGGCCCTGACCCAGAGATGGGTCATCATAGCAACTTATGGGGAGAGGAAACAGCATTCATAAAAGACTGCCTCTCACATCATTCCATAACACCCTCACAACCATGTGTGTGTGGGGGGGGATACATGTATGTCCATTTTCCAGCTGGGAAAATTGAAGTTTAGGAAGGTAAAATGAGAGGCAAGACAGTATGATGGAAGGAGGCAGGAAATCCTGGCAAAGCTTTTGGATCTGCTGTGTGACCTGGGGTAAGTTACGCCACTTCTCTACCTCTCAGTTTACATATCTGGAAGACAAAGTGAATGTTGGCTTCATTGAGCATTTAGTATGCATCTTTTCTCATAACAGCCTGTGAATTTGGTGCTTGTGTTACCTTCCATTTTGCAGACCGGGGAACAGAGGCACAGAGAGACTGAGCGTTTCCTCCAAGCAGGGGGAGGACTCAGGATTGGGAGCTGGGCAATCTGAAACCAAAGCCTCCTTTTAGCCACTACCTCTCATTGCCACTCAGGGGATGTCAACACAGCATGCAGTGCTCTCTGGGGCCCCTCCCTTCTCTGAGCCTCTTGATTCCATACTTGCCACCTGTGAGTTGGAGGCAGAGCCTGTCCTGTCCACTCTCTTGTGGTATTCTCAGGAACTT
This sequence comes from Piliocolobus tephrosceles, assembly GCF_002776525.5. Classification (NCBI taxonomy): domain Eukaryota; kingdom Metazoa; phylum Chordata; class Mammalia; order Primates; family Cercopithecidae; genus Piliocolobus; species Piliocolobus tephrosceles. The sequence goes on along the minus strand of NC_045447.1, from coordinate 41,855,124 downwards.
CCAAGAACCCCATTCCATTTTTTAATTCCCAACCTGTTAAACTGCTCACCTAGCGGCCACCCCTGGTGAAAGGGACATCAGTGAAATCCTGGAGTAATGGTCTGTGGTCTGGAGCTAGAAGGCCTGACCATGTGGTCTTGGGAAGGTCACCTCCCCTTTGTGAGCCTCGATTTTCTCTGCATAGTGGGCATGGGAATGCCTTGTAAGCGTAAAGCATGGAATTCACATTATCATTGTTCTGCCGGGTGGTCAACCTGTCTCCTCTCTCTCGCTGGGCATCAGAGAAGGGTCTGGCAGAAAGGAAAAGGCTGCCTCAGGATGGCCCCACCTTGTGTTTCAGCCTCACCATATCCATCGTCGTGGGTCTCATGATCCTGCAGATGTGGATTGCTGCCAGCTTCTTCCTACAGCCAAAACTGGGCACAGCTGACAAGCAGAAGCCCCTGGCTCTCAACAACAGGTGACAGTGAAGGAGGGAATGAGGGAATTGTAGGCCTTTGGCTTCAGCCATCTCTGGGTTCTTCCCTGTCCCCCATGCCAGGTTCCTAGGTGGGCCCCACATTCTCTCAGAGGGTGAGGTACAGTGGGTCAGTGGTGGGCTCTGGAGCTGGACTGGCAGGGTTCAGATCCTGGCTTCACCCCTTAGGAGCCATGTGACATGTGGGATCTTACTCAACATCTATGAACCTCAGTTTCCCCATTTACAAATAATTGTGCATACCTCAAAGAGGTGTTGTAAGGATGAAATGTGTCAAAATATGAACTTAGAACAATAGTGCTTGGCACATGGAAATCCTTTCTAATTCATTCATTCAAAGCCATCCATTCATTGGGGGAACAACATGGGCATGAGGGTAAAGAAATAATCCCAGCACAATCTGTCTGTGAGAAGCTCAGTCCACTGGAACAGACAACGGGCACATAAACAAGGACAGAGGACGCCAGGGAGTGTAAAAGGAGAAACCTGGAGGAGGAGGAGAGGCAGGGGTGGTTAACGCCACTGCAGATGGGTCTCTGGAGCTGAGGTCAGCAGAACGGTAGGATTTCTACAGGCAGAGAAGAGGAGAGGGTGTGGCTGGCAGCCAGCACCACAAGGACAAAGGCAGGAAGCCACATAAGGGCAGAATGTGTTAGAAGATTGAGAATCACAAATGGTTGCCATGCAGTGGCCTTAGTGAGTGACAGGAAGGGGACACAAAGTGACAAGACCTGAAAACCCCTGGGGGCAGTGAGGGGGCTGAAACTCAGGATGCAAAGTTTGGACTTTATTCCAGAGGCAACAGGAAACCACATGATCAGGTGGTCATTTGGGAAATTTCCTTTGGAAGACTTTGGAACAGCTGCAGCTGGGAATAGGTCCCTGGTGCAACAGACAGTGGGGAAGCCCCACCCTCTGCCATAATCAATGACCCACTGCAGCCCCGTGAAATTTCTTATCATGCAGGAAGCCTCAAACCCCAAGGATCACATGAAACAATGACTGTTCCCACTGACATTCATCCTTCAATGTGCTCAGCAGCCCCCACACTGTACCTGAGCCATTCCTCACACCAGTGCTGTGAGGTGAGGGCAATCAGCTCCCCTTTAAGGCACGAGGTCACAAAGCTTTGATCCTGAACCTGTAGGATTTGATCCTGGGTCTGGGGGACTCCAGAGCCCACCTGCCCAGCCACCTTGCTCTACTGAAAGGTGATGCCTTGGGCTGGCTTCTGTTTGCAGGAAAGTGTTCCACAACTTCAACTACTTCCTGTTCTTCTACAACGTGCTACTGGGTCTGGGTGCCTGCCTTTCTAGGCTGCTCATCAGTTGCCTCCTTGGCACATGGCTGATTGCCCGCATCGACAGGACTATCATGCAGAATGGCTATGAGGGAGCAGACATGGGTAAGTGACCAGCACCCACCTGGTCACATCCTCTGGAGAGGGCTGGTCTTGCACCTCTGTGGCAGCTGCCTGGGAAGACAAGTAGCAGAGGCCCGGAGTTCATGCCTTTCATTTATGCTCAGAGTTTATCTTCCAGCAGAGGCTATACAGCTGAGTAGTAAAGACACATTCAGCCCCCTGGTCAAAAGAGAATTCAAGGCTATTACATTCCTGCCCATTTGGCAGACCTTTGGGGTATAGAGGAGGAGGAGTCAAAGGTAGTCAAATTCTGTCTGAACACTTAGAAGTTAATTTATGAATGCATAGCTCTGAAAATTTTTAGGAAGAACATATCTCAGAATTATTAGTGTTGTTAGTTGGAAACAGTGCAGAAGATGTTCTGTTCAGTTGAAATGCTCCAAATTCAAAGCCATTTCTGATGAGGCAAAAGTAGTTTTTATTTTATTTTGAGCCTGGTCATTCATTTACTCATCTATTCAATAAATGTACCGATGCTTGCTTGGGATTAGCCACAGCAGCTCCTAACCCTTTGAGCTTTGAGTTCCCCATAAAATGGGCAGATTAGAATATGATCTCTAAGAGTCCTGCAGATCTTTCTACCTCATTTTCTAGATTCTCAAAAAAGACTCAGGCACCAATGGAGAGCAAACTGGCTCGTAGTTATATCATGAAAAGCACAAATGGGGCCATGTCAGGAGGTACTGCCTGGCCTGACCTGCCTCTGGATTTCAGGGTTCAGTGCATGGATCGGGATGCTCTATGTGGACCATTATCACACCAACCCTGTGCTCGTCAGCTTTTGCCACATCCTGATCGCAAATCACAAGGAGAAGAAACTGCAGCAGACCACCAAATACTGGTGCCTAAATCAATCGGCAGGTAACGGCTCCTGTTTGAGCCTATGCTGGATTCAGACAGCAGGAAGTAAATACCCCAAGGCTCCCTGGGATCCCTGTGGTGCCCCAGGTTCCACTTTTCCTGCTCCTTTTCTCTATACTGCATGCCCTGGGTGCCCTTGAACTAGGAAGCCCAGGAGGCTTAGCTCCCAGTCAACCTGACGATGGGACCCACTCAGGCCTTGTGTCCTTGTCCTGTTAGGTGGCCTCCTGCCTTGTTCCTGGAAATGAACTCTAGTTCTGCTAGTGGAGTTCTCCATATCCCATTTGTTTGAGTCTCCAACCCATATCCCAGGCTACATGGCAGATGCCTTCCAAGATGAGGCTACAGTTTGATGATTCTGCCCTGTTGCTTACCACAAGATCTCTGAGGCTCTCTGCCTCGCTAGGGCTCAGACTGTGTTAATTGCTATTCCCAACACTGCAGATACTCAATTCTAAAGGACAACTTACATCCCTTCAACCTCCCTCATGTCCCCAGGAGTCCCTGTCCAGCTCCTTCTGCCACATCTTACACATTCCAGGCAGCCCTTGCAAACACTTTGGAGAGGGAGTTCCCCTCCCTGAGACCCCTCACTCCTTCAGTCCGTCTGCTCTGATTCTATCCTAGGTCCCCGTGTCTCAGCTAGGTCCAGAACAAGGTGGTTCCTGTTGCAGACCCTAATCAACAACCCAAGACTCATCATACACAGAAAATTAAAATCAGGGCACAGTTCCCAGGAATCCCAAATTCTGATGGCATGCTTGGAGAGCTGACGCTGGCCCCCATCATCTGCTCCAAAGCCAGGCTAGGACATCTGCCACCAAGAGAGGGCTCAATCTAAGCAGAAGCTGTCCCCTGCAATGAAATGGGATGGCACAGCACCATCCATGCAGATGGCAGACAATATTGGCCACTCATGGGGTGGCCACCTGGGCTGAGGAATGAAGTCTCAGGACTATTTCACTCCCTTGGCAAAAAAGATTAAAAAACTAAAGAAAAATCTGTTGAACAAACTTTGCCCATTAATGACTTTCACTATCCGTTGTGGGTAGGCATCCTTGGAGAGTTACCTGTTAAAAGCACTTAGTTTACCTACAAAGCAGAATTTTATGTCAATGGAGAAGGTGGTAAAATGTGTACATCAGGAGAGTTTAACCATCAGATACCATTTTTCTCTGGAACAGAATGTGGATTTCAGTATCCTCATTGCTTCCTTCTTGCCAGGCTTTATGGTGGATGTGAGAGAAGGAAATCCATGATCCTGGCCCCAATGTTGTTGGACAAGCAGGCACACAACAGGCTTTCTCTCCCATTGCCACTGGGATGAGGAATGGATCAGAGCTAACTTGGGCCTTAGTCATAAAGCAGATGTACAGATTCTCTCTAATAAGGGTGGGATTACTTGGAAAAGCCACCTGTCTGAAGATACAAAGACAGGGTAAGCAGGTATTCTAGGTGGGGGATCACAAGAGTAAAGTTGTGTGAGCAAGCAAGCCCCAAGCATGTTTGAGGAAGGTGAGTCATGTGACATGTCGTGGTACAGAGCTCTAGGGGCTGGCCAGGACCATCCCAAGAAGGGCCAAACGTTGTGCCAGGAGGCTTGGACATTTGTCCTGTGCAAAGCCCAGTACTTAACCACATTTCATGCTGAAACACAAAAACCTGGCCCAGAACTTGTACAAAATCTGTCCATTCAAAATTCCTTATGAAGCTTCTGCAGTTATTATGAGGATCCCACCAACAGGGCAAAGGGGAATCCCCATTCCCCTCATGAGTCCAAGAGCAATTGTAATTCAGTTGTTATTGTTAAGCACCTAATGTAAACCTAGTCCTGTTGCTAGGTGTTTGCCAGCATTGTCTCTTTTTAGTTTAATCTCTAACTGAGCTTTATCATCCTGCTTTTTAGAAACTGAGAAAACCAAGACTCAAAGTGTTGGGATTCCCATGCCACCACTTTGTAGGTGTGTGATAGCAGCCCAATTACTTTGCCTTTATTCACTTTTCTTATCTATAAAAAGACAGTAATACCCCCTAACACCTAAAATTGTTTTGAGGAAAAAAATAAGTTAATAGAGGCAAACACTCTTAAGATAGTGTCTCACACATCCTAAACTCTCAATAGATATTAGCTATTGTTATTTGTCATATAACACTTTGTGATGATCTGGTTAATATCTGCTCACCCTCTCACTAAAATATCAGCTCCATGAAGAAAGAGGCCTTCTCAGGTTTTGCTGACTATCACCAAGCACACACCTATAACATAATAAGATCTTGGAATCAATAAAATAATGAGATCAAGATGAATAAATCTTTTGACTATGAATTCACTTACCAAAATCAATCCTGGCATCATGGTGTGAATGAATAGTGAGTGAATACCTATTGGAAACCTTGCAGTGAATTGAGGAGGCTAATATGTAAAACAGCTCTCTGTAATCCAACCCACTACATATAATAACATCAGCTTGTATAAGTTCTATGGAGACTTGGAAAAGAAAACTACTAATTCTGCCTGTGAAAAGTTAGTGAAGAGTTTCCAGAGGAAGCGACATGGGAGCTGGATGTGACATAGGGCATTCTTATTTGTGTTAGGGAAAAGGCAAGGCATACCTTCCAGCTTTGAAGTTTCCTGGGAGTTTGGAGATCATGCTAGATGAAGACACTCAACATGAAGAAGCTTTATTTGGGACCACTAGGCCTCATTGCTTTCTAGGGATCAGATGAGGTAGACACAGAATGTATTAACAGAAGCATAATATTTAAAAGAACCCAGTGTCAATCTTAGGTAGTAGAGCTTCAGGACTGCCTGTTCCCATGCCACCCTCAGGCAGGCTCAGACAAGACACCAAGGCTGTCTGAAGACCCTGGGTAGCCTTCAAGGTCACCAGCATGAACACAACCTGAGGAACTTGTGAGACATATCAAAAGAACTAACATACACATTATAAGAGTCCCATTAGGGGAAGAAAGAGAAAAATGAGAAGAAAAATATTTGAAAAAATTAGTGGCTGAAAACTTTCCAAATTAAATGAAAGACATGAATCTACACACCCAAGAAGCTTAATGAAGCTGGATAAACTCAATGAGATATACACTGAAACACATTATAGCCAAGTTGTTGAAAATCAAAGATGAAGAAAAAAATCTGGAAAGATGCAAAGGGGAAAAGACTCATCACAAGTGAATGATCCTCAATAAGATTAACAGTGGATATCTTATCAGAAACCATGAAGGGCAGAAGGTAATGTGATGATATATTTTAACTGATGAAAGAAAAAACTGTCAATCAAAAGTTTTATATTTGGAAAATCGTATCCTTTGACAGAAGAAGAAATTCAGGTATTTCCAGATAAACAAAAGTCAAGGTAGTTTTTCACTAATAGACCTGCCATAAAAATATTTTAAGTGAGTTCTTCATGCAGAGGTAAAAGTATATAGTACCTCAAAGCCATGTGAAGAAATAAAGATCACTGATAAAGGCAACTTCATTAACAAATAGAAAACCCAGTATTATTGTATGTTTCATTTAGAGTGCCTTTATTTCCTCTATGACTAAAAAAGCAAAAGCATAAATCACTTATGATAAATCTATGTTATTGGGCACACAAGGTATAAAAATGCAATCTATGACAGTAACTTTATAAAGGGGAAGGGATGAAAATGTGTGGGAGCAGGGTTTGTTTATAATTGAAACTAAGTTGGCATCAGTCAAACTAGGTTGTCATAAGTTTAAGATGTTAATTTTAATACCCAAGGTAACAACTAAGAAAATAACTAAAAACATGCAGAAATGGGAAATGAAGATAATCAAAATAGTACACTATAAAAAAATCAACTAAACACAAAAAGACTGAAATGAATGAATTGAAGAACAAATAACATATGAGACATACAGAAAACAAATAGATAGATAGCAGAAATGTATCCTTCCTTCTCAGTAATTACTTTAAATTTAAATGTATTAGAATCATCCAGTTATAAAGCAGGGGTTGGCAGAGAAGATAAAGAACATAATCTGTCTATATTCTAGATCTATAAACAAAAAAGATTGAAAGTAAAATGATGGAATAAGATATTCTATGCAAGTCATAACCGAAAAAGAGCCAGAGTGGCTAGATATTATCAAAACAAAAAGATTTTCAGAAAAAATGGGTTAAGGAGATAAAGAAGTGTATTATATATTGAAAAAGGGTTTAACCCACCAGGAATATATAACAATTATAAACATATGCATATATAACATTAGACTCCAAAACATACGAAGCAAAATTGACAAAATTGAAGGGAGAAATAGACAATTTTACAATAATAGTTAGAGACTTCAATACCTCATTTTCTTTCTTTATTCTCTCTTTTTTTTTTTTTTTTTTTTTTTTGTGAGACTGGATCTGACTTCATTGCCCAAGCTGGAGTACAGTGGTGTGATCTCAGCTCACTACAACTTGCACCTCTTGGGCTTAAGCAATCCTCCCACCTCAACCTCTTGAGTAGCTGGGACTACAGGCATATGCCAGCATGCCTGGCTAATTTTTTCCTTTTTCTTGTATTTTTTTGTAAAGACGAGTTTTCACCATGTTGTCCGGGCTGGTCTTGAACTCCTGTCCTCAAGTGATCGACCCACTTTGGCCTCCCAAAGTGCTGTGATTACAGGCATGAGCCACTGTGTCCAGCCAATACCTCACTTTCAATGGATATAAAAACCAGACAGAAGATTTATAAGGAAATGGAGGACTTGAATAACACCATAAATCAATAAGTTCTAGCAATACATACAAAATACTCTATACAATAACAAAAGAACATGTATTCTTCTCAAGTGTATATGGAACCTTTTCCAGGATAAACCATATGTTAGGCCCTTTAAAAGTCTTAATAAATTTTAAAAGACTGAAAACATACGATCATCAAGAAGCACATGCAGACTGCTCTAAAACAAAACTCATTGGTTTCAGTGACTCATTTCAGGACTTGGTGTTAGTTCACTGGGAGAAGATAGCTGTTTCTAGGCAAATGTCCTGGCCCAAGTGTCTTATCTGAAATACTGCAGGTCAGAGAAGATTTCTGTGATAAGTTCTATTGTTATTCTGTTAACAAGGTATGAAGGAGATATGCAGGTATTTCAGAATGCAAGCGTGAGGGCTTCTGCTTTATGGATCCTCCCTGACACCATTTTGGTTAGAGTTTTGACACAAGTGACTCCATTTTGTATTGTTCACTTCCACATTAGATACTCCCCATGAGACCACAAGGTACAGGCTGGGAGAGAGAAGGCATTGTAACAAGAGTAGGAACCACAGGCATTTGGACCACTTCTTCTTGTAACTTATTTGTACCTTCAGGTCCTGTTCAGGCTCAACCATATATATATATATATATATACACACACACACACACACACACACATATACACACACCACTTCCATTGAATGATGAAGTGTTGCTGTGCATGGCAACTTTATGGGTTGGTGGATCAGATAACACCAAGTTCATGATGGGCAGCTCAGGGCACGTAGTAACTTGGTGGCCCATGCATGATCAAGCATTCAGTTTCTCCTAAGTCCCAGTAGCAGGTCAAGAGCCATCTCTTAAAAGAAGATTAGTTATCTGTAGATGATGGTAGTAGCTTTCTCCAAAATCCTAAAGACAGGAGCTGCAATTTACCTATAGAATGCCAAAGGCTCTCAACAGCATCCCTATCTGCTGCTAACACCTCAAGTACCATTGAATCTGCTGGATCAATGGTACTTGTGGCAGACCAAGTGGCAGACCAGCTTGGACAGCTGTCTGGACCTTTGCAGAACCTTCTCCTATTTTTCTTTTTTTGAGATGGAGTCTCGCTCTGTCGCCCTGGCTGGAGCGCAGTGGCCGGATCTCAGCTCACTGCAAGCTCCGCCTCCCGGGTTTACGCCATTCTCCTGCCTCAGCCTCCCCAGTAGCTGGGACTACAGGCGTCCACCACCTCGCCCGGCTAATTTTTTTGTATTTTTTAGTAGAGACGGGGTTTCACCGTGTTAGCCAAGATGGTCTCGATCTCCTGACCTCGTGATCCGCCCGTCTCGGCCTCCCAAAGTGCTGGGATTACAGGCTTGAGCCACCGCGCCCAGCCACCTTCTCCTATTTTTCTAACTCACTCAAAACTAGCAGCTTTTTGGGCCACTTGGAAAGGCCAGAGTAACATACCTAAATGAAGAATGTTGTTGCCTCCAAAATCCAAACAGCCTCACCAGGCATTGTGTCTCTTTCTGGTTGTAGGAAGAGCTAGATGCAACATCTTTTCCTTCACTTTAGAAGGGATAGGTTGACATACCCCACACCACCCAACCCCTAAAAATTTCACTGAGGTAGAAGTCTTATGAATTATAGTTAGATTTATTTCCGACTTTTCTGACACGCAAATGTCTTACCAATAAGTCTAGAGTAGTTGCTATTTCTCATTCATTAGGTCTAATCAGTCTAATGTCATTAATGTAATAGACTAGTGTGATATCTTACGGCAAAGAAGGGTGATCAAGATACCACAAGAATGTTTCAGTTCTCCTGAAATCAGTGTCAGTTCGGAGCCAGTGTCCAGCAGTCCGTGAAATGTCTGATTATTTCCTTTTCCTCAATACACAGTTACCTTGGTAAAGAGCTGTAGGTCCCTTGTGGAAGGCTGAGAGATTAACAGTACTGTCTAAATTTTCAGTTGTGTCCTTCCTTGAGGGGGCCCAGCTTCCCCTTCATTCAAAGGGTTCCAAGTGTATAAACAGGCTCAAAACTTGGAATTGATTGAGGAGCCGTGATTTTTTGTTTTTAGATTCAAATTAGACTTTTGGTGACTTGACCTGGAATTTTTCTGCTTATATGGATCATACAAGAATTTAGTAGACTTCCTATCTATTTCACTTCTAAGAACACTGTAATTAACTAGTCCTACAATATGCTGTAGTTAAGCAAAAGAACCCAGAAAAGTAGTGAAGTAATTTAGTCTGAGTCTGAAGACCTGAGAACCTGGGAAGCTGCTGGTGTAAATGAGTAGCCAACATTATAGGTCTGTGCAAGTCACATAATTCTGATTGTTTCTTTGACTCGGCTATTCATTATGGTAATTTAGCCCACCTTATCTGGGCTGTTGAGCCTCCACTTGACCCCTGCCAGTCCAAAATCCAAATACTCCCATTGCATTTAGGTTTTCCAGTTGAGTGACTGCTGTTTCCACTGTAAGGTCTGGCCTACAGAGAAGAGAGATTGCAGAGCTCTTTAAGGATACTGGAGCTCCTCTCACAAATTTATTTCTCAAAGTACTAGAGAAAAACATGTCTTCTGGACCCTTTGGTGTGGGTGATTGGGTTTTAAATGACAAATTCACATTAACATTCCAATATCCTTGAACCTTTAAGTCCCTTCTTCTACTTTAAACCAAGAAAGATCAGTCTTTTCCAATTTGCTCATCTTTTGATCCATGACTCAGCAAACTGACCAAATTGTTAGAGCTCTTTCTAACTTCTCAAGCTGCAAAATCTCTGCTTAGTGAGCCCATTTAATAAATTCAGTCTGGTTCAGCCTTATGCTCCTTCACCATTATCCCATACCTTTAATATCCATTCCCACACATGTTCTGTGGATCCCTGCTTATATAAATTAGTAAACTCAAGCAGATCTTCTGAAGTGTAGTGTACCTCCACATGCGTCACACTTTGTACCTAACCTTAGGGGCCTGCTGTGACTTGAGTCTAGTTAGAGGTCTAGAGAGGGGTGGTGGGGGTAGATCTTGAGAAGAATCATCATTATTATCTTTCATGGTAACTACCTCATATAAGGCTTTTATTTCTTCAGACAATGCAGGGTTGATGCCCTCAGATAGAGGTTGAATGGCTGATACCACTGTGGGTGGGAAGCTATTTCTGTTGGGAGTGGGAAAGCCCTTTTTTCTGGGAGTGGGGATACCTCTTCTATTGGCAAAGAAGACTTCAAAATTTAGAAGCTCTGTGTCCCCAGCTTCATCAAAATTTTCTCACACATCCCCATCCCAACGTATAGAACCCTGTTTCCCAATGAAGGCCTGAACGTTAACAGTGGACACCCTGGGAGGCTTGGAGTTCAACTTGCTTGCAATTCATCCAATTGCTGGGATAAGATCCTGTGTCTGATTTTCAGTAATTTCAGTCCTGCAACTACAGGAGATAAGTCTCTCCCGCAGGACACACCTAGACACTCTGAATTAAGTCATTTATGTAGCTCTTGAGCTTGGAATTCAAATACTTGACTCAAATAGCTTTTCTTTCACCTCTTTATCCAGTAGTGAAAGCAATCAACCAACATTATTATATTTCTTAGTTTTCAAAAAATGTTTGGAAGTATCATACACAGACTTACTTACCTCTTTCCTTCTTATAAGTGGTTAATTAGAAGTACCCAATCCAGATATTTTGCACATCTCTATAAATAGTTCACTACATGGACTATCAGTGCTCTCTCTACTACTGGAATAAAGTCATTAGCATCTTTATATCTAAACAGATTAGAGAGCCATTTTCAGAAACCCCAAAACCAGTTCAAAAAACTAATCCTTAAATTTTTTTCCCTCTATTCTTAGTGTCAAAATCTGTGTTAGTTAGGGTTCTCCAGAGAAACAGAACCAATATGATAAATAGAGAGATAGATATAGATATATAGATATAGATAGCTAAGAGAAGATTTGTTATGATTACAGAGGCTGTGAAGTCCTACACTATGTTATAGTCAAGCAATAGAACCAGTAAAAGTAGTGATGTAATTCAGTCTGAGTCTGAAGACCTGGGAACCTGGCGAGCCACTGGTGTAAATTCCACAGTCTGAAGGCATGAGAACTAGGATCTCCGATGCCCAAAGGCAGGAGAAGTTGGATGTCCCAGTTCAGAGAGAGAGAGAGAATTCACCCTTCTTTCACCTTATTGTTATACTTGGGCCTTCAAAGGATTGGATGATCTCCACTCACATTATATAGGTCTTTTTTTTATTATTCAGCCTACTGATTCACATGCTTATCTCTTCTGAAAATAGCCTCACAGATACACCCAGAAATGTTTTCTTAGCTATCTGGGCATCGCTTAGCCTAGTCAAGTTGACACATAAAAATAACCATCACACAAATACTTGGGCAGGGCTGGCTTCCTCTGGTCTTTCTGGTCACAACAAAAAATGTCACCTCAATGAGAACATTTCTGAACCCCCCACCCAATGACTTTCCTGCCCCACTCTCAGCACCCTACTAGAAGTGGAGGACTTACACTACCAGATATTGGGACTTAGTTTAAAACTATAGTAATGAAGGCTGTGTGTGCTACTAGTGCAAGGATAGAAACAAAGAGAAATAGAATACAGAGTCCAACTCAGACCCACACATTTGGACATTTTATGTATGATGAAAGAGGTGTGCAGAACAGTAGGGAGAAGATAGTCTTTTCAGTAAGTGGCCCAGGTCAGCTGGTTCTCCATATGGGAAAGAAATGAATCTTGACTCCTAACTCATACACTATAAACAAAAACCAATTCCAGATGGATTGTAAATTTAAATGTGAAAGTTTAAAACAATATTTACAGTAGATAATATCAGAGAATATTTTCATGACCTTGAGGCAGGCAAGGATTTCTTAGGTAGGACACAAAGTGTACTGGCCATAAAGAAAAAAATGGATAAATTGGGACCTATTAAAATTGTAACATCACTTCATTGAAAGACACCTTCAAGAGAGTAAAAAGGCAAGAACAGAATGGGAATACATATTTGCCAGATTTATGTGAAAAAGCCTCATATTTATGATATGTAACTAACTCCCATAAATGAATGAGAAAAAAGACAGACAATCTGCTAGGAAAATTGGGCAAAAGATTTGACTAGACATTCCACAAAAAGACATTCCACATCCAAATGTCCAACAAGTATATGAAATGTGTCCACATCATTACTAATCAGGAAAATGCAAATTAAAACCATAATATGATACTACCATGTAGTGGCTAAAATAAAAACAGGAGACAATATCAAGTGTTGGTGAGGATGTAGAGCAACTTGAACTCTCATACACTGTTGTGTGGAAACTGATACAACCATTTGCAAATTCTTTGGTAGTATCTCTTAAAGATGAACATACACATATTCTTTGACTCAGCAATTCCACTCTTAAGTATACACCCAATACAAATGCCTACATATGTTCACCATGCAAAAGAATGGTCAGAACAGCATTATTATTGGTAGTCTCCAAATTGAAAAAATCCAAATGTGTATCAATAATAGAAAGGATTAACAAAATGGGGTATATATTTTTTAATAATGGGATACTATACAGAAATAAACTATAGACACATTAAAATATATATATAGGCTTAGCCTGGTGGCTCATCCCTATAATCCCAGCACTTCAGGAGGTTGAGGCAGGAGGATTACTTAAACCTAGGAGTTCAAGGCCAGTGTGGGTCACACCATGAGACTCTGTCTCAACAAAAAATAAATAAAAATTAGCCAGGTATAGTTGTATATGCCTGTGGTTCTAGCTACTTGGGAGGCTGAAGTGGGAGGATTGCTTGAGCCCAGGAGTTTGAGGTTACAGTGTGAGCTGTGATTGTGCCACTGCACTCCAGCCTGGGTGACGGAGCAAGACACTGTCTCAAAAAAAAAAGTATGAAACTTATAAACATAATGAAATAAGCCCAACATAAAAGAGTCCCCATTTAAATAAAAATTTTAAAGAAGCAAAACTAATTCAGAAGTTAGAATATTTGTTATCCTGGGGGAAGAGAGGGCAGTGACATGACAAGTACACAAAAGGGGCTTCTGGAGAGTTGGTAACGCTCTATTTCTTATGGGTACTGGTTACTAGGCACGTTCCTTTCAGATAATTCATTGAGCTATCCACTTATGATTTCCATGCTTTTAGATATGTATGCTATGCTTCAACATGCACATCCAATCAGTTGGTTAAATAACTTTTTTCCTGGTTAGTCACAGATCAGGTGGTTCAAGGCTCGAATTAGAGGGTCTAGATTCATATCCTAGATCTTCCTATCTTGGAAATCTTGGCCAAGTCACTGACTCTGAATTTCAGTTTCTTAATCTGTAAAATGGGTTAGTTAAGGCACCCTTCTCATAGTTATTGCAGGCATTAAATCTCATTAAATATTTGCTCTTGTGGTGGTCCTCATTGCTCTGCTTTGTCTGGACTATGCAGAAGACAGACAATAGTCTGGGATAGAGGAAGGAAAAGATGGGGTCAAGAGACATTTTCAAAGTTAAGAGTGAGAGGGAAAATATCAAAGATGATGCTGAGCTACAAGAAAAAGATCCAGAGGCCCTGGTGTCATTCTTTCCATTCCCTGTCTCTGGCTTTTTGCCCATATCTAAACACAGGAGGTGGACTAACCAGATGATCTCTAACTGGTTAGTCTTTCCAACTATGATATTATCAGGTTGGGAGGAGAATGGAAATGCCATCCAAAAGGCAAACACGAATTTCCACGTTTGATCCAAACTCAAACACGCAGTCTCAAAAACTTGGAAGTTAAGGGAGGTAAATTCTCAGTGGCAGGATTATGGGTTATTTTACTTTCTCCATTGAAGTTTTTCTGTTTTCTAATTTTCTGCAATAAATATGGAGTTCAATTAAAACAAAATGCCATACTTGACATATCCATGCCTACTATTTATAGCCATATAATTTTTAAAAAGAAAGAAACCCCTAAATTACAGATGTGCCTGGAACCAGAACCCAGAAAGCATCTGGGTAGGGAAAATAGTTTCTAACGTTCAAGGCCAAAGCCAGTAGGGTCTCCTTGGATGGGAAAGAGAGATGAGACTGCAAATAATTCCTGGACATTACCTATTTGTTACTGTGTTTTCATCCCTTCCCTCAGTCACCTACACGTTTTCTTTTTCCAGCTAAAATGAATCTAATCTTTGTTACAGTACTTCACCTTGTTAATAACACCCAGGACCGAAGAATGAGCATTTATTAGCAATCGTAACATATCACTGCCAAAGTGAGGGATTCTGTAAGAAGGCGCTGGGTGTCTCATATATATGGGAAACCCTAGGCCACGTTCAGTGCCAACCACAAGCATTTTCATCTCTGGCCAGGCAAGCCTTGATCCCTGAATTTTGAGCTCTCAACTTCTTTTAAACTGAGACACAGATGGTCTCTTCCAGAGTCTTTCAGCTTCTAACTTACAGGCAAACACTACCGTATGCTGTCTCCCAGCAGAGATTGGTTTTAACTAAGGCATATAAGATAGGATGGACTTTGTTGACCATGATGGCTCAGTGCTACATCTCATATATCCTACCACCTTTCAGAACATTTAATCGTGCTGCTCCTGGCGGCCCTGGGGTTGTAGTCCTTGTAGAGAGGAGAAACTGGCATTGAAGAAAGTAGTTGAGTTTTACTACTCCACGTGGGGCGCTCCCATTACTAAGAGCAACCTCCCCTCCCTGGGAAGAAAAGCGTGGGCGGGGCCAGGGCAGTCCCTCCCCTCCGCGTTGCCTTGGAGACCATGAGCGTCCAGCTGCAGTTGTCGCTGGACCGTCCCTGGCTACCTTGAGAGGTGCTTTCTGCAGGCGGGGACGCGCCCAGGCCGGGCGCAAGGCCTCCCTCCAATCTGCCGGGCTCAGGCGGATGTCCAGCGGCTGCTCAGTCTATTTGGGAGGCAGGGAGGGGTATGGGAGGGGCTGGTTGGGTCTTCTCAGCACACAGTAGGCGCCTAATTAGCGTGACCTGAATCAGGTTACTCTCTCCCTCCAATTCTCCTTCCCTGTGTCCCATGGAGGGTGGGTTAGGGTCCCGGATGAGAGTTCAGCGCCGCGTTGGAGTTCCAATCCCAACCGACATATTGAGTGCTGTTAACTTTTCCCAGAAGAGCATGGCAGAGTGAAGCACAAACAATAATCCTGTATCATTCGCGTTCCCAAAGTCCCTTCGGATTTGCGCCCTGCGCGGCGGGGAGAACCGGCCTCCTGCTCGAGTTCGGAGCTCATCTGAGGTGAGTTTCTTCAGTTCGTTGAAAGTTAAGACCCTGAGTCGACGTTCTCCAGGCCCCATCCCCCAGCAGAGAGTCCTTCCGCGGGAGTCCCGCCCTGGGGTGCCGCCTCGAGGGCAGACGTCGTCCCGCCTGGACCTGACCTGAGCTTGGGACGGGCGGTTTCCCAACCTCAGGAATTGGAATTGAGACACCAAAGCTCAGACGCGTTTCCTGGACGACGGCTTCCCGGCAGGGGCATACAGCCAGCGGACAAGATGTCGTCAGTGGGGAAGGTGACCCAGGTTCCGAGTGGGAAAGCCTACCAGCAGATCTTCCAGGCTGAGGTAGGAGCCGCCCTCTGTCCCCCTGTTCTCCATTCCTCTTCCCTTGCTTTCTTCCAAACTTCCCTCCCTCCCAGAATAAAACAAGGGCTTTGAAATCACTTTGAGTTTTAAAATAATTCTTACTGGTTCTTAAATTGTACCAATACAAAATTAGAATGTCGGTCCTTGAAAATTAGAAAACTTAAATTAAAAATTTAAATGTAAATTACTCAGAAATAGCCTGGATGGAACCACTGGGTGACCTCTCTTTTTCCCCATGTATAACAACTGTCTAATTTTTGTATTTAAAAAATAGGCTTCATTCTGTGCTAG
The DNA here is from genome assembly GCF_002776525.5 of Piliocolobus tephrosceles. NCBI lineage: Eukaryota > Metazoa > Chordata > Mammalia > Primates > Cercopithecidae > Piliocolobus > Piliocolobus tephrosceles. The sequence continues at coordinate 41,838,731 of NC_045447.1, read as the reverse complement.
TGTTTTGAAATTTGCTTTTTCTCCGTAACAGTATCTCACAGACCGTTTTCTATGCCCGTGGGCACCCATGTATTTCACCGTGCTGAGTGGCTGCCTGCTTGTTGATCTAGGACTCCCATAACTGTATTAAAGTGAAGCCCTCTTGACAACAGTGTAGGTTATTGAAATTGCCTTGTCTTCTCTAAAGCACTGTATAGACAAAACAAGATCTTAAAAGAAACACACAGACCTGAATCCTTCCTTTGAAGTTCTATACTGCTTATTTAAAAGGGATCTGCGTTCCTAATTTGAGCCCTAAGTAATTCTCTGTAAAACCTCTGGAAATTATAAAAGTATAAAGAAACCAAAAAACAATTACATCACTCACACGATCCTGCTCTCTCTAAGGCCATTCTTAACTCTTGGCATATTTCCTCCAGGGCCTTTTCCTATGCATTTTAAATTTTGAGATCATACTGTTTAATTTTGGTTATAATTTTTAATTTGTGTGTTTAAGTGATATGTTTAACAATATATCGTCTCCTAAACATTTCCTGAGGTTATAAAAAATTCTTTGTGGGTCTCATCTTTAACAAATGCCTAACATTCCATCAAACGGACATACCATGTTTACTCAGCCAATCCCTATTATTTCTCAGTTCTGTTTTTCCAATTTCTTGTGATTATAAAAAAGCCTGAGATGTTCATCTTGATCTTCATTTAAGGTTCTTAAAAAGAGGCCTTCCTTGAAGTGGCTGGTTGACTGTTACTGGGAGGAGAACTCTCCTGTAGGGATATGCCCTGGGGTTGAAGGCCTCCCTGAAAAGTGCCTTTCTATACAGCGCTCTGGATGTCTTTCTAGACAGCCACCATCAGCCTGAGAGTGCTGGGGAGTCAGCAGCTCTGACCACTCCCCCATCCCTGGTCCTCCCTGGATTCAGGTGCAGCTGGTCCACTCCCTGGCAGCCACCAGGAAGAGGGCTGCAGAGCATTCTGTGACCCTGAAGAGTGGCAGGATACCCATGATGAAGAAAGTGGAGACTCCTGAAGGGGAGGTGATGTCTCCTCGACAGCAGAAGTGGATGCACAGCCTCCCCAACAACTGGATCATGGAAAACCCTGTTCTCCACAGGTAGGTCCTGCTGTCCATGCCTCACCCCCATGCACTAGGGTACCTGAGCCTTCAAAAACTCAAAAAGAGCTGGCACAAGATGAGTAGCCTGTAGGAGTGAAGTCTCAAGTACCACCCCTAAAGCAGGGAGGTTAATACCTACCTTGCAGGGTGGTTTGCTTCTCTCGCCCCCATTCCCCAACTCCCACAATCATTATTGATTAAGTGCCTAGGGCCAGGCACTGGGTGTGGGGATCCCACCCTTATGAAATTTGAGACCTCGAAAGTAAATAAATAAGCACATCCCCCCAATGGCAGAAAGGCTCTAAGAGGACAGGGGCTATGGGATGGGGGCCAGGAAAGCTCTCTGAGGAAGGGGATCACCTGAAACCAGAGGGTGCAGTATGGGGACAAGGCTCTGAGAAAGGTGGTCTTGGCCCCCTCCAGAAGGCTGAAGGTAAGTGGACCCTGAGAGAGGGCAGGAGATGAGGCTGGGAGCAGCCTTTCAGACCACAGTCAGTATTCTGAACTTTACTTCAGTGAGTGGCTGATTTGCAGTTTTGAAGTCCCTCAGGCAGCTCTGTGCAGAATGTGGGGGGCTTCAAGAAGAGGCAGGAAGGCCAGGGCACAGGACACTGCAGTTGTCTTCATAACCTTGCTGGTGGCTGTGAGAGGGAAAGTAGCGATGGGCCTCGGGTGTCCCTTGGAGGCAGAACCCATGATACCTGGTGATGAATTGGAGGGGTGGAGAGAGCTCCTGAGAGCCCTTGGTCTCTGGCCTGAGTGCTGGGTGAACAGCAGAAATGCAGTTCCCTGAGATGAGATCAGGTGGGGTCAGGCATGGAGATCAGCAGTTTCTTGTGAACTTCCAAGTTCAGCGGTTCCTAAGCATGCCATTTCAGTTCGCTGAGCTCTGACTCTTAGCTATGGGGAAAAGGAAGAAACAGATCTTCTTCCCAGGGTTCTTGAGAGAATGGAGCAGGCGTGGGGCTTCCCTTAGGCACTTTGAGTCCTACACAAGCCATAAACCCTTGCTGGGCCTGGGACTCTGGGATAGAAAGCAGGCCTCCTCTGCCTGTCTTGGTTGTTCCTTTCACCCTCTTTGGGGCAGGGACAGACCCTTTGATGAGTACAGTTCTCTGCCCTGACCTGGCCTTTGAATTTTCCCAGGAAAGCCACCCCCAAAGCTTCTGACCCTCATGCTCTTAACTCCCGACAGATGGAAAAATCCACTGGCCCACCCAAGCCCAGACTCGCGATCAGCGTTCTCTAGCCCATGTCACCCTGCCTGATGCCCCAGGTGGGGGTCCAGGGTTACAGGCAGCCTGATGCCCCAGGTGGGAATCTAGAGGAACTACCCATCAGGCCCAGCTCCCTCTAGACACTCTGCAGGGCTAGCAGAGGCCAGACTGGGCTGAACACATGAGTGGCAGAGCCAGGGCACCCTGTCTCCCTCAGGCATCCAAGTAAAGGGTGCAGATGTTTGAAGAGTCAGCCAGCCAAGGACAGTCCACCTATGTGCTCACTACCTAGGGCAGATCCCTGGGTGGGTGGAGACCAGCCCGGGCCAGGGGGTAAATCACCACTGGTATAAACCAAGCCCCAAGTCCCTGGAGCAAGTGACCAAGAAGCCAGAGTTGACAGCAGGGGTCATCATCTCAGCTCCTACAGGGCTGCCTTGGTCCAGGAGCATTTAGAATGACAAGGTCTGAAAGACCTGTCTCTAGAAGATTGGCCTGGGCCCCAGCAGCTGCAGCCCAGGCCCAGCAACTTCCTCGCTGCTAGGTCTGCACTGAGGGCTAAATGAGAAGTTGGCTGGAAAGTATTGGACATATGGGGGGCCCAAGGAATGGCAGCAGTCACTGGGAGCTGCGGGATTTCTGTGGTGCTTGCCCCATGGACAGGGCATTGACAGATGCCAATTCCAAAGCTGATGTCACATCCACCCCACTGGTCCTCCCTGTTGAAATAGTTCCTCCTGGAACCCCAGCTGTCTCCTCCCTCACCCAAATTCCATGGGTCTTAGTGTCACAAGGATGGATCTTGGAGTCTCCTCTCTGTTGCATTCTGTGGTTCCTATAAGCCCCTTCCCCCTTTCTGGAAAATAGGGTTACCTCAAGTACATCACAGGATGGGTTGCTGAAGGAGCAAATAAGGATGCATGCCAAGAGCTAGCATGATCTGGCTTTACTGGGCTGCTCATACCCCTTCTGATCCTCAGTTTCCCCAGGTGGGAAGTATCTCAGGCTCATCATCCACACTTGACCACCAGAGCCAGAGCAGGCTCCCTGAAGGCAGGAACCCAACCTCTCACCTAGGGACCCACGGTGTCTGCTGGCAGGGGACCCTAGGCGGTGTTTGTTGGGAACCTGGGCACTGCCTCAGGGCTCTCTGGAATCGGGGTGTGCCTGGTCCATTGCTGCTGCCCACAGGCCCTTTGGAGAATCACCCCTTGGTGCCCTTATGTGCCAGAGCTGCCATGGATGGCATCGGGACTTCACTCTTCTCTGCTTGTGTCTCAGGGAAAAGGAAAGAGCCAAGAGAGAAAAAGCGCGAGAGAGTGAGAGCACCATCGCTGCCCGAGAAGTGCGGGGTCTCATGGACACTGTGGGTGAGCCTCCATTCAGCCTCAAGGCAGGCCTGTCCTGGGCCAGGGCAAGACCTGGGCAGGAGGTGGGGACGGCTCCTGGCAACTCCTCTGAGGAAGGCCCTGAGCTCCCACCGTGTTCCTCAGCTCAGTCACCTGAAGGGCATTCTCCCTGAGCATCTCACCCGAGAGTCCTCACCTGTGCAGGGAGCTGGGAGCTGGGGGAGGAGGGGAGCTGCCTGCATGGAGGGCAGTTACTGATGAAAACCAGGTGACTAAAGGATGCTACGCGCTTTCTTGCAGGTTCCCAACAGTATTTCTCATCTGCATTTTCTTGCTTCTTACCACATTGTCCTAGTTTGACCTTATCCTAATATAAAAACCTTTTTTCTTTATGATTAAAAAAAAATACATGTTCACTGAAGAAAAACAAAGGAAGGAGAGAAAGAGAAAGTAAAACCTTCCCCTTCACGATGACACCTTTTCTTCTCCAAAGAGTCACCAGCCCCCACCCCAGCCCACCCCTGGTTAACCCATGTGGCATCCAGCTTCCCACCTGGATAAAGGGGACAACAGAGCATATGGCAGGAGTATAGACCTGGAAGCAAGTGGCCCAGATCCCTGCTCAGCTGCTGGCCAGCTGGGTTCTTCAACCCGCCGTGACTGAGTTTCCTCACTTGTGAAACGAGGCTAGGAATGGAAACCACCTTGTGGCCTCAGCGTGAAGACTAGCTGAGTTTGAACAATACCTACTATGCAGGAAGTACTGTGGAAGTGTTGGTAGCTATCATTTCTGTATGTATTTGCTTCCATAGAACTTTTTTTTATAAAAAACATTCTGTGCGTACTATTTTGGAGATTTTTCAGCGTTTAACTGTATATCTGAGGCCTCAGTCCTTCTAGCACTCATGAATCACTGTCGTCTTTTCTCTTTTTCCTTAAGCCTCTGCCACCCTGACCTGGCTCTCGGGTCCGCCTTCTGAGTCAGGCCTCCGTGTGCAGGGGCTGCCTGCCTGTGCTGCCTTTTCTTGAGAGCTCTGAAGGCAGCCTCATCACCTCTGTTGTTGCTCCACAGTTCCTGAGAAGACAAGCACCAGCACCTTTCAAAGGCGTGCAGAACACAAGAGGAGGAGCTTCGAGAACGCTCTGGCCAGCTTTCAGGAGGAGATTGCGCAGGTTGGAAAGGTGAGAATCCTCCCTCTCCCTCCTCTTCCCTTCCTGTGCCATTCCAAAGGCGGGTGTATCATGGCTCCCAGCCTCCCTTCCCCTCTCCAGCAGAGGTCCTCAGGGGCTCACAGAGCCTTAGACAGACATGGAACCGACTCCCAGTGCCTGAGTGGCTCGTTATGAGTGTTTGTGAGCACAGCTCCCCGTAGTTCTTGGAAAAGCCCTACAGGTCATGTGCTGTTATTACCCTTTTGCAGTGAGGCCCAGAGAGTCTCACCTGACTTGGTGCATAAGGGCCCACGTCAGAACTGCTCTCCAGGTCTGACACCAAACCTAGCCTTTGGCCTCCCTGCTCAGTCCTTCTGATGAAGGGCAGAATGGCACACCCCCCGCTGACAGCCCAGCTCTGCTGGGCTCTTATGGACTGCCCCCCATTCAGCTCTCATTCCTCTCCAGAGACCTCATCTCTAGACACACTGGTGTCTGGAATGTTCCCTAAATGAGATCAGCCTTTGCCCTTCTGGATTGCCCTGAGCCCCAGATTTCCACTTGTCCCCTTCTCCCTGAGTCTTCTCTGACCTGTGTTGCCCTGTCCTGGATTCCTGGAGCTGGCTCTGTGCCCAAAGCACCAAGAACAGGCTCTCCAGCCATGTTTCTTCATACGTTCCCAACTAGATGCCAGGTCTGCTTTCACCCTTGAGCTCTGTGGCTTTGGTGAAGCCATCTACCTGAGCCTCAGTTTCCTCATCTGAAGTAAACTCGGCATTCTTTCATTTGGCCACTTCTTTAATGAATATTTGTTGAGTGCCAACCGTAGGCTAGGCCGGATGTCAGCAGCCAATTTGAAGACTGTGATGAGGATCAAATGAGCCAAGAAGGAGGGCTCAGTGCAGAGTGTGTGGCATGGCTGTGAGCTGACTAGTGAGCCTCGACTCCTTAGGTCTAGGCAACGATCATCATTTTTGAGATGGGACCATGCCTGGCACTTCCCCTATGATAGGGAGGGCTCTCTCCTTCCTGGGGATTCTGATGCCGTGGCCATCACCCCCCTGGCCTGTTGCAGGAAATGGAAGCTGTCATTGTGGACACAGCGGGACTTTTTTTGAAGAAGCTGACGGAGTCTGATGAAGAAATGAACCATCTCTTCCTAAAGGTGGAAAACGACACCAACCTTGAGGACTACACCATCCAAGTAGGGGTCCCTTCATGGCTGGGCCTGCCCCACCCGGGTCCTGCTTCTTCCCTCCCTCCCACGGGCTCATAGCCTGACCCAGACTTCTCTGCATAGGCCCTGCTAGAGCTGTGGGATAAGGTGGCCAGGCGGTTCCTGCTCCAGAAGCAGGAGATTAAGGAGCTGGATGAGGCCCTACACTCGCTGGAGTTCTCTCGAGTCAATAAAGTAAGTCGGCTGCAGGTGGGCTCTGTGGTGATTGTCACTTGCCAGGTTTATTAGGCATCCTTCTGTTTCCTTTTAGTTCTCCAGGAAATGAGTCACTAAGTATGGTACCTTGTCATTTCTAGCTAAAAGGCGTGTTGAAGAAATATGCTGAAGTCATAGAGAAAACTTCATACCTCATGCGGCCCGATGTGTACAAGCTGATAAATAAAGAAGCCATGGTGAGTGGTTTTCCTGTGCAGGGATCAGCCAATGGGAGAAGGGGCAGGACCAGGAACCCAGGACACCCCGAACCTGGTGTCTGGTGTCTCAGGAATGGTGGGCTTCTCATCTATTATGTTTCTAAGCGGCCCAGGTGGGTCTCTTAGGTAGAGAAGCAGAGTCCTTGCTATTGTAAGCATTTTTCAATAGAGATCTTTCTAAAGTACATTTCATATTTCCCTGACATCTTGAACCAGGCATACCTAATATAGGGCTATCGTCTGGAGCGCTGATGATGTTACTGAGCACCTGCTAGGTCATGTCTCAGCAACTGTGTGCAATGCAATAGGCGCTACACTATGGAGTCATCGTTGGGGGACTATGGTGGTCTCAGGGTGGTTTCCACCTTCGAGTGACCTGCTCTGCCTGCTGTGTCTGGCTTTTCTGCCTCTTCTTGCCTCTCTTCCTACCAGTGGTCTGTGCCCATTGCTGAGCCTGCCTCTTGGCTCTGTCCCCACTGCTTTCCCCTGTCGGTGCCCCCAGCACCCCTCCCCCCGGCCGCTTTCCTTGGGGTGGAAAACACAAAATTCAAGGTTGTTCATGATGTCTCCAAAGTCAGAGCAAAGTCTGACTCCTCTGCTGCGAGAGAGGACTCCTCTTTTGGCTGCCCAAAGGCACATTGTGGGTTTCCTGGTCTTGTGCAGTGAGCTGAGCTTGCTGGATAAGGGGCCTCCTGGCAACACAGTAGGCTGAAAAGAGGACAGTGTTTAGAATCACAGATGGGTCCAACCCACGTCAGCACCGTGGCGACCCGGATAAAGCACAGGCAAGGAGTGAGCACAGACCTTCTCCACTGTCCAGATGTGGAAGCTTCCGAAATGACTCAGCCCCTGAGCCTGGAGCTTGCTGAGTCATTTAATGAAGATAATATAGATGTTCCTCCACTTACGATAGGGTCACATCCCAATATACTCATCATAAGTAAAAAGTATAGAAAGTCAAAAATGCATTTAACACCTTCATAAACCCATCATAAAGTTGAAAAATCATGTCAAGCCATCGTGAGTTGGGGACTGCCTGTAATACCTGTCAGGACTTGTTGGGAGGATAATGAAAGAGGGTCCAGCTGTGGTAGCTGTCTTCTAAGATCAGGGAGGGCTCCTAAGTTGTGCACGTTTTATCCAAAGGAGAGTCAAGGATTTCAGTGTCCCGGATGTGTTTCACTGCTTCCCTTCCCTATGCTTCACTCGTTATTACAACTTGCATTTGCTACTTGCTCTACCTGTGTTTTTCTCATTTATTGTCACAAAATCCCTATGCTATAAATAGCATGAACCCCATCTTATGGCTGTGGATCTGTAGGTTGAGGAAATACTTGCCAGTGCCACCCAGCTAGGAAATACAGCTGACATCAAGCCTCAGGCTCCACTGAAAAACATTACTGGAATTTCTAGCCTCTGAGCTTGGCAGGGTTCTCACCCACTGCCCCAGCATACTGCCACCTCCCTGGAGGGCTTTGGGAAATGTGTGGAGGCATTTGGAACCAGGGAGGATGGGGGAAGTTACTCTCATCTAAGCAGGGGCAAGGATGCTAAAGGGCAAAACAGTGCCATGCAGTGGAGGATCATCCCCATGCCCGTGCCAAGGGTGCCTAATTGAGAAGCCATGGGAGGACTGCTGAAGAATGTTCTAGCTGTGGCCTCATTTTGCCATTGGGTCTCGGTTCTCCTAACAAGCGTATGTGGCTCATCCCTGATGGCACAAGCACTCTGCTTTTGGAAGAAATTTATAAAAAAGAGTAACCACTTAGAGCTCACTGAGTGCCTACCTCCCTTCACCTTCTTTAACAAACATCTGAAGTGACTTTGGAGCTGATAGGAAGCTCATGCAGTCAGGGTCTATGGTTAAACCTTCAAGGAAGACCCTTGTCCATGGCTACTCAGTGCCAGGAAGCTTCCTTGAGTGCCCACTGAGCCCTAAGTCCCCCTCAGGCCCTGCGACTACCGCACTCAGCCCTCAGCCTGCACCTCCCCTCTCCAGCCTCCCACTGCTCCTCTCTAACTGACCCAAGAGAGACCCTGTCCTGTCCAGAGCCCTGTCCATCTGTGACCACAGGTCATGAACTATGCCCTGCTGGGCAACCGGAAGGCCCTCGCCCAGCTGTTCGTCAACCTGATGGAGTCCACCCTGCAGCAGGAGCTGGACAGCCACCACCGCTGGCAGGGCTTGGTGGACACCTGGAAGGATCTCAAGAAGGGGGCCCTGCTGCAGAGTTTCAGGTCAGCGCCACCCACACCACACACAGCTCCTTCTACAGCCCACCAGGGGCTGGCAGAGGCTAGGGGTGGCATTCTCCCTCGCTTTTTGCCATTACTTAAAAGTGCTGCTGTTTCTCTCTGCTCTTTTTAAAGTTAAAAATAGATAAAGGTATAAAGAATAAATTAAAAATCACCACTAATCTCTCCCCACAGTGAGAAGCACAGCAAATATTTTGGTATATTTTCTCCCAGGCTCTTTTAGATCCATACTGTATGTGCGGTTTCATATTTTATTCATGAACCTTGCTTCATGACGATTCTCTGAGCTCCATACAGCTGGAAAACATTCATCCGATTATCTGTATAATTTCCACTCTTTGTTATCACTCATAACCCTGTGGACACTGGGGTGAACGAATGGACATCCTTCAGGCAAGCACTTCCCATTCTTGGGGAGCGGGTTTCCTCCCTCCCATGGGAGAGGCGTGAAAAGAGGTCCTTTCTCCGTGCTTCTTCTGCCAAGTGGCACTTTTGCTGTGGATGAAGGAAAAGTGTACGAAGGCCTACCTCCGTCTTGCCTTTCCATGTGACCTTGACCAAGCCCTCGAACATTCGGAATCTGTCTCTTCCTATGCAAAACAGGCATCCTAATGGACCTGTGATAGAGTTTCAGTGATCCAACCAGATACTGCATGGAAAGTGCCTATCTGGGCCTGGCACTGGGAAGCTGTTATAAATGCCAAACATCATCAACAGTGATAGCAATGGCTGCCGTTTACTGGGCATTTCCCATGAGCCAAGCACAGTGCTAGGGGCCTTGCTTGCATCATTTTACTGAGTGCCCACAAGTGCCAATGAGAAAGATACCATCATGAGTTCCGTTTTACAGAAGAAGGAACTGCGGCTCAGAGTAGGAGAAGGATTTGACCAAAGTTACAGAGCAGGCAGGAGGCGGTCAGGAGCCCACCGAATCTGAGCCTGCTGGTCTCATGCTGTTGGTGCCAGAGCTCCACTGACCTGACTGTCGCTCCATTCTTTCCTCCATTTCTCCCTCCCACCCTCTCTCTCTCCTTTCTTTAGGGTCCTAGAGGAGAGGCAAAGGCTGGGGAGGAAGGGGTTGGGGGTGGTGTTAGGGAAGGAGTGCTGGGGCTCTGAATGCTCTCACCATGGTTCTCTTTCCCTCTCTCACTCCTGCCCTGCTCCTCCTCTCCCCTTTATGATGCCAAAACGTCTGACCACCAGTGAGTTCATGGCCAGCGAGAGTATCCGTACTCCCCTGGCTGTGCTGAAGGAGCTAGAGGTCATGCTGAAGACCCAGAACGTCCTGCAGCAAAGGCGGCTGAAGCACCTCTGCACCATCTGGTATGGGCAGGAGGGGTGGCCCGGGAGGGGTGCTTCTTGGGGTTCAGTGGGGGAGGCAGAAGTGGCCTACAACCTGTCCCCCAAGGCATCCTTCAGACTAAGTAGGCCAACTCCCAGCTCTCTGGCCCTGGGCTGGCCACCTAGACTATTTCAGCCCCACTCACAAGAAAGGGCATGGCCCCTTTGCTACAGTAAGAAGCTTAGTGTAGCTGCCAAACAGCTTGAAAGAAGCAATGAAAGGAGGTGAGGGAGGACGAGGCACAGATTGGAGCACTCAAGGCCTGTGGCAAGGTGGAGGGGTTTGGACCTTTTTCTGAGGGCACTGGGGAGCGGAGTGGCTCCATGAGCTTTGCAGTTTGGAGGTGTGTATCTGGCATCTGACACTGGAGGCTGGAGGCTCCTGTCAGAGGCTGTGGAAGGTCTTCTCAGATGTGGGTCCACCCAGCCCTGATTTCAATTTCATGAGAAAGCTATTCAGTGGGGTGCCCACTGAGTGTTATGGATCCTGGAATCCACTGTCCAGGGAGTTCGTAGCCTTCGCTCTCAGAAGCAGGATGGAGCTTGCCTGGGACCGCAAAGTGGAGGTACCGTGTGTTGTGGAAATGCTCTCTAGTAACCTGGGACACAGATTCTTCTCATCTCCACACCCCCAGGTCCTAACTTCTCCTAGGATGTAAAAGACTAGTAAGGCTCCACATGGCTTGAGCTAGAGGGCCTGCCCCTAGGCAGGCACCTCCTACCCCATGGACAGTTAATTTCTTTTTTTGAGACAGGGTCTCACTCCGTTGCCTAGGCTGGAGTGCAGTGGTGCACTCTCGGCTCACTGTAACCTCTGCCTCCTGGCTTAAGCGATCCTCCCATCTCAGCCTCCAGAGTAACTGGGACTACAGCCATAAGCCACCACGCCCAGTTAATTTTTGAAGTTTCAGTAGACGTGGGCTTTCTTCATGTTGGCCAGGGTGGCCTCGAACTCCTGAGCTCAAGCAATCCATCCATTTCGGTCTCCCAAAGTGCTGGGATTACAGGTGTGTGCCACTGCACCCGGCCCAGTTTTTCTCTTTGTGTTTGACATTTTGGACAGTTACATTTTGATCCAGGTGTAAAATTAACAAAATGGATATACATCTCAGAACAGGGAAAGTACTTGTGTTCTTTTCTATAATTCAACTTATTTCCGACTCCTAGCCCCTGTTCTTTAAGTTGGATAGGACTTGATCTTTCTGGGAGTCATATCCCTTGAGGCAAAGTTCTAGAATTTCATGCAATGCCAGGGCTGCTGTTGGGATGTCTGGTTCTCAGTTATAGTTCACCCCAATGCCACTGGGCTCCTACTACCTCCAGACAAGTGGACATAGGAACCTCCTCAAGGAGGCTGCTCTGAGCCCCTGAGTCTTCACACACAGGCAGTGGTTTCCCTCCAGGGCCCTAGGTCTTGCAGATGCTCCCATAGTGCCACCAGGAAGCAGAATCCAGGCTGCCACTGCCAGGCAGCTGCGTGTCCTGCTGTGTTTGTGTTTCCCCCACAGCCTGTTTGTATAGGGGTTGAGGAAATACCTGGTCCCCTGGGCTCTTAGCCTGCTGCCACAAGCACCTTCTCACCAATGCACTAGACTCTCCCAAGAAATTAGGCTTTTGAGAATGAAAGCCAGAAAAATTTCTGGGCTGCCCTGCCACATCCCTCTCACAGGATGTCAATGTGGGTTGGCTGATCACCTGTCTGAATGGAAGAGAGGGACAGGATCAAACACAGGGAGAAAAAAATGTACCCATAGACGTTTCTGGCCACAGCTTGGAGACACTATGCAATGGCAGTGTCTACAGGGGGAGCGGGCAGGCCATTGGACCTGGCCTGGAGGAAGGCGGGACAACTCTGCAGATCAAGGGGAGAGTGGGTGTTGGCAGGACCATGAAACTCCTTTGCAGTGGAAGTATGTAGAGAGGTGAGGTCAGGACACAATTCTGGCATCCAGAAGTGTGTCCTGTGAACACAAGTCTGGAGCACACAGGTCTAAAGGTAAAGTTGCAAAACCTTGATCATAGATTCAAGTGAACATCAGTAGAGAAGGCTGGGTCTTGGGGCCTTGACAGCACCCAGAAAACCCACTGTGTAGATTTTCTGGGTGCCTGTGTGTCCTGTGAACACAAGTCTGGAGCACACAGGTCTAAAGGTAAAGTTGCAAAACCTTGGTCATAGATTCAAGTGAACATCAGTAGAGAAGGCTGGGTCTTGGGGCTTGACAGCACCCAGAAAACCCACTGTGCCTGACCTGTCAGGCAGTGAAGAGCCTTGTAATCAAGCTCGAGGAGCTGTCCCAAGGGGACTGCCTCACAGGGCAGTGTGGGGATCCCACACCCCATCCTGGCCCACAGTTTCAGGCGCTTCTTCTGGAACCCCCTAATCTCCAGAAACTTGGTGGGGATCCTTGCTACTCAAACGCAGGGTCTGCTGGGAGCATGTGGTAGTGACGGCAGAGGGGAAAGTCTAGCTAACATTCCCCAAGACCTTGACAGGGAGATATCCAGACACCTGGGAGAATTCCCATGAGTTTTCTTGGCCCCAATAAGTACATGTGCATATGATTTTAAAAAAATTTTTATTCAAAAAATAAAATTTGTATTTTGGAGTTATGTTCAATTTCTAGAAAAGTTACAAAGATAGCACACAGAATTCCTAACCCTAACTCTTCACCCAGTTTCCCTTAATGCTGCCATTCTGTATACCACTGGACATTCATCAAAAGTGACAAATTCATTTTGATGCATTTCTGTTAACTAAACACCAGACTTCATCTGCATTTCACCTGTTTTTCCACTGGTGTCCTTCTTCTGTTCCAGGAGACCACATTACATTTAGTGTAGTGCTTAGAGTTGAGATCGTGCTCTGCATACTCTTGTACCTACCTTTTGCTCTTTACTGTCCAGTTATGAGTAGGGTTACCTGAATCCCTGTTTGCCCAAGACCATACGGGGTGACACATCTTTTTCTGGCATAATCATTCATAGTGACCTCTTTCACTGTCAAAAATGTCCTGATTTAGACAATAAATCATATGATCCCTCTAGCAATACACCTCTTCCACACCATTAAACATCATCCAATTTTTAGCGTCTTTAAACAACAATCATATCTAGTTTCTCATAATTCTGTAAGTCAGCTGGGTGTGGGCTGGCTTGGCCAGGGCTGGAAGGTCTAGGATGGCCTCACCTGTGTGTCTACAGTCTCTGCTGGGTCAGCTGGGTCCTCTCTCCATATACTTTCTTAGCTTCCAGGAGGCCAACCTGGGATCCTACGCACAGCGGGTGGCAGAAGGTCCCTGCAGCAGGAGAGGACAAACCCTTACACAGCCCTTCCCAAGCCTCTGCTAGGTTGTATTTGCTAGTGTCCCATTGGCTAAGGCCAGTTACATAGCCATACCCAGATTACAGGACTGGAGAAATAGACTCCACCTCCCCCATGGGAGGGAGCTGACCATTTTTTAATCTGCCACACTATTTTTTAACTTAGATGTCTAATCAGATAAAGAAAATGTGGTACATATACGCCATGAAATACGATGCAACCATTAAAAAATGAGACCATGTCCTTTGTAGGGTCATGGATGGAGCTGGAAGCCATTATCCTCAGCAAACTAACACAGGAACAGAAAACCAAATGCCGCGTGTTCTCACTTAAAAGTAGGAGCTGAACGGTGAGGACACATGGACACAGGGAAGGGAACAACACACACTGGGGCCTGTTGGGGGTGAGGTAGGGGGAAGGAGCGCATTAGGAAAAATAGCTAATGCATGCTGGGCTTAATACTTAGGTGATGGGTTAATAGGTGCAGCAAATTACCATGGCACACGTTTACCTATGTAACAAACCTGCACATCCTGCACACGTACCCTGGAACTTAAAAACAAAAATGTTAAAAAGAATTCGGTGTCTTTTTCTCAACTTTTATTTTAGATTCAGGGGTACATGTGCAGGTTTGTTACATAGGCAAATCGCGTGTTGTGGGGTTTTGGTGTACAGATTATTCTGTCACCCAGGTAATAAGCATAGTACAAGATAGGTAGCTTCTCCATCCTCTCCCTCCTTCCACCCTCCACCCTCAAGTAGGCCCTGGTGTCTGTTTTCTTCTTTATGCCCATATGTATTCAAAGTTTAGCTCCCACTTGTGAGAACCTGTGGTATTTGGTTTCCTGTTCCTGTGTTAGTTCATGTAGGAGAACAGCCTCCAGCTCCATCCATGCTGCTGCAAAGGCCATGAGCTCATTCTTTTTTATGACACTATATTTAATGACTTCGGAAGAGGATTTGCTGTACTTTATTTAGGCAGTTTTCTACTGTTGATATGAAGGTTTTTTAATCATCATGTGTGTTTATGAACAGCATTGTTAAGTGAACATCTTAATACATAAACTTTACTGCATTCTATAACACCATCTCAGATTAAGTCCCAGAAGGAGGCTTCCTTGGTCAAGGGTTGGGAACAGTTTGTTTTTTCCACTGGAAAAATTATGTTCTTTTCTAAGTAACAAGTTTGTTACTTAGAATTTGTTAATTAAAAGACCTTTCAACCAGGTCATGTTTGAGCACCAGGAAATCCCCAGCAGTTCCCTTTGTTCTTCAGTATTTAAATCGACGATTTTCTGGAGCTATGTTTCTTGAAGATGCTACCCATTTTGGTTAGTAAACTTTTGTTCCTGTGTGGCTTACTTGCCGTATCTTCCTTCCTAGTGACCTCCTGCCCCCCAGTTACAGCAAAACTCAGCTGACTGAGTGGCATTCTTCCCTCAAATCCATGAACAAGGAGCTAGGTGAGTGACGTCTGCAGGACTCCACCTGCATTTCTCCAGAACTCTGTTCAAGCAGTTGCTTTGCTGAAGGTCATTCAAGTGAGTGGTGAATGGGGAGGAGGGATGGGGGTGTGGCAGGAAGAGTGAGCTCTGAGAGCTTAAAAGGCCCCTCCTCCTTTCCCAAGACCTCCCTTCCTCACTGCCCAGCCTGCAGCTACACTAGCCACACCCTCTGACCCCTGACCCCTGACCCAAGCATGGAGACAGAGAGATGGCTCTGATGCCCTCCTTGAGGAAGGCCCAGGAGCATGCCCCAAGAGTGTGAGGTGGAGCACATGGTCTTGATGCCCAGCTCTGCTCCTCCCTGGCTGTGTGACCTTGGGAAAATCAGGGCCTCCGGTGGCCTCAATGTCCTCCTCTGGAAAATAGGGATGGCAAGAAGAGTAATAATGGTCCCTGCTTGTGGGGTGGATGGCCAGTGGTAGTCCAGTGCCTGGCTTACACAGAGTCCTCAGTCACAAATGGTGATGTTTCAAAATGCTCTATAATAAGGGCAGTCAGGCTGTAAACTGTGTGCTGACTGCTGGTTTTGGAACTAAGTGTTGTTAGACCCCCCAACTGCCTCATTTGTTGACGTATTGTCTGGCTGCTTTCACTCTAAATGGCAGAGGTGAATGCAGATGGCCGCTGACTTAGGATGGTTCAACTTAGGACTTTTTGACTTTACAGTAGTGTGAAAGTGGTACACATTCAGCAGAAACTGTACTTCAGATTTTGAATTTTGCTCTTTTCCTGGGGGCTGTGGTGCCTGGATACGTGGTGTGATACTTCCTGGCAGTGCTGGGCAACAGTGACAAGCTGCAGCTCCCAGTCAGCCCTGTGGTCATGAGGGTAAACTAGTGTACTCTGTTGCCAGATGATTTTGCCAAACTGTAGGCTCATGTATGTTTTCTGAGCACATTTAAGATAGACTAGGCTAAGCCATGATGTTCGGTAGGTTAGGTATATTAAATGCATTTTCAACTGAAAATATTTTCAACTTACAGTGGGTTTATTAGAACGTAACCCCATTGTAAATAAAGGAACATCTGTAGTTACAACAGAGACTGTATGACTGCAAAGCTAAAACAGTTTACTCTCTAGCCCTCTATAGAAAAGGTTTGACACAACTTGCTCTAGAAGATACGTAATAAATTTTTCATCTCCTTAGAGGATCATAGCAACCTAGTGAGGCCAGTGGTATCATTGTCCTCTTGTAGCAAGAGAAGGGTTTAGTGGCACAGAGAGGTGAAGTATCCTGCCCAAGTTCACACAGCCAATGAAGTGTCCTAGCTGGACTTAGCTTGGGTACTTCAGCTAGTAGTACACACCATTGCTTCTAGCGCTCTCAGGCTTATAATACTAAGGGTGTTTCTGTATGAGCCACAAGACTCTAAATAATAGCAATGGCTACCATTCATTCAGTGCCTCCTACAGACGGGCATTGTCCTGAGCCCTGGCATTCAGTAGCTG
This sequence comes from Piliocolobus tephrosceles, assembly GCF_002776525.5. Taxonomy (NCBI): domain Eukaryota; kingdom Metazoa; phylum Chordata; class Mammalia; order Primates; family Cercopithecidae; genus Piliocolobus; species Piliocolobus tephrosceles. Next base: position 41,822,376 of record NC_045447.1, on the reverse strand, counting down.
GCTCTGCCCTCGGGCACTTCCAGTCCAGAGCAGAGGTCAGAGCAAGCAGGGAATGGACAGGTCCCCAGCCGTGGGAGCCATAGTCAGGGACACAGCTGGTTCAGGGTCATGGAAGACATTGACAAGGAAATGATCATGTGGTTGAGAACTGCAAGGGAGGTAAGAGTCAGCCAGGCCAAGAGGGAGGAAGCATTCCAGGCAGGGATACAGTGTAGGGCGCCCTGGAGGCAAGACAGGACTGGGGCCTTTGGAAACAGGGAGGGGAGGTTGGACGATGCAAAGCAGCTGGACTCTGCTGGCCACATGGGCTGCACGTGGAAGTCTGGGCTTTATCCTGAGGGCAGTGGGAACTCAGTGGAAGGTTCTGAGCTGGGGGTGATGATGTCAGGGGGTGCAAATGGCCCAGAGGGATGCAGGAGTGGAAGCGGGGGGACCTGGGAGAGCCCATCAAAGCGGCCTCACGGAAGGGTGTGGACACCTTGGTCTAGGAACAAGCCTGGGGACAGGAAGAAGCAGATTTACAGTTTCTTCTCGTCAGTTCTAGCATCTGTCAACCCTCCCAGATATCCTAAATCTACACCCAGCTGCCATCCCCCTGCCCTCCTCCCCAGCCCTATACAAAGAAAAACCACCACAAAATCTCTGTGTGGTCTTTCAGTTTCTAGAATTTGCCAACAGCACTAAACCAGAGTTGCTTATCCTAGATATCAGAGTCACACTGAGTTTATTATAAGCTGGGAAACTGAAGGGAGGAGAAATAGAGAAAATAAGTAAAAAAGCAAGCTTCCACGCATTCTGCTAGCGCCTTCAGTTTTTCAGGGATGAACACAGATAGGATCAGTAAATGCTCATTGATCTCCACTCTCATTACTGGTTTACAACTTGGTGCAGCTTCTCAAAAGGAATTTCACCAGCCCTGAAACTGAGTCAAGAGTCAGGGCCAGAATGGATTCAGAACAGATAATGACAAGCTCTTCATTTGAGATCCTTATCTTGGGGTGTCGGGGCCTTTGTAAGGGGACACCAGCCCCTGATCTGAATCGGGACCACTGATCTTCACCTAAATAAATGTTGCTGTGGAGGCAGTTTGCTCCTTTGCAGAGGGGACACTCCCCTTTCTAATCCTCTCTTCCTTGTGGACTGATTTGCTTTGTTTTCTGCCCATGGAGATACCTACCATGTGGACTGCATGATGCGGATCCGCCTGCTGTATGAGAAGACGTGGCAGGAGTGCCTGATGCTTGTGCAGAATTGTAAGGTGGGCACCCTTCCTGCAGCCTGAGAAGAGGAATGCCTGGGTGGGACCTGATGTGCCTTCCCTGGCCCCATCCCCACTACCTTCCCCTCCCCAGCTATGTCCCCACCTCACTCCCACACACCCTTTAGCCTCCATCCAGGCTTTTCTTCCTCACAGAAGAAAATGGAATGGCTTCCTAGCCCCAATGCCTGGTGCTCACTGGCCTCTGGGCATTCTGAAGCTGTTCCTTCTGCCCAGATCCCCTCCCCAGCTATCCCTGCCATCTCGCAGGTTTTAGCCCATCTCCTCCTCCAGGAAGCCCATGTAAGGTGAAGTGTGCACTCTCAGATCACCTCAGACTTCACGCTTGACTCTATGTCATGCACAGCACTGGGCGTTGTTTATGAATGGAGGTTGTGTCCTGGGGGTTATTGCAATGCGCCCCCTTAGTAGATAGGCCTGGCCCCACTTTCCCCTCCACCCTGCCCACTGCATAACAGAGTGAGACAGTAAACTCGCTCCCAAACCCAAGCACAACTGTGACTTGTTCTCTAGGATAGGGGAACTATGGAGTCAGAATGTCCCTTCCTGCCTCCTTGGTAAGATTGTAAGCAACACCTCCACCCCCAAAGCTTAACTGTTGTGAAGTGTGTTCGAGCTGAGGGTCCCCCTTGGGGAGCCTCACAAGAGCTCCTGCATGCCTCTCCAGCCAATTTGCACCCAGCCCTCCAGACCCTAAGGGGAACAGAATTCATGGGGTGCAGGCCCTTCACCTGGAGCTCAGGTCTGACTTGAGCAACACTGAGGCCTGTAGGATGCAGTTGATGCCTGTGGGGACCTCAGTCCTAAAGCAGGCTCTGCTTTGTCCCACACACTCCAGAAGCAGCTGCTGGACTGGAAAGCCTTCACTGAGGAGGAGGCAGAGACCCTGGTGAACCAGTTCTTCTTCCAGATGGTGGGAGCACTCCAGGGCAAGGTGGAGGAGGACCTGGAGCTCTTGGATGTGCGTGCTGGGGACTGTTCCACTGGGGAGCTGAGGTGGGGTTGGGGGTCCGCGGGGTGCTGGCTGTAGGAAGAGCCCAAGAGCTCCAACTTGCATGTTCCTAGTGTGTCCACTCACCCTTGTCAGACCCTCTCAGAGCAACCCCCTTATGCTGGCCACTTCAAGCTCACCCACCCGACTCCTCCCAGCCACCCACTGACATGGGTGCTGCACAGAACTCCAGGCCATGAGCGCTGCCCGGCCATTGCTGACCCTGGGCACTGAAGGGCTGTGGAGGCACAATAAGCCCTCAGCCCAAGACACCTGGTATCTTGAACTGGGGTTGGCTCATATTTTCTGTGAAGGGCCAGATGGTGACTATTTTAGGCTCTATGGGCCATCAGGTCTCTGACGCACCTTGTCAACTCCACCAGTGCCACACAAAAGCAGCCCTAGGCAATGCAGAAACAAATGACATGGCTGTGTTCCAATAACTTTATTGACAGACACTGAAATTGGAATTGTATGTCATTTTCATCTCATTAAATATCTTCTTTTGATTATTTTCCAGCCACTTTAAAACTGAAATATCTGTGTGTAGCTCACAGGATCAAACAGAAACAGGTGGAGGGCCAAATTTAGTCCACAGGCAGCAGCTTGCCTAGCCCTCACCCAGATGAGGGCGTAAGACACATGCCTTTTTAAAAAGGTGGGTGGTGTGTGAGGATGTCACAGCAGGTGTGGTGTTTGGCCCAGATGCCATGAGTAAGGGAACTCCAGAGAAGGAAAGATGCCCAGGCCAGCGTTGCTGTGGCCTTCTGAGTGCCCAGCCTGTTTTTTAGGAATGGCTCACACTCCATCTTCTTCCTGTCAGAGGCTTTTGTGGAGCATAGGATATGTCTAGAGATGGGACTTGAGGGTCAACAAGACTAAGGGCAGGGCCTTGGGCAGACCCAAAACGCTGTCCCAGGGAGGGAGGACCAAGAGCCCCGGTGTAGCCTAGAAGTTGACCTTGAGGGATGGTGTCTGGGCAATGCTATTCAGTCATTAGAGACAGGGGGTCCCACAGGTGGGCCCTCTTCCTGGCCCTGGGACTGTCAGCCCTCAAGTCCCTTCTCTGGGCTCTGCCGCTGCAGAAATCCTTCGAGACCCTGGCAGATCAGACAGAGTGGCAGAGTTTGAACCTCTTCAGGTACTTCCAGGAGGCGGTACAACTGTGGGAGGCACACCAGAGCGAGCTGTTGGTGCAGGAGCTGGAGCTGGAGAAGAGGATGGAGCAGCACCAGCAGAAGCACAGCCTGGAGAGCCAGGTGAGGCCCACACCCAGGGCTCCATTTTACACACCACAAACAGCAATGAACTCAAACAGATCCTTGACCCAAATGGAGAACCTTTAGCTATGAAATTTGTGCAGATGGGGACATTAAGGCTCACGTTGGTCATGGGATCAGATGGGAGTAGCAGAAATCTGGAACCAAATGTGTCTCTAAGAGCTTGCATGAGAGACAGTCAGATGGTTCAAATAAGGAGATGATTGAAGGATGGTATCACGAAATCACACACTTCATTGCCATTCAAAGAGAATTTTTTCATAGGTTCACAATGCTTAAAGAGGGGGAGAATAACGTGAACCAACCTCCAAAGGAATACATCCACAGGGAGTAAACAAGGTACATTAGGCACTTTGTAAGCTGCAAATCTATTAAAGTCTAGTTGTTCAATTAGGATGGAAGCAGGCTTCCATGGGAAGTAAAGTCTAATAAAAGCTTCAGGTGTGCCTTTCTATATGCTGTTTCTCCGGAGAAACTGGCTTGCGAGTTAACACAGTGGACATCTGTGATGGCACATAGGTCCCCGGAAGCCAGAGGGTAGTGCCGGTGCTGGTGGTGTGGCTTCATAGCCCCAGTGCCTGTCACAGCCTGAGCTCTCTCTCGTTCAAAGAAGCCACTGACAGAGTGAAACCTGCCTCAGCCTAAGCTCTCGAAGTGTCAAACTCTTGAGTATTTTGAAGTCCAGTAGTTAAGGTCAGCAACTCACGTATGGGGGATTGATAAGGGTGACATCACATTCCCAAGGTGAAGGGGGGAATAGCTGCAAGTTCTCATATATGGGGTCTGATAAGACATCATATTCTGAAAAAAAAAGGGGAAGACACCCCAAGTTCTTATTACAGACAAACGTGTCAATCACATAACAAACTGTGCACATGTTGGGAGTCATTTCAACGCTCTGTAACTCGGGCAATCTCCTGCCTGCACAGGAGGTCAGCTGGCCCCTGCTCTGCCTGCTCTCACACAGTCCGGGAGATGGGGGGACAAACTCAGCTTCTGATTTCAAGCACGACTGGTGAGAAGGAGAGCGAGGAGCAGGTGTAGTGCAGGCCTGACCAGGTGGGTGGGTGTGAGGGCCCTGTCTTCAGGGGGTCCCATCTGAGCTGGTTCCCCTGGTGGGTATGATGTAGGCAGGGAAGAACATTGCAGGCAGAGAAAAGTCTAGAGGCCCATAGTGGAGAGAGGGAGGGCGGTGGCAGATTAGGTGCCCCATTTGTAGAAAGGAAGTCCTGGCTCTGCCGAGGCACCTGGGCCTCAGTTCCAGCAGCAGGGTCCCTGCCGGTCACTTACACTCTGTGAGCGCTGGAGGTCACATCTGCTTCTCTTGTTTTGGGGGTGGCTTCCAGGTCCAGGAGGCCCATCTTGATAGGCTCTTGGACCAACTGAGGCAGCAGAGCGACAAAGAAACACTGGCGTTTCACCTGGAAAAGGTCAAAGATTATCTGAAGAACATGAAATCCAGGTAGGCCAACCAGACTCCAAAAGACAGGAGGGGATGGTCAGGAATTCATCTTCAAGGTCAAGGGCAGCCTGCCCAAGAGCCCAGGAGCCTACCGGCAGGCTTAAGACGAAAATTGTGCCTCTCAGCTTAGAAAGCATTGTGGCCCTCTGCAGCTCTGCTCTCAGCCAATAAAGAAGCTTCCAGGGAGAATTTTTAAAAGTTTGTGGAGGGAGGTTTCAAAGCAATGTGGCTTCAGTTCAAGAACATGGGGCCTTCTTTTAAAAATTTAAAGATGTGGGTAGATCACCTGAGGACAGGAGTTCAAGACCAGCCTGGCCAACATGGTGAAACCCCACCTGTACTAAAAATACAAGAATTAGCCAGGCGTGGTGGCAGGTGCCTGTAATCCCAGCTACTCGGGAGGCTGAGGCAGGAGAATCACTTGAACCCAGGAGACGGAGGTTGCAGTGAGCGGAGATCATGCCATTGCACTTCAGCCTGGGTGACAGAGCAAGACTCTGTCTCAAAAAAAAAAAAAAAAATTTAAACATGTACATTCTTGTTAAAGGAGGAAAAAGAAGTTAACCACTGCAAACATATAGAGATTTTTTTCCCTCATTCCTGCCCACTTTTCCTTTTTCATGGACATATACATTTATATATATGAATATATACACATATAGAGTGTTTTAAAAATAGAGGTTGGATTATACCATGCAAATTGTTGTATAACTACAGATATACTTCCATTTTTAAATGCCATGTAGCATTCATTAATGTAGATACTTCATAATGGTTTGGCAATCCCTCAATTGATTAGCTGTTTTCTGTTGGTTCCAATTTCTCAATATGGCAAGCTGTTGTCTGTGAACTTTCTTCCATCTTTGTGACTTTGTACAACTGATTCTATAAGGATTGTTCACAGAAATGGAATGACACTGCCCATTGATTGCAGTACTTAGATTCAGAAGGCAATTCTGATTACTTTAGGCAAATAAGTAACCCCATGAGCCTTGGTCTCCTATCTGAGAAACAGAAGTCTGGACCTTGGGGCATTTGGCAGTTTGATGGAATAATGTAGGTATCATCAAGTTCAAGGACAGCGTTAAGACCAAAGACAGAGTTAGGACCCTGGACGGGGAAAGGGAGCTCATGTTACAAGCAGAAAAGTCTCTTGTATGTGTTTTCCAAACTTTCTACAAAAAGTGTGTATTTCTTGTATGATCAGAAAAATAGCACAGCCAAGGACTGCTGCTAGAAAAGAGCAGCCACACAGCAGCTCTACACAGAGCTATGTGCCAGATTGCAGCCCATCTCCTTGGGGTCATGGGTGCAGTCCCTGGCTGGGGTCTCCTGTCTTACCTACCTACCTCCCAGGTATGAATGTTTTCACACCCTCCTGACAAAGGAAGTGATGGAGTACCCAGCAATCATACTGAAAGAACTCAACTCCTACAGCTCCAACCTCAGCCGATACTTCTTTGTGCGTGAAATCTTTGAACAGGTATGGAGAGGGCGATGATATACCCATTCACTCATGAAGAAGCTAAGGGAGAGGCTGACTTTTTGTTATGATCTGCCTAGACTTTGAAAGCCATCCCTAACCCTGCAGAGTTCAAATCAATGCAAGAAGAAAGCAGCTGAAAATCTCTAAAGAGACCATCTCTTTCGCAGTATAAAAGAGGCTGAAGGGTTCAGAAATCAGGGCTCCAGCCTGAATGGACTTATAATGAAAAGGTTAATTTATATGGTGCTTGGAATTCCATTTATCATACCTACCACTGCCACATAATTCTCTTAAAATATAGCTTTGACCCACCTACTCTCCTGCAAAATCCCTCCCCAACTGTGCAGCCCCCACCAGATCCAACTTACAGTCCCTAGATAACCACAAAGGCCCCACTCTCTCTGCTTTCCACCTTGACTCTCCCTGGTCCAGCAGACTCATCCCTTTTCTGGCATGTGCCCCCTACCTGCTGCCCTTCCTCATGATGCTCCCTCTGCTGGGGCCCCTCTGTCTCCACATATCCCAAACCCACCCATACCTCCAGTTCACTACCAAGAGAAAGGCTCCCACTCATTCCGCCTGACCCCTCATCTCACCTTGCTCAGCCCCTGCCACCTCTCAGGGCTCTGAACTATTTTTTGCTTGGTTGCTGTCGAATACAGGAGTCTGGAGCACCCAACTATAATGTATTTCTTAAAGGGCAAGTATGCCTTAATTTTTATTCAACTTTGATTGCCATTAGCACAAGGATCTTGCACATAATTCAGACACAATAAATGCTCTCTGGGTAAATGCATGAATACCTGGGATTCCCTGGTTTGAATCCCCCAGTGCTTGGCTCTTTTCCCGCACACCAGCCATAGTCCTGCCTGGCCTGAATGGAAATGCTTGTGGTTGGCACTGAACCTGGCCAAAGGTTTCCCACGTATACAGGACACCTGGCTGCTTCCCTGAGAATCTCTCCTCCCAGAAGAGATTCCTGTTTAGATTGCTACTAGATGCTCCCTCTGCCACCTAGGTTGAAGGGGAAGGTCAAGCTATAGGATGGTGAGCTCATTGCCTGCCCTTTGATATCATTTGGGTCACCTGGGTTAAAGGTATAGGCACTATTACGATCTCCATTTCATGGAGGATAACAATAAGCCCCATAGGGTTTAGAGGACCTGCCCAAGATCACTTAGCTTGTCAGGAGCCAGGAATCAAATCCAGACCTGCAAACTCCACAGCCTACACTGTTATCCATAACACAGAATATCCAAAACTTCACTCAGAGCCTGTGAAACAGGAAATTCGCAGGGCTTACAAGGGGGCTCTCAAGATCATGTAAATCATGCCCATTGTATCTGTTCCATTTAGCACAGAATGCAGCAGATTTCTGCCCTTCGTTTGCATCCCTCAGTTTATATTTTTCTTGCCCTTTGCTCCAGATCACTGCCAAAAAATATATCATAATGAGCTTTTATTCCATGTCTACCCATTGTGTGCTATAAGGGTTTGCTAGCCTTCTTGGAATTAAGAAAAACTGGTTCCCTGGATTGAGAACAACCCAGTTATCCCAGGGAACTAAGTTGGTCAAGGCCTGCATCAGGTATTAAAGGGGAGGGATGGGTACTTCTACTTAAAAGAGATGCACTTAAAAGTGGTACTCTGGACCGGGCACCGTGGCTCATGCCTGTAATCCCAGCACTTTGGGGGGCCTAGGCGGGCGGATCATGAAGTCAGGAGATCAAGACTATCCTGGTTAACACGGTGAAACCCCATCTCTACTGAAAATACAAAAAATTAGCCAGGCATGGTGGCAGATGCCTATAGTCCCAGCTACTCAGGAGGCTGAGGTAGGAGAATGGTGTGAACCTGGGATGCAGAGCTTGCAGTGAGCCGAGATCGCGCCACTGCACTCCAGTGCAAGACTCCTCTCAAAAAAAAAAAAAAAAAAAAGTGGCACTCTGAGGAAAGACAGTGCAGGTCCTTCAGTGACTTGTGGTTTTTTCCTTATAGAACTTGGCTGGAGAAGTCATTTTCAAATTCAGGCAACCAGGTAACACTTTTTCAGTTCAAGTCTTATTCTCCCAGACTTCACTTTTATGCCTTTGTGGGTTGGGAGGCCCAATCCAGGCAGCATCAGTAAATTGTCTCTCCTTGTGCTTTGGTGTTTATCATCAACAGAAGCACGTGAAAAACGCTTCCAGAAGAGAATGAGGAAACTGAGGAAGAAGCAAGGGTCTAAAGAGGACATGAGCAGAAGTGAGGAAAGCATAAGTAGTGGGACAAGTGCTGCCACATCAGTAGAAGAGATGGAAGAAGAAAATGATCAAGAAATGGAGTCCTTTATAACTGAAGAGGTGCTGGGGCAGCAGAAAAAATCTCCACTGCATGCTGAGATGGATGAGTCCAAAGAAGGCTCTATTCAGGGATTGGAAGAAATGCAGGTTGAAAGAGAGAGCTCCTTAAACCCATCCCTAAATGAGGAGAATGTGAAGGGTCAAGGAGAAGAGGAGGAGGAGTCACAGGAAGAAGATGAAAAGGAGGAAGAGGAGGAGGAGGAGGAGAAACTGGAGGAAGAGAAGGAGGAGAAGGAGGCACAGGAAGAGCAAGAGAGTTTATCTGTGGGTGAGGTAAGCCAGCAGCTGATTCATTCGTGGGCATAGAGAAAGTTTGCTGTGCTCATTTTGTGTTTATCCCTAGTGTAAGCTGGGGTCTTCAGTGGCCCAGTCTCCATAGAGGTGCAGAAAGAGAATTACAAAAATATTCATACTTTAAAAAAAAATTTTTTTAGGTCCAGGGGTACATGTGCAAGTTTGTTATTTAGGTAAATTATGTGTCATGAGGGTTTGATTTACAGATAATTTTGTCAGCAGGGTAATAAGCATAGTACCCAATAGTTTTTTTTTTTTTTTTCTGATCATCTCCCTGCTCCCCCCCTTTACCCCCAAATAGGCCCCAGTATCTGTTGTTCCCCTCCTAGTATCCATGTGTTCTTTGTTTAGCTCCCACTTAAAAGTGAGAATATGCAGTATTTGTTTTCTTTTCCTTCGTTAGTTTGCTTAGGATAATGGCCTCCAGCTCCATCCATGTTATTGCAAAGGACATGATCTCATTCTTTTTATGGTTGCATAGTATCCCATGGTTTATATGTACCACATTTTATTTATCCAGTCTATTGTCAATGGGCATTTAGGTTGATTCCATGTCTTAGCTATTGTGAATAGTGCTGCAATGAATATATAAGCATGCATGTGTCTTTATGGTAGAATGATTTACATTCCTCTGGGTATGTACCCAATAATGGGTCCGTGGGGTCAAATGGTAGTTCTGTTTTAAGTTATTTGAGAAATTGCCACACTGGAATACCCTTCCACCAGCAGTGAATAAGCATACCCTTTTCTCTGCAATCTTGCCAGCATCTGTTGTTTTTTGACTTTTTAATAATATTCATTCTGACTGTTATGAGATGGTATCTCATTGTGGTTTTGATTTACATTCTCCAGTGATTAGTGATGTTGAGCACCTTTTCATATACTGGTTGGCCACATGTATGTCTACTTTTGAAAAGTGTCTGTTTGTGTCCTTTGCCCACTTTTGAATAGGGTTGTTTGGTTTTTGCTTGTTAATTTAAATTCTTTATAGATTCTGGATATTAGACCTTTTCAGATGCGTAGTTTGCAATTATTTTCTCCCATTCTGTAGGTTGTCTGTTTACTCTGTTGATAGTTTTTTTTGCTGTGAAGAAGCTCTTTAGTTTAATTAGGTCCATTTGTCAATTTTTGTTTTTGTTGCAGTTGCTTTTGGCATCTTCATCATGAAATCTTTGCCAAGTCCTATGTCCAGAATCGTATTTCTTGTTTTATCTTCCAGGGTTTTTATAGCTTTAAGCTTTACATTTAAGTCTTTAATCCATCTTGAGTTGATTTTTGTATGTGGTATAAGGTAGGGGTCCAGTTTCAATCTTCTGCGTATGGCTACCCAGTTATCCCAGCACCATTTGTTAAATGTGTAGTCCTTTCCTCATTGCTTGTTTTTGTCAGCTTTGTTGAAGATCAGATGGTTTAGGTGTGAGGCGTTCTACTCCATTGGTCTGTGTGTCTGTTTTTGTACCTGTATCATGCTGTTTTGATTACTGTGGACCTGTAGTATAGTTTGAAGTCAGGTAACATGATACCTCCAGCTGTGCTCTCTTTATTTAGGATTGCCTTTGCTATTCAGGCTCTTTTTTTGTTGCATATAAATTTTAAAATAGATTTTCTGATTCTGTGAAGAATGTCATTAGTAGTTTGATAGGAACAGCATTCAATCTGTAAATTGCTCTGAGCAGTATGGCCATTTTAAAGATATTGACTCTTCCTATCCATGAACATGGGATGTTTATGGTTTATAGTATATACCCAATAATGGTATTGCTGAGTCAAATGGTATTTCTAGTTCTAGATCCCTGAGGAATCGCCACACTGTCTTCCACAATGGTTGAACTAATTTACACTCCCACCAACAGTGTAAAAGCATTCATATTTCTCCACATCCTCTCTAGCATCTGTTGTTTCCCAACTTTTTAATGATCGCCATTCTAACTGGTGCGAGATGGTATCTCATTGTGGTTTTGAATTGCATTACTCTGACGACCAGTGATGATGAGCATTTTTTCGTGTGTCTGTCGGCTGCATAAATCTCTTCTTTTGAAAAGTGTCTGTTCATATACTTTGCCCACTTTTTGATGGGGTTGTTTGATTTTTTTCTTGTAAATTTAAGTTCTTTGTAGATTCTGGATATTAGCTCTTTGCCAGATGGGTAGGTTGCAAAAATTTTCTACCATTCTGTGGGTTGCCTGTTCACTCTGATGGTAGTTTCTTTTGCTGTGCAGAAGCTCTTTAGTTTAATTATATCCCATTTGTCTATTTTGACTTTGGTTGCCATTGCTTTTGGTGTTTTAGTCATGAAGTCCTTGCCCATGCCTATGTCCTAAATGATATTGCCTAGGTTTTCTTCTAGGGTTTTTATGGTTTTAGGTCTAACACTTAAGTCTTTAATCCATCTTGAATTAATTTTTGTATAAGGTATAAGGAAGGGATCCAGTTTCAGCTTTCTACATATGACTAGCCAGTTTTCCCAGCATCATTTACTGAATAGGAGATCCTTTCCCCATTGCTTGTTTTTGTCAGGTTTATTGAAGATCAGATGGTTGTAGATGTATGGTGTTATTTCTGAGGCCTCTGTTCTGTTCCATTGGTCTATATCTCTGTTTTGGTACAAGTACCATGGTACAACCACAACCATGCTGTTTTGTTTACAGTAGCCTTGTAGTATAGTTTGAAGTCAGGTAGCGTGGTGCCTCCAACTTTGTTCTTTTTGCTTAGGATTGTTTTGGCAATGCGGGCTCTTTTTTGGTTCCATATAAACTTTAAAGTAGTTTTTTCCAGTTCTGTGAAGAAAGTCATTGGTAGCTTGATGGGGATGTCATTGAATCTATAAATTACATTGGGCAGTATGGCCATTTTCATGACATTGATTCTTCCTATCCATGAGCATGGAATGTTCTTCCATTTGTTTGTGTCCTCTTTTATTTCGTTGAGCAGTGGTTTGTAGTTCTCCTTGAAAAGGTCCTTCACATCCCTTGTAAGTTGGATTCCTAGGTATTTTATTCTCTATGTAGCAATTGTGAATCAGAGTGTACTCATGATTTGGCTCTCTGTCTGTTATTGGTGTATAATGCTTGTGATTTTTGCACATTGATTTTTATCCTGAGACTTTGCTGAAGTTGCTTCTCAGCTTGAGATTTTGGGCTGAGATGATGGGGTTTTCTAAATATACAATCATGTCATCTGCAAACAGGGACAATTTGACTTCCTCTTTTCCTAATTGAATACCCTTTATTTCTTTCTCTTGCTTGATTGCCCTGGCCAGAACTTCCAACACTATGTTGAACAGGAGTGGTGAGAGAGGATATCCCTGTCTTGTGCTAGTTTTCAAAGGAAATGCTTCCAGTTTTTGCCCTTAAGTATGATACTGGCTGTGGGTTTGTCATAAATAGCTCTTATTATTTTGAACTGTGTTCCATCAATACCTATTTTATTGAGCGTTTTTAGCATGAATGGCTGTTGAATTTTGTCAAAGGCCTTTTCTGCAGCTATTGAGATAATCTTGTGGTTTTTGTCTTTGGTTCTGTTTATGTGATGGATTACATTTATTGATTTGAGTATGCTGAACCAGCCTTGCATCCCAGGGATGAAGTCAACTTGATTGTGTTGGATAAGCTTTTTGATGTGCTGCTGGATTCGGTTTGCCAGCGTTTTATTGAGTATTTTTGCATCGATGTTCATCAGGGATATTGGTCTAAAATTCTCTTTTTTCGTCATGTCTCTGCCAGGCTTTGGTGTCAGGATGATGCTAGCCTCGTAAAATGAGTTAGGGAGGATTCCCTGTTTTTCTATTGATTGGAAAAGTTTCAGAAGGAATGGTACCAGCTCCTCTTTGTACCTCTGGTAGAATTGGGCTATGAATCCGTCTGGTCCTGGACTTTTTTTGGTTGGTAGGCTATTAATTATTGCCTTCATTTCAGAGCCTATTATTGGTCTATTCAGAGATTCCACTTCTTCCTGGTTTAGTCTTGGGAGGGTATATGTGTCCAGGAATTTATCCATTTCTTCTAGATTTTCTAGTTTATTTGCGTAGAGGTGTTTATAGTATTCTCTGATGGTAGTTTGTATTTCTGTGGGATCAGTAATGATATCCCCTTTATCATTTTTTTATTGTGTCTATTTGATTCTTCTCTCTTTTCTTCTTTATTAGTCTTGCTAGCAGTCTATCAATTTTGTTGATCTTTTTCAAAAAGTCAGCTCCTGGATTCATTGATTTTTTGAAGGGTTTTTTTTGTGTCTCTATCTCCTTCAGTTCTGCTCTGATCTTAGTTATTTCTTGCCTTCTGCTAGCTTTTGAATTTGTTTACTCTTGTTTCTCTAGTTCTTTTAATTGTGATGTTAGGGTGTCGGTTTTAGATCTTTCCTGCTTTCTCTTGTGGGCATTTAGTGCTATAAATTTCCCTCTACACACTGCTTTAAATGTGTCCCAGAGATTCTGGTACGTTGTGTCTTTGTTCTCGTTGGTTTCAAAGGACATCTTTATTTTTACCTTCATTTCGTTATTTACCTGGTAGTCATTCAGGAGCAGGTCGTTCAGTTTCCATGTAGTTGTGCGGTTTTGAGTGAGTTTTTTAATCCTTAGTTCTAATTTGATTGCACTGTGGTCTAAGAGACAGTTTGTTGTGATTTCTGTTCTTTTACATTTGCTGAGGAATGCTTTACTTCCAACGATGTGGTCGATTTTGGAATAAGTGTGATGTGGTGCTGAGAAGAATGTATATTCTGTTGATTTGGGGTGGAGAGTTCTGTAGATGTCTATTAGGTCTGCTTGTGTTGCAGAGCCTTCAATTCCTGGATATCCTTGTTAACTTTCTGTCTCGTTGATCTGTCTAATGTTGACAGTGGGGTGTTAAAGTTTCCCATTATTATTGTGTGGGAGTCTAAGTCTCTTTGTAGGTCTCTCAGGACTTGCTTTATGAATCTGAGTTCTCCTGTATTGGGTGCATATGTATTTAAGATAGTTAGCTCTTCTTGTTGAATTGATCCCTTTACCATTATGTAGTGACCTCCTTTGTCTCTTTTGATCTTTGTTGGTTTAAAGTCTGTTTTATCAGAGACTAGGATTGCAACCCCTGCCTTTTTTTTGCTTTCCATTTGCTTGCAAGATCTTCCTCTATCCCTTTATTTTGAGCCTATGTGTGTCTCTGCACATGAGATGGATCTCCTGAATACAGCACACTGATGAATCTTGACTCTATCCAATTTGCCAGTCTGTGTCTTTTAACTGGGGCATTTAGCCCGTTTACATTTAAGGTTAATATTGTTATGTGTGAATTTGATCCTGTCATTATGATGTTAGCTGGTTATTTTGCCCGTTAGTTAATGCAGTTTCTTCTTAGCATCAATGGTCTTTACAATTTGGCGTGTTTTTGCGGTGGCTGGTATTGGTTCTTCCTTTCCATGTTTACTGCTTCCTTCAGGAGCTCTTGTAAGGCGGGCCTGGTGGTGACAAAATCTCTCAGCATTTGCTTGTCTGTAAAGGATTTTATTTCTCCTTCACTTATGAAGCTTAGTTTGGCTGGATATGAAATTCTGAGTTGAAAATTCTTTTCTTTAAGAATGTTGAATATTGGCCCCCACTCTCCTCTGGCTTGCAGGGTTTCTACCAAGAGATCCGCTATTAGTCTGATGGGCATCCCATTGTGGGTAACCTGACCTTTCTCTCTGGTTGCTCTTAGTATTTTTTCCTTCATTTCAACCTTAGTGAATCTGACAATTATGTGTCTTGGGGTTGTTCTTCTCGAGGAGTATCTTTGTGGTGTTCTCCGTATTTCCTGAATTTGAATGTTGGCCTGCCTTGCTAGGTTGGGGAAGTTATCCTGGATAATATACTGAAGAGTGTTTTCTAGCTTGGTTCCATTCCCCCCATCACTTTCAGGTATACCAATCAAATGTAGATTTAGTCTTTTCACATAGTCCCATATTTCTTGGATGCTTTGTTCATTTCTTTTTACTCTTTTTTCTCTAAACTTCTCTTCTCGCTTTATTTTATTAATTTGATCTTCAATCACTAATACCCTTTCTTCCATTGATTGAATCAGCTACTGAAGCTTGTGCATGCATCACATAGTTCTCATACCATGGTTTTCAGCTCCATCAGGTCACTTAAGGTCTTCCCTACACTGTTTATTCTAGTTAGCCATTCATTTAATCTTTTTTCATGGTTTTTAGCTTCCTTGTGATGAGTTCGAACATCCTCTTTTAGCTCAGAGAAGTTTGTTATTACCGACTTTCTGAAGCCTACTTCTGTCAGTTCATCAAAGTCATTCTCCATCCTGCTTTGTTCCATTGCTGGCAAGGAGCTGTGATCCTTTGGAGGAGAAGAGGTGCTCTGGTTTTTAGAATTTTTAGCTTTTCTGCTCTGGTTTCTCCCCATCTTTGTGGTTTTTATCTACCTTTGGTCTTTGATGATGCTGACCTACAGATGGGGTTTTGGTGTGGATGTCCTTTTTGTTGATATTGATGCTATTCCTTTCTGTTTGTTAGTTTTCCTTCTAACAGTCAGGTCTCTCAGCTACAGGTCTGTTGGAGTTTGCTGGAGCTCCACTCCAGACCCTGTTTGCCTGGGTTTCACCAGCGAAGGCTGCAGAACAGCAAATATTGCAGAACAGCAAATATTGCTGCCTGATCCTTGCTTTGGAAGCTTCATCTCAGAGGGGTACCTGGCTATATGAGGTGTTAGTCAGCCCCTACTGGGAGGTGTCTCCAAGTTAGGCTACACGGGGGTCAGGGACCCACTTGAGGAGGCGGTCTGTCCATTCTCAGAGCTCAAACACTTTGCTGGGGGGACCATTTGTCTCTTCAGAGCTGTCAGACAGGGAAGTTTAAGTCTGCAGAAGTTTTTGCTGCCTTTTGTTCAGCTATGCCCTACCCCTAGAAGTGGAGTCTACAGAGGCAGGCAGGCCTCATTGAACTGAGGTGGGCTCCACCCAGTTCGAGCTTCCCGGCCGCTTTGTTTACCTAGTCAATCCTTAGCAATGGCAGACATCTCCCCACCCAGTCAGGCTTTCCACCTCACAGTTCGATTTTGGACTAGCAATGAGCAAGGCTCCATGGGTGTGGGACCTGCTGAGCCAGGTGTGGGATATATTCTCCTGGTGTGCCATTTGCTAAGACCATTTGAAAAGCTCAGTGTTTTAAGTGGCAGTGTCCTGATTTTCCTGGTATAGTCTGTCACCACTTCCCTTGGCTAGGAAAGGGAAATCCCCTGACCCCTTGTGCTTCCCGGGTGAGGTGATGCCCCGCCCTGCTTTGGCTCGCCCTCTGTGGGCTGCACTGACTTTCTGACCACTCCCACTGAGATGAACCAGGTGCCTCAGTTGGAAATGCAGAAATCACCCATCTTCTGCATCGATCATGCTGGGAGCTGCAGACTGGAGCTCTTCCTATTCAGCCATCTTGGAATCAACCTCTAATTTTTGTATTTTTAGTAGAGACAGGGTTTCACCATGTTGCCCAGGCTGGTCTCAAACTCATCACCTCAAATGATCTGCCGCCTCAGCCTCCCAAAGTGCTGGGAGTACCAGTGTAAGCCACTGCACCCAGCCATAGCAATGCTTTCTAAAATTCACTTTCCTCTCCTCATTTCCCTGCAACCTACTCTAAAGTCACTCTTCAACTGTGTGGCTTTCCTTATCCCTCCCTGATTCTCTCTCCTTCTCAATTCCTCCTTATTGAATAGATCAACTTAGACTCTCTTGCTTCACCTTGGCCTGTTTATTTCTTCTCTCTTCCTATTCTCAAAAGCTCCATATCCAAGCTGGCAGACAGAGCTCTCCTTTGAGTGCAGGGAAGTTACTCTCATAAAGTAAATCTTGTCCTCAAAACACATTCAAAATCACAGAACAATAACTTGAATTTCATAATCATAGAATTGCAGAAGAATCATTTCCTATATTGTTGTGGAAAAATTGGTATCTTAGACTTCTTTTTGAGCAGGAATCCCAAACTCACATTCCCACAGGCATGTAATAGAAAACAGGGCTGGAGACCAAGTGTAAAATAATGACAAATGATGAAGACTATGCAGGTATTACTTAACTCCAACTAAAGATGCCATGTGGGAATGTAGGTTCAGAACTGACATATTTTCTGATGTTTTAAGAGAAATTAGAAACCCAGATTTTTATGTAGAACTTCCCAATTTTAAAAGCACTGTGCATTGCGGGGGTGTGGAACCTAGGCAAGATTCAGCCATAATCTTGGCCCAAAATTTGGTTTACAACCTCTGATATCAAGGAACCTGTGGTTGGAGTTCCCAAGTCCGTTTGATGATATCAAGTCAACTTTAGTCTTGTTGCCTGCTTAGGAAGAAGACAAGGAAGAGGGTCTGGAGGAGACATACTATGAGGACATGGAGTCCTTCACAATCTCCAGTGGAAACACGTATTTTGTCTTTGTACCCCTGGAAGAAGAAGAGCATTGCAGGAAGTCCCATTCCACCTTCTCAGCCATGTTCATCAGTGACACTTCCAGTGCCAAGTTCATAGAACAAGTGACAATTCCATCGAGACTAATTTTAGAAATTAAGAAACAGTGAGTAAAAAACTATTTTATTCTCATCCTGTTGTTCTGAGTTTTGTTAACAAGGTGAAATGTTAAAAAAAAAAAAAGAAAAGAAAAGAAAAGGATTGGACTGGTATCACTTGGATAAAGAAAAAATATAGGTAACTGAAGGAAGGTAGGGGTGAGAAACACAATTAAAAAATGGCAAAATCCAGGAATTATTTGCAGTCACAGATATCTTCTGTGAGAGTGACCCCCTGCACCCACCTCAGGAGGCTGTCTGCTGGCTTGGGCCTTGGACATAAGATACAGTGTTTTCCCTTCCAGATACTTTTGGGTTCTATTTCCTGGTACATCTGTAATCGTAAGGCTGCTTTTCTTTTTCTATTTTAATTCTACAGATATACACCATAAATATAAATATCTCATGTATAGCATTTTGTACTCAATATGTGCAAAATATAAGAATGGAACTGTTCACTCATAGAGTATATCCATGTCCATCGCTGGAAGACATGGCCAGAAGATATTACCAAAGAGTTTCGTTGCAGAAAATATAAGAAAATTGAAGAATAGAGAAATGACCCATAACCCCAAGTAAATTCCCACCAAGGGGAATTTACTTCCCCTAACTCCCAAGTTTCTGGGCCTTTGTGTTTGAGTTTGGATCAAATGTGGACATTTGTGTTTGCCTTTTGGATGGCATTCTCATTGTCCTCCTGCCTCTACAATGTCGTAGGAGGACTCATCAGCTAGAGATCTCCTGGTTCGTTCACCTCCCATATGTAACATGGGCAGGAGGCTGGAGATAAGGAATGAAAGGAGTACAGTCAGGCCTTTGGGCTCTTTCTCCTACACCTCAGCAGCATCTCACCTTGGAAATGTCTCTTGACTCAAACATCATCCCTCTCCTTCCTCTACCAGAGGCCATCATCTGCCCTCTCCATGGCAGATAGGACAAAGGTCAGCAAGGACTATCACAGGAGCTATTATTTACCGAGTGTATTTAATCCCCTTAATAAATGTGAGACAGGTACCATAATTAACTCCATTTTACAGTTGAAGAAACTGAGCCTCAGAGAGTTAGTCATTTGGCCTAGATCTCCATGACAGAAAGCAGTTTGATCCAAGATATGAATCCAGACAGACCCTGTAACTCCAGAATCTTGCACCAACCACTATGCTATCTGGCCTTTTGACTAACAAGAAAAAAATTATCTGTCCAACTGATTGGGTTTGCATACTGAAGGATAACATGCCTTCATGAAAGTATGAAAGTCATAAGTGTATAGCTCAATGAATTGCCCAAATATGACACAGTTGATACCCAAAGCCCACAAGAAATAGAACAATTACCAACCCTCCAGGAACCCACTTTGTGTACCCATCCCAAGCCACCACTCTGTCTTCCCCAAAGATAACAAATATTATAACTTCTGAGTTCATTTTGCTTATTTTTTAACTTTATCTAAATTAGGTCATAAAGAACTCACTATTTTTTCATGTTTATGAGACATACATATTATTGAATGTGGCTAGAGTTCAGTTTTTATTTCTGTATAGTATCCCATTATAAAATAAATAATCCATTTTATTAATCCATTTTACTGATATATGTTTGGTCTTTCCAATATACCAATAATGTTGCTCCGAACACTCTTGTACAAATCTTCTGGTGAATATATGTATACATTTCTGTTACATATAGAACTAAGAGTGGAACTGCTGACTCACAGAGTGTGTGTCCATATCCATCTGTAGGAGATACGGCCAAAAGATGCTACCGAGGAGTTTTCAAAAGTGGTTTTTGACAGTTTTACAGTCTACAACAGCATATGAGAACTTCAACTGCTCCACAACCTCAGTGGTGTTGTTAGTGGTTTTTATCTTAGCCATTCTGATATAGTTATAGTGGTGTTTCATTGTGATTTTAATATGTATTCTCCTGATGAGTATGATATTGTATTCTTTTTAAAATACTCGTTGGGCCATTTGGTTATCTTTTTGTGAAATGCCTAGCAAAATCTTTTGCCTATTATATTTCTGGTTGATTTTCTGTCTTTTTTCTTATTAATTTATGGGAATTAATTATGTATTCTATAGCCGGGCGTGGTGGTGTATGCCTATAATTCCAGCTACTCAGGAGGCTGAGGTAGGAGAATCGCCTGAACCTGGGAGGTGGAGGTTACAGTGAACCGAGACAGTGCTGCTACACTCCAGACTGGGAGACAGAGTGAGACTCCATCTCAAAAAAATTAAATTATATATTCTATATAAGGCTTTGTCAGATAAATAAATGGCAAATATTCATCCTCTCTCTGCACTTGCCTTTTTTACTCTCTTTCAAGTTATATCTTTTGATGGGCAGAAGTTCTTATTTCTAATAAGGTCCAATTCATCAATTTTTTAATTAAGGTTAATTTACTTTGTGCGTTATCCCCAAGGACATGGAGATGTTCTCCAATGTTATATATTTAAAATGTTATTGTTTTCAACTTCCATATTAACATCTAAAATCCACCTGGAACTGATTTTTGTTTATGGTGTGAAATAGGGGTCAAGATTCATTTCTTTCCCATATAGATAACCAGTTGATCCTGGGTCATTTAATGAAGAGACTCTCCTCTCCCCCACTGCTCTGCCACATGTCTTTTCTAGTTCTCTGTGTGTCTATCCAATGACTTCACGCTGCTTGATTACTACAGCTTTACACTAAGTCTTACTATCTGATAGTGTAAGTCCTCCAACTTTAGTCTTCTCCCTCCATTATTCTTGGCCCTTTGTATTTCTACATAATTTTTTAAATTAGCTCAAGTTTCCATAAGACGTCTGCTGCAATGTCGTTTCTTATTATTGCATTGAATCTATAGATCAGTTTTTGGAAACTGACATCTTAACAATACATGGCCAAAAAAGCATGGTAAATCTTAAAAAGGAAGAAATGATAAGCTGAGACGCAACATTTGCAACTCACATCAAAGTCAATGACCCTCATGTCCCCAGTATATGAAGAGCTCCTAGAAATTGATTTGTAAAAAAGAACAGCTGTTCACAACAGAGAATTGGGCAAAAGACATTCATGGACAGTACACAGAAAGAGAAACTAAATACTCTTGGGTTTTTTTGAGGCAGGGTCTCACTCTGTCACCTAGGCTGGAGTTCAGTGGCATGACTCACTGCAGCCTTAACCTCCTGAGTAGATGGGACCATAGGCGCATGTCACCATGACCAGCTAATTTTGTAAATATTTTGTAGAGATGGGGTCTCACCATGTTGCCCAGACTGGTCTCGAACTCCTAGGTTCAAGCAATCCTCCTGCTTCAGTCTCCCAAAGTGCTGGGATCATAGGCATGAGCCACAGTGCCCAGCCTAAATAATCTTAAACACATGAAAATATGCTCAGTCTCAATCATAATATGACAAAATTGTCAAACTTAGACATCTGACAATACACTCTGAGACTGTGGAGAAATAGGAACATCGCTGATGAGAATACAAGTTGACTTCTAGTGGAAACAGTTTG
Organism: Piliocolobus tephrosceles; assembly: GCF_002776525.5. Classification (NCBI taxonomy): domain Eukaryota; kingdom Metazoa; phylum Chordata; class Mammalia; order Primates; family Cercopithecidae; genus Piliocolobus; species Piliocolobus tephrosceles. Next base: position 41,801,220 of record NC_045447.1, on the reverse strand, counting down.
GCCATATCTGCCAAAACCACAAATGTGTTTTAACCTTTGATTCAGCAACTACAGTTCAAGGTCATTCATCCAAAGAAACACTTCTACATATGACATACGTAATGTCCTCCAGCAGTGGTACGGTTAAACGAGTAATGGTCCATTTACACAATGAAATGCAATGTAGCTGGGAAATGAAATGAGGAAAAGGAGTGAAGGGGGGAAGCCCTTTGGTCTCCATGTGGAAAGACCTCTCATAGGACATGATTGCTGGCAGGGCTGACCCTGGCTGGTTTCTCCCTCAGACTTAGAGCTGGCTTCTTCGAGCACCTCGAGAAGTGGTTTGACCAGTGTTCCCTCAACACCCGGGTCACCGTGGCCACCAAAATCAGTGAGCTGGATTCAGAACTGGAGCTGCATCTGCACCTGCATCAGCCAAGAGCCCAGCAGATTGAAAAAGACATCCACAACGTCAGGGCAGGTACAGACACTGCCTGGGAATGTCTGCCCTGCCCCCAGCCCCTCCTTCAATGTCTGCTCCACTGTGGCTCCATGTCCATTAGCTGTCCCAGTTTGTACCATGCAATGTTTAGCATGTTCTCATCACACCATGGAAGATGTGCACAAGGGTTCGCACCTCTGAGGCTTGCAGAAAAAGGTGGTACTCAGAATCCTCCTACGAGATTTTTTTCTCATTTCCATTTTTTTTCAAGAGGGTGTTAGAGTTGAAAACAAAGAGTGTTGTACTGTTTTAGCTCTTGGATGCCAGATCTGCTCATACACCTGTCAGATACACACCTGCATAGTGGATATTCTAGAGGCAAGCCCATAGCTCAGGAATTAGAGCTCTCAGTTTCAACTCCTGTGACCGTGTGACCCTGTACAGGTTACCTGACCTCTCTGACCCCTCTCTCATCTGCAGAAGGGGTTGATGGAGGTGTTAAGGAGGTGGTAATAAGCCCTTTTTAAATGGTATAGTAAGGAATCATGAGCACCTGGTACAAGATACAGCCTCCAAAAGTGGTGGCCATTATTTCTACTTTATCATTTATCATACTTAAAAATACATGCGTTTCACACCTACGTGGTGGACTCTGTTAATGTGGCAGGGGGCGGGGGGGATGTTTTCAGTAGGATTCTTCAATGACTATTGGTTTTTCACCCAAATTATACCCCAGCTCCTTCAAAGCCCTTTAGAAGTATCAGAGAGCCCCGTCACTAACCCACACAAACTCCTATTCCTGGAGCAGGGAAGGAGTTGTGCAAGTTGACAACTGGCCTTGAATCCCAGTGCTTGCGGGCTCAGGCAACTTGTGTGGCATTTGGAACCTCATTGTTGTCATCTGGAAAATGTGTGTGCTAAATGCACTGAGGAATAAAAAGGATTCTATATCCACTGAGTAGAAGCTCCCTGAAGGCTGGCTCCCTGTCCTTCCCAGGCCACCTGAGCCAATACACAGTGTGGAAAACAAGGCGAGAGAAGCGAAGTCCTAGCATCTCACCAGTCATTTTGGCAGAGCTGAGACCACAGCACTTCCACCACTTCAGACGATAGTGGGGTCAGATGGGAGGTGGTCAGGGTTGGGGGCTCTAGGGACTCTCTGCTCACCTAAAGGCCTATGATGGATCCCTGGAAGCCCAGTCCTTGTTCTTGCCACTCCATCTTGGAAGACAGTTGGAATTCAGGCTCACTGGACATAAGTATCTGCTGATGTTAAGGAGCAAACCCAGACTGCTCAGTGCTGTACTTGCTGTTACCCCCCAGACCTCCTCACCTAGATCTCAGCCCTCCCCAACAGCCCCTGCCCATCCTGCGTGCTACTCGGCTGCTCCCCAGACTGTCCATCTTCCTGGCTGTGTTCCCTCTGCTCCGGGCAGGGTGTCTCTACCAACAGGAGCTCCCTGCTCATGGCCAGGCCTCCTCTCCAGCCCGAGCCCTGATGAAGGCAACAGGGGCAGGACAAGAGGCCTTGACCTGAATCGTTCCTGTTCTGCAGCTGGCCTGGGAGAGGCAGCAGATGGGCCTTGTTCCAGGAAAGCAACATGCTGAGGTAAGTCGGGTCCCAGGGACCCCAGCTCTCTTAATCCTTTTTCAGCGGAGCTCTTGCTTCATCAAGAGCGGTTGGACAGCCACTGTGCTGGGGTGACCGAGACGCTGAAGAAGGAGCGGCTGATGTTCTGCCAGTTCCAAGAAGAGCAAAACGTGAGGAGCAAAAACTTCCACCTCAAGATCTATGACATGGAGCACATCTTCTTGAATGCCACCAGAAGCCAAAAGTAAGGGGTCCTGGGAGTCTCCACCCCAGCCATGTGGCTCTGGAATCTCAGTTTGGCTGGTCCTTTCAAAGGAGCTCCCCTCCCTGTAGACACAACAGCAGAAGGCACCTCCAGAGCCTTCTTTCGAGTTAAACTCTTCAAGAGAGTCAAGTCAAACTCTGTGTGGAATATTGCGTGGGAAGGCAGGGAGTGAGCAGCCAGAGAGCAAAGAATACACACAGGCAGCATGCAAGGGTGCAAACCAAGTACTATGAAATATCAGTGGTGGGGAAGACCACTTCCCCTCAGGAAAAATCAGGGAGGGCTTCCTGCAGGAGGCAGCATTGAATATGAACTCAGAAGAGCCCTGAATGGAGAAAGATGGGAGAGGGTTGCGTTCCACAATCACTGAAAGAGCACTGGCTCAGCTCAGTGTAGGAGTGTGCTCAGGGCAGAGCAAGGGGCTCCAGAGAGGCCATTTGGGATATGAGATGGAGGCCTCAGGCAGGTCCCAGGGAGGAGACTGGCAAGTGTCTACGCAGCCATCAGGCACATGAGGGACAGCTGGTTCTGGTGGACTTGGTTGTAAATAGGACACTCTCAGGGCACTCTTTTAGGGGATCATGGGTGCAGGAGCCACCTTGCTGGGGGTCAGACACAGCCCACTGGAGCAGGGACAAAGATCCAGTAGGATCTTCTGGGATTCTTTCACCAATTTGATTGCAAGGGTCAGAGAGAGAAGGACGCCCTCTGATCCAGCACACCCAGAGTGTGTCCTACAGACACTGGAATTTGGAACTTCTTTCTACTGCCCCCTTTGCTACCCAGAGAAGCTGGGCACAGCTTGTGGAGCCCAAATAGACTCCCAGGATGTCCTCCTTTCAGGCCCAGGCCACCACCCTTCCCTCTCATGCCCCCCAAACTGGTCACCCATCAGCACTGTGTCCCCAGGAAGGTCACCTATCACCACCTGCTCCTCCCATGTCTTCAGGATGCTCACCATCACCACCTGTCCCTCCTGTGTCCCCAAGCTGGTCGTCATCACCACCTGCAACTCCCACATCCCCTAGGCTGATCACCATCACCACCTGCCCTTCCCTTGTCCCCCAGGGTTGTCCCCCATCACTGTCCTGTTCCTCCTCTGTCTCCCACAGGCTGGTCATTCTCAGCAATACACTGCACCAGGAGTTGCTTAACTATGTTGATGTCACCCAGGTGTCCCTGCGCAGCTTCCGGCAGTACTTGGAGGAGAGTCTGGGCAAACTCCGCTACTCAAATATTGAGTTCATCAAACACTGCAGGTGGGAGCCAGTGTCCAGGGCCTGTTGAGGCCACCTGAGTTTCTTGGGATGTGGTCTCGTTTCCCCCTTAATTTTTAGTTTTGACAAAATATACATAACATCAAACTTAACTCTTAACCATTTTTAGGTGCACAGATCAGTGGCATTAAGGATATCCTGGTCGTTGTGCTACCATCACCACCATTGGTCACCAGAATTTTTTCATCTTCCCAAACTGAAACTCTGTACCATTAAACAAGAACTCCCCATTCCTCCCTCCCCACAGCCCCTGGCAACCACCACCCTGCTTTCTGTTTCTCTGAATTTGAAACCTCGAGGTACTTCATATAAGTGGAATCACATATTTGTCCTTTTCTTGTCTGGCTCATTTCATTTAGCATATTGTCTTCAAGGTTCATCCATGTATCTTGTGTCATGTATCACAAAATCATGTGTCATCCATGTATCATGGTTCATCCATGTATCATGTATCATGTGTCACAAAATCATTCCTTTTTAAGGCTGAATAATGTTCCATTGTGTGTATAGATCACATTTTGTTTACCCATTCATCTTTGATGGGCATTTGGGTTGGTTCCATCTTTTGGCTATTGTGAATAATGGTGGTAGGAACATTAGTGTACAAATACCTGTTGAAGGTCCTGGTTTTAATTATTTTGCTTATTTCCTAGAAGTGGAATTGCTGGATTAAACAGTAATTCTATGTTTAACTTTGAGAAGAACCCTCATACTGTTTCCACAGCAGCTGCGCCATATTCATTCTCACCAGCAATGCACAAGGGTTCCAATTTCTCTACATTATCACCAACGCTTGTTACTTTCTGGTGTTTTTTGTTTTTTATAATAGACCTGTTAATGGGTGTGAAGTGTTTCTATGTTGTGGTTTTGATTTGCATTTCCCTGACAATTAATGATGTTAACCTTTCCATGTGTTTATTGGCCATTCTTTCCCCTTATTTTCACCCCTGCAATCTGAATCCTGGATGAAAGTAATCCTAGATTTAGTCTTTGACATTTTTGAAAGGCTATATTTATTTTTTAAGGCTTATGCTATTTTAAACATCACAAATCTTTTAATCATTACAGCATAATCAAACACAGATTGTATATAAAGTACAAAGTGGAAGCCCTCCAAAAATATATTTTCTATGTGCCTGTACTTATGTATACATGAGCAAAACATTGTTAGTTTTGTACAGAAGTGGAATGCTAGTACACACGCTGACCCACAGCCCCCCACTACCACCATCACCAAATCATGGTGATGGAGGGAGTAAAGGAACTTTCTTTCCACCCCTGAAGTTTCAACAATTTGAGCCAATACAACAAGGCCGGGCACAGTGGTTCACGCCTGTAATCCCAGCATTTTGGGATTCCGAGGCTGGTGGATCGCCTGAGGTCAGGAGTTCGAGACCAGTCTTGCCAACATGGAGAAACCCCGTCTCTACTGAAAATACAACAATTAGCTGGGCGTGGTGGCAGGCGCCTATAATCCCAGCTACTTGGGAGGCTGAGGTAGGAGAATTGCTTGAACCCGGGAGGCGGAGGTTGCTGTGAGCTGAGATCGCACCACTGCACTCCAGCCTGGGAGACAGAGCGGAACTTCATCTGAAAACAACAACAACAACATCAACAACAAACAAACAAACAATAAAACACTAAAGACGATAAACAGATTAATGGGAAAAAGACACACCGATTTATTAACGTGCAAGTGTCACACAAAATTTGAAACTCAAACAAAGGCCAAGTGGTTGAATCTTAAATATCCTCTTCATAGGAGAGTGAGAAATGGGAGATGTAGGAAATTTTAGTAGAAGGGTAAATGATGTTTAGGGGAGATTAATGGACCCAAAGAACAGACAATAGCCTGGGACCAATTCTGTATGGGCTCTGGGTGTGGTGTCAACTCCAGTCTTCCTTCCTACAACTATGCATCAGTTTCTCCTGGTTGATGAGTTATCTGGGGAAGGGATTCACAACAGTTGAGTATCTTCTGGAGGATCCAGCCTTTAGGTAGATAGGTGAACTTTAGAGAAAGCTCTTCCCTGCATTTGCTGCTCCCCAAGTACTCTCAGTTTTAAGTTCAAAGTAGCACATTTTTGGTATCATTTTCTGAGCCCCAACAGTGGGCACCTTCTGTGTCAGTATCTACAAAGCTTGCATTTGTTTTAAATATTAAGATTTTTCTGATTATAAAAATAGAATTTTTAAAGAAAATTTGGAACGTAGCAAAAACTAGAACTATAATTTGACACGTTAATCATCTCTACCTTGCCTATCTCTGCATCCGTCTTGCATATTTTAGCTTCATTCTAGCTAATTTCTTTGTATTTTTTTTCCTGGTCACTGATTCACTCTGTGACTGTGTTGAACCTCCTGCAAATCTGTTCATTGAGTTTTCAATTGTAATTATTATAGCTTCCATTTGTAGATACATACATATATGTGTATATGTGTGTGTGTGTGTGTGTATACATATATATATATATATATAAATATATATTTTTTTTTTTTTTTGTGTTAGAGTCTTGCTCTCTCACCCAGGCTGGAGTACAGTGGCACAGTCCCCGCTCACTGCAACCTCTACCTCCTGGGTTCAAGCGATTGTCCTACCTCAGCATCCCGAGTAGCTGGGACTACAGGCATGTGCCACGATGCCCAGCTAATTTTTGTATTTTTAGTAGAGACAGGGTTTCACCATAGTGGCCAGGCTGGTCTTGAATGCCTGACCTCAAGTGATGCACCCGCCTCTGCCTCCCAAAGTGCTGAGATTACAGGTGTGAGCCACCACTCTCTGCCCATTTATAATTATATTTGATACTTTTTCAAAACTGCCTGCTCCTTGTTCATATTTTGAAGCTCACTTTTTATTCCTTTAAACATCTTAAGCCTAGTTATTTTATAGTCTATATCTGATATTTCTAATATCTGAGGGTTTGGGGGAGGTCAGTTTCTGTTCTCTATTGTTTCACTGTTTTTCATGCATGGTATCTTGTATCTTGATTCCTTATCGATTTTTTAAGCTACGAGTCACTCATTTTCCTTGGGACTTTATCTGTGGCATTCTTTGAGGCCTGGACTGGACATTGCATTCCTTCAGAGAGAATCCTTATTTGTTTCTGCTGGGTAGCCAGGGAGCACTACCTCCCCAGGATCAATTAGAATTCTCTGCTTGAGGTTTTTTGGGTCACTCCAGAGAACATGAACTCATTTTGTAAATGTATGTGAAGTCTAGTTTGTGTGATGAATTTTCAGAGGAGAGAGATCTTTTCTTTCCTCTTTGCACTTGGATCTAGACAGGCGAGAGTCCTGGCATCTGGTGGATTCGTTCCTTCCTCGGTCTTATAATGCAAGGGTTGGCCTCTGGATCCAGCTCTAGGCTATCCCTTCACCTGTGCAGTCATCAAGACTGAAACTCCAAGGCTCTGGTACAAAGTCTTGGCTTCTGGTGCTGCCCACCTCCCAAGCTCCCTTCTAGTGTCACTTCATCTGGAATTTTTTATTTTATTTTATTTTATTGAGGTAGAATCTTACTCTGTCAGCCAGGCTGGAGTGCAGTGGTGCAATCTCGGCTCACTGCAACTTCTCCCTCCTAGGCTCAAGAAATCCTTCCACCTCAGCCTCCCAAGTAGCTGGAATCACAGGCACATGCCACCACACCTGGCTAACTTTTTTACTTTTTGTGGAGACAGGGTCATGCAATGTTGCCCAGACTAATCTTGAACTCCTGGCCTCAAGTGATTTTCCTGCGTCAGTCTCCCAAAATTCTGGCATTACAGACATGAGCCACCACGCCTGGCAAGTTTATGTGAAATTCTTACCTTTACACAGTTCCAAGAAAGCTATTTTTATTTTGAATTTTGTTTCAGTTGGGTCTGTTAGGGTCTCCAACCTGATGAACTGACAAAAATGGAAATTCTGCACCATTTATGAATCCTACTCCTGTCCTTAAGCTATCTGCATTCATTTTCCCACATCTGGAACTCTAACCGGACGCCTAGATTAAAAGTGTGTGTCAGCCACAGTATTTGGGATAGATGAGAACTCTCAGGTCTGATCCGTGGCTTTTATTTCTCTCTGATTATTTTCAGATTGTTTTCAGAGGGAGGCAACTTTTCTTCTAGAGAAATCAATTCACTGTGTCACCGACTGGAGAAGGAAGCTGCCCGGATAGAGTTGGTTGACAGTGTCATCATGCTCAACATGGAGAAGATGGAGAATGAGTACCTGGACCAGGTGGGGCCCCCAGCCAGGCCCCAGGCCAACCGGTTCCACAGTATCCCTTGCTCAACTCCCTCTGAACGGAGGGCTAAGCCCTCCATCCAACCATTCACTGGGCCTGTCCCCCTCCTCTTTCAGAGTCCAAAAGGTCCAGATTAAGACCCTGTCCTTTACCCTTTATCTCTCTGTGCAGGCCAATGATGTCATCAACAAGTTTGAAAACAAATTCCATAACCTGTCTGTGGACCTTATTTTCATAGAGAAAATCCAGCGGTTGCTGACGAATCTGCAAGTGCACATCAAGTGCCAGGTAGGATAGGTTCATTCTTCTTCAAGGATCTTTATCACACACACCTGCACACAAGGCACTGTCCCCAGTGCTGGGAGGCCAGTGTGGTCTCTGTTCTGTGCGTGGGACTTGCTCTCCAGCCAGGAAGACAGAAACAATCTTTTTTTTTTTTTTTTTTTGAGACAGGGTCTTGCTTTGTCACCCAGACTGGAGTGCAGTGGCATGAACACAGTTCACTGTAGCCTCAACTTCCTGAGCTCAAGCAATCCTCCAACCTCAGTCCCACAAGTAGCTGGGACTACAGGCACACGGCACCATGCCCAGCTAATTTTTTCTATTTTTTGTAGAGATGGAGTCTTCCTATGTTGCCCAGGCTGGTCTTGAATTCCTGGGCTCAAGCGATCCTCCTGCCTCAGCCTCCTGAAGTGTTAGGATTACAGACATGAGCCACTGTGCCTGGCCAAAAATGAAATTTTAATAACCACTAACGTTTACTAGTTATTGAGCACCATTCATCCTGCCGAGCAACTTGCTTTGATTAGCTGTCTTAGTCCTCACAAGAACTATAGGAGGCAAGTACTGTTTTTATCCCCATTTTAGAGACTTAGGCAGCACTTTAGTGACTTAGGTAGGAATACAGAGCTCTTAAAGGGTAAAGTCAAAATGTGAACCCAGGTCTGACCGACACCAGAGCTTACGGCCTTAACCACAAACAGGCCATGTGTGCAACAGAAGAAGAAGGTGGCTGCGTGGGGATTGAGGGGCCAGAGAACTTCACCTGGGCTAAGAAAGTGGGGCTTCCAGAGGCTTGAGGGAGAAGTAGGAACCAGCCAGGTAGGCGGTGAGGAGTGAAGCATTCTGGAGAGATGCTGGAGAAAATCCAGCGGGCTGGAGCCCAGGACTACAAGAGTGCGAGGGAGAGAGTAGGGAGCTCTGTGGTTGGAGAGCACCAGTGGGGAGGCAGTGGGGGCCTGGGAAGGGTTCAGGTGGGGCTGCGTGCTCGGGGCTAAACTTGGAGGGTAGGGGTCCTGGCTGCTGACCACAGAAAGGCTGGAGGTGGGTAGGAGTGAGGCAGAAGTGCGAGGCTGAGGGGGAGAGAATCATGGCCTGGGCACAATGTCAACAGGGACGCATTCTGATTCCAGAGCTGAATGGAAGTGGGATGAGAGGGACTTGGGGTACACTGGAAGTGAAGGGCCTGGGTTATCAGCATAGGTCAATGCCCATTCAGGGAACAATGTTTGAGGACCCACTAGGGCTAGGACAAGCGGAGGTGAGGAGGACAGCCTTGTCTTTTGGGAGTGGCAAGTACAGTTCGATAAAAGAAGGGTTTGCTGGCATCTCAGGCTCTGAGATAGGGACTCCAGACCCAGCTTCCTGCCCCTTTCGCCCCAAGAAGCATTTAATTCATCCATCTGTGAAATGGGAATCATAAAAGCAATTCCTAATATTATGGCACCGATAAAGGAGCTGATATGTGCTAAACTCATGACATAGTCCCTGGAGCATAGTGAATCCTTAATAAAGGCAGGCTCTGGTGGAGGTCCCAGATGAACCTCTCAGAACCGGCTTCCAGTCATTCCAGAAGGAGCAGGAGGCAGCTGCAGGCAGCAGAGCCCATGGCTCCAGGGCATGTCACCACACTCTTGTTTGAGGAGCATATTCCTAATGGGCCTCCAGCTGGAGCTGGCACTGATTCTTTTTTCTGAGTTGACATTTGGGGACTGTTCGTGGTGTACAGGGGTTGCATTTCAAAATATCTAACACCTGTGATAAACAGAATACATTTCCATCATGGACAATACTGGGAATATAGAACAAATACAAAACAGAGAGTAAACCATAATTCTGCCACACAGCATAACCCCTGTTTAAGATTTCAATTTATTTTTTAAGCCTTTTTTCTATACATGAAAAGATGAGGATATGCCAAAATTGGCTGCTTGCTATTTATACCAGTTTTATAAGCTGTATAATCTTTAAATATTCTGCAAAGATACTGTTTTGATGGCGTCTCTGTCATGGATGTGTTGACATTTTACTTAAGCATTCCTTTCTGGAGGAACATTTGGTGAATTTCGCTTCTTGTTATGAAAGGTGATGCTGTGAGAAGTGCACTTGCCAGGATGGTCTGACCACATCCTTAGGACGCCTCCTAGAAGCCACAGTCCTGGGTCAGAGCATGACCTTTCTATGGCTCTCTAAGCTTTCCAGGGAGTTTTTCCAGCCTTGGCCCTGCACTGCTGGAGCAGAGCCTGTGCACTTGCCAGGACAATCTGACTGCATCCTTAGGGTGCCTCCTGGAAGCCACAGTCCTGAGTCAGAGCATGACCTTTCTATGGCTCTCGAAGCTTTCCAGGGAGTCTTTACAGTCTTGGCCCTGCACTGCTAAAGTGGAGCCTGCCCTCCCAACTCCCTCACCACACTCTGGGGTGCCAATTTTGCTTGAAGCTTACTTGAGAGAGGAAAAAAACTTTTTAATTTGTATCAATCTAGTGTCTGGCAAAACTGCATATTTCCCCGATTTCATTTTTTTCCATGCTTAATCAGTTTCTCAGATGGTACGTTTCACAGAACATTTCCCAGATCACAATATGTATTCTAGAAACAAAATCTCAGAACCTCTGGTTTTCTAGGTGGCAAAATCCAATTCACAAACAAATGGATTAAATTTCTCTCTACAACAGCTTCAGAACAAGATAAAAACTTGTCAAGAGTCCAGGGGAGAGAAAACCGTAAGTGTTCAATAGATTCTGCGTGTGAATAATAAAGATATATCATGCTAGAATCATAAATGTGAAATAAACGTATATGTGTGTATAGGATTTCTCTAGCACAAGGTGGGATGGGGGGACATCTCTGAGCCTTCCTACTTAACCCCTGTTTCACGGAATGAAGAAAGGAACAGAAGAGAAAGCAGCCACTGTTCTCCACCCCCAACCCCTCCCAGGCAGGCAGTGTCTAGAGTTGGGGGAGGCCTGAGTCTGGCTTCCTCTGACCTCACTCCCTTGGGATGTCACCAGGTGTCGCTTGCTATAAGGAGAACTCAGTCCCAGAAGCATAACAGAAGCGGGGCCCTGCCCCTTGAACAACCACTTTTTGTTTGACTTTCCACTTGCTTTTTTTTTTTTTTTTTTTTTGAGATGAAGTCTCACTCTGTCACCCAGGCTGTAGTGCAGTGGCGCTGTCTCAGCTCACTGCAACCTCTGTCTCCCGGGTTCATGTGATTCTCCTGCCTCAGCATCCCAAGTAACTGGGACTACAGGCACCCGCCACCATGCCTGGCTAATTTTTGTATTTTTAGTAGAGGCAGGGTTTCACCATGTTGGCCACGCTGGTCTCAAAACTCCTGACCGCAATTGATCCGCCCACATCAGCCTCCCAAAGTGCTGGGATTACAGGTGTGAGCCACCGCACCCGGCCTTACTTGCTTCTTTTGATCATAGCACAGAAACTGGTTTTCTCTGTTTAAAGTATGAATTGAAGCAGAGTTTGCGAGGAGTGTAGTTCCAAGCATTTGCCTGGCCCTGATCCTCAGAGCAGGTCTCTGGATGTCTACGTGCTTGTTTTTCTGCCATGAATGCCCGACTCTGTCCCCGAGTCTGCACAGTGGACAGTGCACCCTTCAATGATAGGGGACATTGGGAGTTCTCTTCCTGGATCTACGGGTTCAACTCCAGGCAAATGACTTAAAGTTGCTCAATTCGGTCTCCCCTGGCCTGTCGCCCAGGCCACACCAGGGAACCTTTCCTTAACAGCCCAACCAGGTGCTCCCAGAACCAGACACCCCAGCCTGAAGGTTCTGGAGTGGGAAGCTTTCTCTTCACCATTCTCTTGTCTTTTCTCTACCATTTCAGTGACTCTGAATTGCAGTTGTATTATTAGCACTGAGAGGATATTTTTCTGTCTTTATTGCTTTTTCTTATATAGTATATTGCATGACTCTTGAAAGAAACGTAAACACCCACAAAGCATAGTTTGCAGAATAAATGTCCCTCTCGCTATTCTCATTTTGCACAGAGGCACTCTAAACCCTGTTATGTATATGCATGCACTTGTTTCCACACATCCACTGAGATTACTTGTCCTGCAGTGCAGATGTGCAGAGCAAAGGTGGCTCCTATATTTTGCCTGTGACTTGCCTGATGTCTCTTATGAGCCCCCTAATGGGAAGCAGGGGGAAGATGAGGTTAATCAGCTGTAACTCTTCAACAGGCTCTTTAAGGCAGCTCCACCTCTCCAGAACAGAAACATCCAGTCTCTCACATCCTCACCTCCCAACCCCTGCTCTGTCCTCTCCTGTTAGGGTGTTGGGTGGGTGCCAGGGGCTTGCCCAGCCTGTGGGCTGGGTGTGCGGGCATTCCTGTGTTGACAGAGGAGGCTGTCATGTGGGCATGGGTGTGCGGGCATCCCTGTGTTGACAGAGGAGGCTGGCTGGACAGTCTGCAGAGGGGTGATTAGGGGACAAGAGTGTGCCTTGAATGTGTGGCAAGAGGGAACATCCTCGCAGTCGCATTCCTGCACACCTGTGGGGTGCTGCTCCAAGGGAGTGTTAGACATTGCCATGGAGATGGCCAGATCACTCTCCTACACACCCCTGCATGCCCTTGCCACCTGGGTCAAATGTTTCCTTCTAAACATAGAATGTGAGAGCCAGAGGAGATCCTAGGGAATATTTTGTGTCCCCATCTTACAGATGGGGAGACCAAGCTGAGCAAGTTTAAGTCATTTGCCCAGAGTTGAACCTGTAGATCCAGGAAGAGAACTCCTGATGTCCCCATCAATGAAGGGTGTGCTGTCCTTCACTGTGAAATGAAGGCCGCCTAGCAGAGCCAGCCCAGCCTTCCCCACTCCCCAAGGGCCCTCCCTGCATGTGAGGAGCCTCCATCAAGCCTAGAGGCATCCTCACCAGCCCAGCCCCTGTTCCTGCATTTCCCACAGAATCTGCCCACCCTCCTGCAGTCTGCTTCCTTGGGGCTTTCTTCCTCCCTGTTCTCACTAGGCAGTGACCACAGAAGAACTCCTCGGCTTCGTCCAAACTTGGAAAGAAAAACTGAGCCAGAGGATTCAGTACCTTAACTGCAGCCTGGACAGGGTGTCCGTGACTGAACTGGTCTTTACAGTAAGGAATGGGATGGGGTGGCAGGAAAGGGTGGGTGAGCTGTTGTCTGGGCTCCCAGGAGACCTGCAGGGGGGCCGAAGGGAACGGGACTCCCAGGCCTCCGCAGGACATCAGGCTTCCTGAGATGCCATGGAAAGATCACAAGCTGTGAAGTCAGAGCTGGATTCAAGTCCCCAATGGGCCACTTCCTTGCATTGGTCTCAGAGGAGACCCCTCAGCTCCTGGCACTACCTCCTCTGCTCCATCAGGACCCTCACTCACCCTATCCACAGAATCTCAAGCCAGTCCCACCTCTCAGCCTCTTCCTTCCCTCCTGCACCCAGGGGCAGCCCTGGCTTCTCCCCATGGCACCCCCAACACTTCATCCAGACCCCTGCCTCTTGCCTGCCTGATGACCACATCCTCTCACATCTCCCATGGTCTGTTCCCCGAACATGGCCGGAAGAGGCTGGTCTGACCATGTCACTCCCCTACCCTTGGGGCAAAGTCCAAACCCTTTCACTGGACACACAGCAGCCTCTGTGGCTTGTCCTCCATGCCTCTTCATCCCTCTCACTCTGCCTAAGATGTTACTCCCCACCAAGACTCCTCTCACCCCCTGGTCTGGGTCGGGGTCTCCTAGCCCATAGTACCTCCCACTTCCCCATCAGCCTGCAGACCATGCGGTGGGGTCTCCATTTCGGAGGCTATCTGTCCTGAGACTGCAAGCCTCTATGGGCAGAGCCTGCATCACCCCCACCCCTGCCCACACCTCACATTGGGCTGAGATGCTCAGCCAACTTCCAGGGAAAGGCCCGAGAGCCAATGTCTGCAGAGTAGAGCAATGCTAGGCCCTGCTCTCACCGCCAATCCTTGACCAGCCTTCCTTCCATGGGGAGGCCCTTCCCACCATACAGCCAGCACCAGGCATCCATCTACCTCTGGTGCAGTGTCCAGCAGCATGAGGCTCCAAGGGTCTAGCATGAAGGTATTGAATGACTAGGAGACCTTGAGTGAAGGTCTCCCGGGACCTTCACTCAAGGGACTGACAGGCCATTGCTAAGATGAGACTCAGAATGAAAGAGAGAACAGCCTCGGTGCTCACCGCGGGCACCAATTCCACGCTATCTCTAGGAGCCTGCTCAAGGGGAGTTGGCCACTCACTCTGCCTGGCATTCATTCCCCCATCCATTTGGTCAAAAACATTGACCGGGCATATCTGCAGGTCTAACTTCAATCTCACAGAAGATACTGGAACTTTTCTTTCACAGCACTGGTCCCAGTTTTGGAGAAGCATTTATTGGTATGAGTGCAAGTTAAATGTCTGTCTTTTCTGACTAAACCACAAACTCTGAGACGGGAGGGGTCATATATGGCCTCCTGGCCTCTGTGTTCCTAGAATATGGGCAGAGACTTGTGAAGAGCAGGCACCCAGGAAACATTTCTAAAGGCATGAATAAACGGATGAATGAATTAATGGCTCTGTAAGGGAGATCACTTTACAGAGGAGAAAACAGTGTGGCTCAATGAGGTCAGTCAGTTTGCCTGCAGTCACTCCACTGAGGCAGGGTGGGAGGGAACATGAATTCGGCCTGCTGCCTCGCTGGCATCTGGGCTGGTCCTTACACACTCAGACCCTTCTCTCTGGCCTGCAGAATACCATCCTGAAGGACCTGGAGCAAGAGAGTGACATCCTGACATCTTCAGAAGCCCTTGAGGAGGAGGCCAAGCCAGATGTGGTCACCCCTGAGTCCTTCGCCCAGCTGAGCCGCATGGGGAAGCCCCTGATTGAAGACCCAGCTGTGGATGTGATCAGGAAGATCCTGCAGTGAGTGGCCCCAGGGTGCACCTGAGGCCCTGCCACCCCTGTCCCTGGCCCTGGACCTTCAGGGACCAGCTTTGGGGCCCCACACACTGGGGTTCCCATGTGAGTCCACCCCTGAGAGCCTGTGACCTCAGGCAAAGGGCTTACCCACCCAGAGCCCCAGTTCCTCATCTGAAATGGGGCTCGTGACAGGACTGAGTGACATGGTGCTGAGGACTAACTGGGATGCTGCTCAGAGTCCGGCCTGAGCTGTCCCCATGGTCACCATAGAAGAGCTCACACCCTTTCCTTTGGTTTCAGACTTCCCAACACAAAATGGCCAACCCACCATTGTGACAAAGATCGGTCCCAGACAGGTAGAGGTGCACAGGCCTGTGGGTCTCGGGGCAGCAGTGAGGTGGGGGCTGGTGGTGCTGTGTGGCCCATTCTCACCTCTTGTCCTCTGCTCCTGTCCTGGGTCCTCATCACCCAAAGGCTTCAAGCGACATCGGTGCCGGCCAGAAAACTCTGGGAAGAAGGCCGTGCCCAGCACCAGTGGCACCTCTGCAAGCAGGTAGGACACAGGGCAGCCAGAATCGCCCCTTCCCAGTTCATCCCCCCACACAAAGGCAGGACACGACCTGTGGCTTTCCCAGGCTTTTCCTCGGAAGGCACCACAGTGCTCACAGCTCTGGGACTCCACAGGGTGCAGTGAGGGGTGAGCTCTGATGCTGGCTTTAGTCAGGCGCCATCCTTGGTTTGCTGGTTGTCCATGGTGCTGATAGATCTCAGCCCTGCCACCTTCCACACATGGTCATGGTTAGAAAGACAGGGCAGATGGCTTTCCTGGAGGGACATCACAGAGCAGAAAGAGTTCTGGTCCTTGGCACCCTGTTCACCAAGTCTCAGTGGGGTCCTTAGACTCAAAGTTTACCCCACATGCAGATTTTATGGAAGGTGCATATCAGAAGCCCCATGGCTGAGTAGACTTGCTAGCTCTTTGTGTCAACCTGGTTGACATGGGTTCATTCCTGGTTTTGAGAAGGTAAGGGGAATCCCTGCTTTGCCTTTCCCTCCAGAAGGTCTTTTTGAGCATGCGTGCTGTGTGCAATGAGGAAAGAAACAAAGACCAGCCATATGAGAAGAGCAAAGGCTATTGACTCAGAGCTGACCGCAGCAGGGAGTCAGCCACCATCCAGGGCGTTTCAGCAGAGCTCCCAGGGCAGGCAGAGGAGTGGGAAGCATTACCCTCCTCTCTAGCTGTGTGCTGGTTAGGGGATGCTGGCATGGGGAAGCTGGAGGCTGCCCACTGAAAGCAGGGCATCCCATGTGATTGGTTAGGGGACATGTTTGGCTTTCTCTGGTTGACCCAAAGTTGGAAATGAGGACAAAAATTAGGGAAGCTGTCATTTATTAATTAAGTCCTGGCCATTTGGGGCCTACTGTTATTGGTGATATTGTAGCTTCCTGGACCGTCCCCAGGGATGACAATCTCACTTCCTGCAAATCTGATTTAGAGCAGGCTGACTTCCTGGGTGGTTTCTTGTAGCTAAGGCGGGGTGGCCTCCTGGTTAGGTTGCTGCACATCATGGGACACAGCTCTGTTTTTTATATGATCCGGCCATGACCTGTTTCCATATTCAGTCTCTCAGAGGTTACAAAACAAAGTCCATGTCACTAGGGCTGCCAGACAAAAGAGAGGGTGCCCATCTACACTGGAATTTCAGATCAACACCACCTAATTTTTTTAGCATAAGTATGTCCCAAATGCTGCATGTGATACACTAATACTGAAAATTACTCTGTTTATATGAAATTCAAATTTAAATGGGCGTACTGTATTGTTATGGCTAAATCTGGCAACCCTACCTGTGACTCAATGTTTTTTTCTTTGGGTCCTCATCACAGGAAAGCAAGAATGCAAATTTCTGGGCCTGAGCACCTCCGCCCCTCGCCCTCTCACAGCAGCTTTGGTTGGGTTTCAGCAGTTAAGGTGGTTAAGGTTTCAACCCATGGTAAGGTAGACTCACAGCTGTTAAGAAGGGACACGTCTCAAAGGGCTGGGACCTAGAAATGGGAGTCCGGTTGCCCACGGGCAGGCCCCATGCTTCCAGAAACCCAGGCAGGGATCCTGCAGGCTCAGACCTGCCTTGCATCTGTCCACAGCCTCCAGACCACCCACCCACCTTTGTCCCACAGCCTCACACGGCACCCCAAGCCCAACAAAATGGAGAGAAAGTACCAGGTGCTTGGGGACAAGCCTCCTCCTCCTGCTGAGTGAGTAACAACACCTTTCCTTTTGACTGCATTTAACCTGTTTGGGGTTGGGAGGGGCAGCAAATGTGACTCAGCTGAGGGGGAAAATCAGAAAGGGGAACGTCAGGTCCAAGCAGAGGAGGGGTGAGGGGGGATAGCAAAGGTCAAGGTCAGTTTGTCTCAGCCCATTTCACCTGAATTTGTTGAGAAACATTTTCATCAACATCTCACATTTTCCAAGCTAACAAGCATTCCCTGGTGATAGGGCAGCAGACCCCGTTCGAGGTCTGAGCTTTTTTTTTGTACTTTTTTTCAGCACTTTCCCCCATTTCTCTTTTCCTTTATTGTAACTCCAGTGATTAAAACAAAAGCAGTTAAACTTAGTATAGCTTCATTGCAAGCAAATAAGCAAAATTCCAAGTTCAGAAAACGAAAAGCCTTCGAAGAAAGTCAAGTTCCACAAAGGAGCTCCCTCTCCCCCTGTATTAGAGATCCCCCCGGACAGTGGCCCCCTCTCATCAGCCCTTTCACCCTGGGACCCTCATCTCTGGGGTCATGAACTTTGCAGAGGATGGCTGTGACATCAGGCAGCCCAGGTGTGGCCTCCAGCTGGCAGGTAGACAGTTCCCTCGTCCCACACCCAAGGACGCTCCTGCACCATGAATACTTTGGCTCTCTAACTTTTATAGCTCGATGCAGGAGGATGTTTGGTCCTGCATGAAGTCCTGTTCATTTGATTACTATTTATGAGTAATCATTCTTTCAGCTAATCGAGGCACTACCCGGTGCAGGCACTGCAATGGGGCCGGGGATTCCATGGTGAACAAGTAGAGACAGGTCCATGTCCTGTGTCAAAAGATAAACTGAGGCACATTAAAATATCGGTGAGTTTATTTGAACAGTCAGTAATTCATGAATTGGGCAGTGCCAGACCCCAAGTGATTCAGGGAACACCAGGGGAAACCTTTTATAAGGTGTTCAGAGAAGGAAGGCCAAGAAAATATTTGCTTGGTTAAAGTGAGAAGTTCCTAGTTGGCTATTTCTGACTGGTTAAGCTTACATTTCATTTTCCTAGACAATGACCATTCATTCTGAGTTGGGTTTGTTTTCTAGCGAGAAACTCCAGGCACTGGAACCGTTTCAGCCTGATGGCCTCCCGTTTATGATCTTAAACACCTGGTGGCCTTCACAGTCTGCTGGGAGAGATGGAGGTTAATCAGCCAGTCACATAAATCAATCCCAAATCCACCTGATTAGCATGTGTCATAAGGCTGAGGGGGCATTAATCCAAGATCATTAAAACCAGGTGGTCAGAAATTGCTGCTGAGCTGGGGTCTGAGGAAGGGCAGGAACAAATGCAACCAAGAATAGAAGAAAGTTAGCTGCTGTTATGGAGTGGAATCAGAGTGTGCAGAGGTCCTGGGGCAAGAGTGAGTAATTTCAAGGAGTGTCATGGCTAAAACAGAGCACTTGGAAAGTTCTGCTCGTTTGGTTCTGTCCATGTTGGTGTGTCTAGACCAGGCCCCTCAGGTATGTCTCGTGTGTGTTGCAGGGATTTTAAGGGGATCATCTTGACCCTCCTCTGGGAAAGCAATGAGAACCTGCTGACGGTTGCAGAGGTGAGGACCACCACCCATGGCCTGTGCCTGCCCTGGAAGCCACCCCTACCTTCTGCAGTCTGCTGATCATGGCCACTTGGGGGGAAATGAGGAAGAGAGGATTCCATCCCCGCCATGACCACAGCTCCCCAGCTTCTGTCACCTCCCTATGAGTTTTTTTTCTTCTAGAAACCAAACCTCATTCATTCATCTAATTGATCAAACATTTCTTAAGACACCAACTGCATGTCAGGTACTGTGTGTGTCAAGAGGAACAAGCCCACCCTCTGTCCCCAAGGCACCCAGGCCCAGTGGGAAGCTGACAGATGTGGCAGGGACACAGAAGGAGGTGGGGCAGTGGGAGCAGGCACCAGACAAGCTGCCCAGTGCCCTGTTCCCGCACACCCTGCACCGTGGTGTGGGTGAGTTCTCCTTTCTGCCTCCCACGGGTCTGTCTGCCTCCTTCAGGGCAGGGTCCCTGGCTCACGCATCTTTGTGGCCTGCAGCCTATACCCAGCTTGGCACTTCCTTGTAAGCTCCCAACCTGGTCACCAATTTGAGATTCCATTGATTTGGGTCTTGAAGAATAAATAGGATTCTCGCCAGTCACTCAGGAAATAACAAGGGCTGGCCATGGCCCCACTCACTCCAGGTGGGCCCAGGGAGGCAACACGTGCGGACAGGGAAGAAGGAGTGTCTGCCTGTGTCACCTCCACAGGGGAAGCCATGAGCAAGGGCTAGGGAGTGTGGAGGTGAGGGCAGGCTGGTGGATCCCAGGAGCAAGAGCCAGAGTCCCATGGGGTCCTCACACACACATGGTCACCCTCTCTGGCAGGAGTTCTACCGTAAAGAAAAACGCCCGGTCACCAGGCCTGACTGCATGTATGACACCTTTGACCAGTGTGCCGAGAACATCAGCAAAAAGATCCTGGAGTACCAGAGCCAGGCAAATAAGTACCACAACTCCTGCCTCATAGGTGAGTATAGGCAGCAGGTAGGCATGGAGAGCCGGGTAGGGCGCGAAGCCAGTGATGGAGCTCAGCCTTGGCCTTGTGGCCTGGATCTAGGGGAGGCAGAGGAGCTTCCCTGTGAAAAGCTGACCTCTTAAAATTAGGTAAAAACAATAACCAGATTTTACTGGGGAAATGCGACCACGCAAGAAAAAAGTTGACTTTTCTTGAGAAATATGGTGATTTGTACCTCTAAAAATATTTTGTTTCTTCTACAGATATTTTTGACAGCTTTATTGAGATACTTGCATACCATAAAATTTACCCGCGTAGTATACTCAATGTGGTTTTTAGTTTATTTACACTTATGCAGTCACTGCTACCATCAATTTTAGAAACCCCATCCCCCAGCCCCTCCCCAGCCTAAAGCAACCACTAATCTACTTTCTGTCTCTATAGACTTCCTTACTCTTTGCTTTTACGAGAATAGAATTGTATAGTATGTAGTCTTTGGGACTGGCTTATCTCATTTTGCATAATATTTCAAGGTTTATGCATGTTGTAGATGGTGCCAGTACTTCATTCTTTTTAATCTATGAATAATATTCCATTGTATGAATCTGTCACACTTTGCTGTGGTCTACTGTGCTGTTTCAGAGGCCCTCTGGGTAGAAGGAGGAGAGTTCAGGGGATAGCCAGACCTGGGCCAGGACACAGCACTGCCACTTCCCAGCTGTATTACCTTGGCCAAATGATCTCACCTCTTGAGCCTCAGTTTTCTTTTCTTTTTTTTTTTTTTTTTTTTTTTTTTTGTGGCAGAGTCTCACTCTGTTGCCCAGGTTGGAGTGCAGTGGCGTGATCTGCAATCTCGGCTCACTGCAACCTCCGTCTCCTGGGTTCAAGAGACTCTCCTGCCCCAGCCTTCTGAGTAGCTGGGACTACGGGCACATGCCACCATACCTGGCCAATTTTTGTATTTTTTTTTTTTTTTTTTTTTGAGACTGAGTCTCGCTCTGTCGCCCGGGCTGGAATGCAGTGGCCGGATCTCAGCTCACTGCAAGCTCCGCCTCCCGGGTTTACGCCATTCTCCTGCCTCAGCCTCCCGAGTAGCTGGGACTACAGGCGCCCGCCACCTCATCCGGCTAGTTTTTTGTACTTTTTAGTAGAGACGGGGTTTCACCGTGTTAGCCAGGATGGTCTTGAACTCCTGACCTCGTGATCCGCCCATCTCGGCCTCCCAAAATGCTGGGATTACAGGCTTGAGCCACCGCGCCTGGCCTTGTATTTTTAGTAAAGACAGGGTTTCACCACATTGACCAGGCTGATCTCGAACTCCTGACCTCCGATGGTCTGCCTGCCTTGGCCTCCCAAAGTGCTGGGATTATAGACATGAGCCACTGCGCCCAGCCAAAGCCTCAGTTTTCTTGTCTGTGGACTGCAGATATTAATAACATCCACCACAGAAGGCCTTCTTGAGGATTAAGTCCCTCACACAGACTTGGCATGTACAGGGAATTAAGCAGTGATAGTGTTCATAGCTGTGGTTGTTGAATGACTGGAATTAAAACTGCAGGCATTGTTGTGTTTCTCTAGCTCAGAATTTCCCCCATGTGAACTGTGGGGGATCCCATCCTACATGATTGTCCTCAAAACAAGGGTTCCGTGGTCAAATGGGCTTGGAAAATGCTGCAGACTGCATCCCTCTCTGGTAAACTCACAACTAGTGAAGACTTCTATTTCCTGCAGCTTGGTAGGCTAATGGGGGATCCATTCTCCCACTAAAAACATGTAAAATGCTACGTAAGATATTTTTGTAATAAAATCTTTTAAATGCATTAGAAAGCTATCTGTAAAGTGAGAAATACACAAAAGCCAAAAATTAAGTGAAAATAGAAATTCTGAGTGATAAATTAAGTAGTAACCCTGGTTATTGCCCTAGGGGCATTTGCTGACTCCCCAGTGAACTTGAGCCTCTATTTGCATGGCCTCCAGGGTATTGGGAACAAGAGACAAATCCACAGACCTCCAAAGTGGGAAGTCTAAAAGGAGCAAGCCACCTAAAGCTGGAACCCAACAGGCCTTCCAGAGTAAGGCAAATGAGATGGAAACCAAGCTCCTCCCTCTCTCCCTCCAGCAATGAGAAGGAAACTGTTTTATCAAAAACCATGGTACTGGGTGAAGAAAAAAAAAACTCCAAAGAGAAATCCAGAACTATATGCCAGTCCCTGTGTGGTTTCTAAATTTATGTTTAGATAATTCACACTTATCTAAACATGAATTCAATTTCGCTTTTGTGGCTCATCCAAAAGACCTCAGGCTAATAACTGAGCTTAAAATGATCTTGAGTTGGTGGTGTTCAGAAGCTTGTTTGTTGGAGATATAACAAATTCTCTCTAGGAAAACTTACCTTCAGTTCAGGCCTCAAAGGATTCCCACAAATAAAATGCCCAGAATAAGAGCTCACAGTAATAAACAAAGAGCAACAAAATTCCCATAAACACAAGGAAACAGTGTTTATGTTTCCCAGGCAGGAGGAGACCAGCAAAGACTTCAGATATTATAAGTATTGGACACAGAACATAAAATAATACACTTCTAGTCAAATAAAAGGGGAATTAGAAACATGAATAAGAAGCAAGAGACTATGAAAGTGACCAATGAGCTATAAAAGAGAATAAAATAGAAGTTTTATGAAGGAAAAATTAAGAGTTGAAATTTTAAAACTATGCATGACTTTACTACCAGGTTACATATAGCTGAAAGTAGAGTTGATGAACTGGAAGACAAATCCAAAGAAAATAACCAGAATATAACACAGAAAGATAAAGAGATGAAAATATGGGAGAGAGGTAAAGAGACATGAATGAAAGAGCAGGTCTAACATACAGCCATTTGGAGATACAGAGAAAGAAGAAGACCTAGAATCAAGGCAATAGTCGAAATAATGGATGAGAACTTGCCAAAAATGCCAAGAGACACAATGCATTTTAAATGAGATGAGAAGTCTGCAGAGTATATAGGAGAAGCCCTTTGAATTTATTTAAGCCTTTATTTTATTTTATTTTATTTTATTTTATTTTATTTTATTTTATTTTATTTTATTTTATTTTATTTTAAAGAGAGGGTCTCACTCTGTGGCCCAGGCTACAGTGTGGTGCAATTATAGTTCACCATAGCCTCAAACTCCTGGGCTCAAGCCATCCTCCCACTTTAGCCTCCTGAGTAGCTGGCATGTACCATCATGCCTGGCTAATGTTTACATTTTTTTTTTAGAGACAGGGTTTTGCTATGTTGCCCAAGCTGGTCTTAAACTCCTGGCCTCTAGCAATCCTCCCACCTCAGCCTCCCAAAGTGCTGGGATTACAGGTGTAAGCCACTGCAACTAGCTAAGCCTGTATTTTCTATACTGGTTTGACCTCAGGACCCCTTTTGATGGAATAGCTGTTACCACATTAGAGACCAATATTTTGTCTTTGGGAAGCTGCTTTGGGCCTCGTTGTAGAGATCACCTCTGCAACTTGATTCTAATCTGTTCCCTCCCTTGGCCTCTTACCCGCAATTCTGGCAGAATTACGTATCCAGATGAGGAGATTTGAGGAGCTGCTGCCCCAAGTGTGTTGGCTGGTGATGGAGAATTTCAAGGAGCACCACTGGAAAAAGTTTTGCACCTCCGTAAAGGAGATCCGAGGACAGTTTGAGAGACAGCAGAAGCAGCTGGAGAAAAGAAAGGTGGGGGCCTTAGGATGAGCCCTTCCACTCCAGGACCAGGGGAACTGGGAGTTCAGAAATGGTGGCAGGTTGTGGGAAGGGCCAAGTCCAAGGGAAGAAGGTGAGCTGGGCTTGGGATTTTTGGATGGGGTCTGAGGGACAGGAGCCATTGGCAAAATAAGAACTGAACCAACAGCTTCTACATAGAAGGTGTTCAGTAAACTCCTTGTTGGCTATATTGGGTGGGTGTGCTGGGTTCCATGGGGCTGTACTCATTGAGATAACAATAATTGTCCACACTGGTCTTTGGAGCTGTGGAACATGGGTACTGCTGATTTCACTGGACTAAAGCTCTGATTGTGCTGGACAGATGCTCAGCCTTTTCTCTTCCAAATCCCCTGAGTCGGCTCCAGCCATGCCCCCCTCTTAACCCCTCTGCCACTCTTCTGCCCACCCATCACCCCCACACACCCGGGTCAGAGGACACATGAGTCTGGCCATAATCATAATTGACAGAAGACATAGGTCAGTGACTTTTGGTGGGTTAACATCACCGCTGAATTCTGGATTGTTTGATTAAAGGACAAAAATGCCCAGAAGCTCCATCTAAATCTTGGACACCCCATACATTTCCAAGAAATGGAGTCTCTACACTTAAGTGAAGACAAAAGGCAGGAAGAGCTGGACAGCATGATTAGGATGAACAAGGAGAAGCTGGAGGTCAGTGATACTATTGATTCCCCAGTCCAGGCACGCTCCAAACATAGCCCAATGGACAGCCACTGACAGCACCAGGTGCAGCCCTTTGTTGATATCTTGGCCAAAGCAGGCATGATCGTGGTTAGGTTTTGTAGGTAAAAATGGCCATTACTGGCATTTTAACTTGTATCCTTTTTGACTTCTAAATTAATTAATTATAAAATTACTAATGATAACTTTTATTTTGTGACCCATGTCTAGTTTTATTTCCTCTTCTGTGAATTGTCTGTGTCCCTTGTCCATTTCTGAATCATTTCTTATGTTTAAACCAGATCACGTCTTGGGAGAGGCCTCCTGGCTGAGGTCCAGATGCTGGTTACTTGGACACAGTGGCTATAATGGCTTGGGTCTCCAGAACTCCCTGCACAGTTCACCCATCCCCTCTTCAGCTGGCCTTGGAGGGATGATTCTCTCCCAGCAGCACTGTTCTCACCATGTTTTTTCCAGGAATGTACCAGAAGGAATGGCCAGGTTTTCATAACCAACTTGGCCGCCTTCACCGAGAAGTTCCTACTGCAGTTGGATGAGGTGGTCACCATTGACGACGTCCAGGTTGCAAGTAAGAGGCACCACCAGCCTTGTGTCCTGGCCCCGGGGGCTAGTGAGGGCTAGGTTGGGCAGGGGTCTGCTTTCCCCAACTCTATCAGAGTGAAAACAGGTGATCCATTGAGGGAACTGATTAATTTTTGTTTTCCTTAAAAACAATTTTTTGATTAAAAAGCAAACGCCAGATGGCCCAATGTTTATATATAAAAAATGAAACCCTATTGAGTAAACATTTCCATACTCTTGGGGTTAGGAACAACTTTTCTAAGTATGACAGGAGAGCTAGAAGCCATAGAGGGAATGGCTGGCTCTTTGTAGCCAAAACAAAAACAGAAACATGTCAATAGATGGAAAGACAAACCACAAACTGGAAAAGTATTCCTCACAACTTATAGATCAGAGAAAGGGCTAATCTCCCTATGGTACGAAGAACTCTCACAGGTCAAATTTTTAAAGAGACAAAGGACAAACCCATGCTCTTCAAAAGAGAAGCAGTTCATATGGCTAGTCACTGTAAAAGATGCTCAACTTCACTGATGATGAAAAATGAAAATCTAAGTATTATTTAGATATCATTTCTCACCAATAGCCTGGCAAAGTTTTTACATTTGGTAACAACGTAAAAGAATGTCAAGAAACAGAGACTCCACAGAGGCTCTTGGTAGAGCATACATGGATACCGCTGTCTTAGAAAACAATTTGTCAGTTCCTGTCAAAATTCTGAGTGTTTAGACATTTGGCCTAGCATGTCTAATTCTAGGTATTTATCTGAAAGAAATACTTGGATACTTTTTCAAAGGTATATGTTCAAAAATATTCACAGCACTGTTTGAAATGGCAAAGAATTGGAAGCAACACTAACATCGATATACAGAAAATTCAATGGGCCAGGCACAGTGGCCCACACCTGCAGTCCCAGCACTTGAGAGGCTGAGGCAGGTGGATCCCTTGAGCCCAGGAGTTTGAGACAAGCCAGGGCAACATGGCAAAACCCCATCTCTACTAAAAATTTAAAGATTAGCTTGGTGTGGTGGTGTGCACGTGTAGTTCCAGCTCCAGCTCCTGGAGGTGGAGGGCGATTGGGAGGGTGCTGAGGTGGGAAGATTGCTTAAGTCTGGGAAGTCGAGGCTGCCATGAACCTTAATCACACCACTGCACTCCAGCCTGGTGACAGAGCAAGACCCTGACTCAAAAAAAAAAAGAAGAAAAAAAAGAAAATTGGATGCATAAATGAGGATGCCAGATGTGCGGGTAAATACCATGCAGCTGTTAAACTAGGTCTGCATGTGCTGACACGGAAAGACATGAAGGAGGGCTGTTGTGTGACAAACAAATGGACAAACAGAACATGTCTATGATCCCATATTTTAAAGCACATGCATGATATCAACATGCATACTCACATCTGTTTAAATGAATCTGTGTGAGAGACAGAGACAGATACTGGTACCAAACTGCTGATGATCACCTCTACTGGGTGGGATTGAGAGAGATCCCTAAAACCTTTTTATTTTTTCATCACGAAGTGATGTTTACATTTTTAATAATGTACATATTACTTTTATAGCTATAAGACTAAAATCATACATTAAGTGTTATCCATTTATCACTGATCTATAAAGTAATTAAAATATATCATTTTTATTTGTAAAGGTTTTTATTACAAAAACAATAAACGTTCATTCCAGTAAAACAAGAAAATCAGTATGAACCAACAAGCAAGTGAAGAACACAGTCCTTTCGCCCTGAAAGCAGCGCCCTTTGCACTTGCTGTTCATCCTGCCAGAACTTTCCCTTTGGGCACAGGCCTGTGTGTCAGGGTGGCTGGGGAAGATTACAGGGCTTGGACACTTTTGTGACCTGATTTCCCTACAGGTGAACCTTGACCAGGCTGGCCAGTCAACACTTTTCTTCAGCATTTTCGGTTGTTGTACACCATAATTTAATAAGCACTGTAACTTACTAATTAGTCCCTTTGCTATTGAACTTTGAAGCATTTCCAGTTTCCCACTCCTGTAATTATGCTGAAGAGAATCTCTGCATCCATACATCTCTAGGGCAACAGACTCCTAGAAGTGCGGTGTCTGGATCAAAGTGTGTACACATTTTTGAAGTGTTGGTCACTTTTCTATATCAGAAGTCTCTGTCAAGGGTGAGCCTCGTTTGGGAAATCAGGGCCTTGCAGAGATGCTGGGGTCGAGACCCCAGGGAGAACAGGCAGGTGAGCTGGTAGTGGAGCCAATCACAGTCCCTTGCAAGGAACCCCTGAGCCAGGAAGACTCCCTGCACCAGGCCCTAGGAGGCCTCTGCCTGCTCTGTAACTCAGCTTCTGAGCCAGGCCACCGGGCCTTGCCATTCATGGCAGAGGAGTGTACAGGTTGCCTGCTGGTTCTCTGCACACAGAGCCCCCTACCCTCTCACCGCCTGATCTAGAAAGAACATCAGAGCATCACAGATTGGCTTATTGAGCTAGATAGTCAAGGGACAACCTTGAACGTGTTTGTTCCAGGGGAGGTTCTTAGTTTGGAACCCGTATGAGCTAGCCTAAGCCAAAGAAGGCTCTATGAAGCATATTCTGGGACTCATGGAAACTGCAGGAAGGTCAGAGCATCAAGCTCGGGTTTGGAGCTGGGAACAGCACCCACACCACTGCTCAGATTCCTCCAGCCATGACCCCCTGCCCCTGCCGCCACCCCGAGCTGTGTGGCTGGTGCATTCAGCTTCTCCATGGAGAGGACTCAGCCTGCCATAACTCCAGTGGGGAGGAGGGGTGTCAGTCCTCCCACCTCTAAGTGTAATGCCAGGAAATCCCTCGATCTCAGGCTGTCGGTGTGGCTGCAATCACTATCCTGTCTCTTGCCTCTAGGGATGGAGCCCCCCAAACAGAAAATATCAATGCTCATACGAAGGAAACTCGCTGGGCTCTCCCTGAAGGAAGAGATTGAGAAACCCCTGATTGAACGTGGAAGCAGGTGAGAGCCAACAGCAGCAAGGACTACTGTAAATGGCTGTATCTGCCGGGGGTGGTGCAGTGTAATGGTTAGGGGCTTGGGCTCTGAAGTCAGACAGACCTGGGAAAGGCATTGTGTTCTGAGCCTTAGGTTTCCTCATCTATGAAATGGGCATGGCCACCTACCTTGATATTATCAAGAGAAAGTTAAATGAGGTAGTATATGAGGTGCCCCAGCACATATGAACAGCTCGACAGCTATTAGTTCACATGATAAGGACCCACCAAAGGGTCCCACGATGAAAGGGAGGCCTGGCTCAGTGGGAGACATATTCTCGGGTCACTGCTGGCATTGTGAGCCCCTCCAGCTGTCATGAGTGAAGAGAGTTGGCAATGTGCCTGTCCCCTGTGCCCAAGAGTGTGACTCTGCAAGAAGCAGCAGAGCAGGGATATGCCCAGCTATGTTCTCAGAAGTGGTCTTTAGAGCATCATAGGAAAAGCATACCAGGCACTGGTGGCCACCACCTGGCTGGCAGATCAGTGAGTAAACTGAGGCTCAGAAAGGGGAAGCAACTTGAGCTGTGGCCCTCCCCTTCCCCACCAGAACCCCAGACCATGCACAGCGATGAGACCAGTGTGGGCGAATATGAAACAGCTTGAACAAGTGCAGCATTCACACTCAGTATGTTTTTTATTTTCATTAAGATATTTAAAGCCATGATAATTTTCTCAAAGAAATGCTAAGCTTTTCCAACAGGGATGGTAGGTGGATTATGAAAGATGAAGACAAGTCTGTGAGATTTTCACACAATTGTTTGTAGGAAGTGGCCAGGAATCAAACCCACCGAAGTCACCATTCAAAACAAGATTCTTCTCCGGCCAACATCATCGATATCCACCACCAAAACCACCCTGGGCCACCTGGCAGCCGTGGAAGCCCGAGATGCTGTGTACCTGGTGAGATGGGGTGGAGTGGGTGTGTCCCGGGGAGCACAGCTCAGGTTGGCTGCCTTGGGAAGGGGGAGCTTCCCATTACCCGGCACCCCAACATTTGGTTGGTGCAGCAGGCAACACATGTCAGTGCACCCCAGAGCTGCAGGTCTCAACACTCAGGACGGTCACTGTTCACAGGCACAAGGACACCGCCGCTGTGGGTCATCTCCCATCCCAGTGCAAGTGTGGGTCTGAGGCATGATCCCAATGCCGCGGGAGCCCAGCTGAGGGACATCCCGCCCAGACTGGGGGTGAAGAAAGGCTTTCCAAAGGCACAGTGGGGTCACAGCTAGGGAACGTTGTCACCAGGCACGGAAGCAATGGTGGCAGTCAGCTCGGAGGGGGCACAGCAGCAGGAGCAGTCACAGCTCCTGAGAACTCACTGGGAGGTGCTTACTGGGGAGCTGCTTCTCTTGACATGAGGCATCTCACTGAATCCTCCTAACACCTCCACAAGGGAGGTAAAATTATTATCCTCATTTCACTGATGAGGACACTGAGGCTTAAAGAAACTTGTCCCCTCTATGCCACTACAGAGTGGCAGAGCCAGGATTTGATCCCAGTGCCTGTCAGACCCCCTGGGGACAGCCTGATGAGGAGGCTACACCCAGATGCCACCTGAGGGACCTCTTGGCTCTGAAGATCTGTGGACCTTTGGTCCTGATGCCCAGAGAGAAACCTTGTCCTGCCCAGAGACCAGCTGGCCCCCTTATTGGGAAGTACCCAGGGTCAGCCCTCCCCAAGCTTCCCTCCAAGCCCCAGGCAGAGGGTACAGCTCGGCCTGCTGAGTTCAGTGAAGGCAGGAGGCCTGGGAGGTTCAGCCTACCCAAAAACCGGGAGCCCTGAGCTCCCGAGAGGCCACAGTGTGGGACAGAGCTCAGGAAGAAGCACTGAGCCCAGAGTCAGATAGACACAGGTTCTAGTCCTTGATCAGCCTCCTTCTAGCTAGGTGACCCCAGACCAGGCTCTGAGCCTCAGTTTCCCTGTCTTGTAAAATGGGGGAAACAACTAGGCCTACCTGGTTTCTACCTGAGAAGTGACTTGGGGAACTCTTGCCAGTGCCTGGAATGGGTTAAAAGCCACCTGCCAGCAAGTTACAGCATTGCCCTACGGGAGAGGGTCCAATGTCTCTCCTCACGTGAACCCCTCCTGCTACCTTCCTTCTAGAAATATTTAGCATCATTTGAGGAGGAGCTGAAGAGGATCCAGGATGACTGCACATCTCAGATGAAGGAGGCTCAGCGCTGGAAGGACAGCTGGAAGCAGTCCCTGCACACCATCCAGGGCCTGTATGTGTGACCCTCCACCCCACCATGAATAAATGCTTTCTTATGCAGACTCCTTCCCTGTCCATCTACCTGCCTACCTACTTTCCATTCATCCCTCCCTCCCTTCATCCCTCCACCCCTGCTCTGTGCCGGACACCGTAGCTTTACCAGCAAATAGGACATAGCATGGTCCCTGCCCACGTGGAGCCCACTTCCCACGAGGAAGGCATGAAGGGGGAGGTCCACGTGGTTAGCAGGGAGGGTAAGTACCAGGAATCAGTCACTTAAAATAGACTCCAGAACTTCAAAGGACATCACCTCCAAATAGCATGCTGGGCAGGGCACACCATCTTGAAAAATGAAATAATTAAAGGTCATGGGGAAACATTATTTTAATTTAACAGATTAAACAAGTATGGGTTATAACCGCAACTCTGCACTGGTTCCTAGGCCCAACAAAGAACTAATCCAATGTTGATTGGTATTTGTGCCACAATTTGCCTGAGCAAATTGCAATATTTTGAAAAACAAAAATCTTCCAGGCCTCTTTAGTCCTTTGATGCTCAGATCATTCTCTTGGAGTCCTCCAGCCTGCCGGCATCTTGCTCGTCAACTTTCTCTTCTTTGATTACGTGGCCTGAGCGTGCAGGTTTCATTTGTCAGTAGCTGTGTGTGTCAACTGGACAGGCTTCCTCAGCCACAGGCCTAGGAGGCCCCAGCCCCTAAATTTCCAGCCCGTGACAGCTGTGTGACCCTCTGAGTGCAGCTCCCTCACCTGGGGACACTCACCCTGCTCTCCTGGTCTGCTCCACCTAGTGAGGCCCTGCTTCGTTAGCTTGGTGGCCTTTGTGCACTGAAGCCAGGAGAGTGAGGAGTCCCCTTCCATTAAGGCAAACGCAATCTCCTGTTCTTTTCTGTGCTCCCCCCACCCCCACCCCAATGTGCTACCTTTCATTGCTCATTTTTCCAAAAGGAATATATGCACATCGTAGAAAAAAGAATTTATGAAACCAGCAACAGGATAACTTTAAAATCCTGAGCCGGGCACAGTGGCTCATGCCTGTAATCCTAGCACTTTGGGAGGCCAAGGCGAGCAGATCACCTGAGCTCAGGAGTTCAGGACCAGCTGAGGCAACATGGTGAAACCCCATATCTACTAAAAATACAAAAAGTTAGCCAGGCATGGTGGCACACACCTGTAATCCCAGCTACTGGGGAGGCTGAGGCATGAGAATCACTTGAACCCAGGAGGTGGCGGTGGCAGTGAGCCAAGATCATGCCACTTCACTCTGGCCTGGGCAACAGAATGAGGCTCTGTCTCAAATAAACAAATAAATAAATAATAAAATCCTGGTATCTCGAGAGAGCCACTATCCATAGCATCTTTCCATGTATGTGAGTTATTTTTACAAAATGGAATCATAACGTGCATTAGGTTGCATAGACTGCTTGGTAAATTTTAACTAGGTAAACCCTATGCCATATCCTTAAGGATTCATTTACACCATTGGTTTTCATACTTTTCTGACTCAACCACTGTATAAACATGTTCTAAACACAGGGTCCTTGCACACATACACAACTTGGGACCAACAGGTCACAGCATAGCACTTAACCTTACTAGGAAGACTGCTCTCTAATATTTTCTCCCTGCTTTTTAAATCCTAGCCCGGTCCACTCACTCAGTTCATGGCCCATGAAGGGGCCTTGATTGCAGTGTGGGACACTATCATTTAAACAGCTGCAGAGTGCTCCCACTGCCCGGGGAACCAGATCGCCTCTGTCGGACAAGGGTGAGGATGTCCTAGAAAGAAGGCAGAGATGACATCCTCCCACACTAGCTCTTTGTACACATCTGTAATCATTCCTTAATCAGAGGGTGGCAGCTGTGGACATGGTGCCAAGTCACCCTCCAGGGAAACAGGCCACCCCCTCCCACCACTAAGCAATACCCATTGTCCAATTTCCTCATCCACACCAAGGGTTCTAGTTTCAGCATTTGGGGGACATTTTTTGCTGGTTTGGTTGGTGAGAAAACATATCTAAATCACTTTTCTAATAGTGAGTGAGACTGGACTCTAATCACCCCTATACCCATACTCCAGGGACCCCTTAGAGGCCTAGCTTGACAAGTACTGAAGGAACCCAATGCTACTTTGTCTACCTTTTGGCTACTATAGATCCACACAAAAACTTGTTCATGACTGCCCATAGCAGCACTAAAAAATAGTGCTGTTATATCTAAGACTCCATTGCCTAAAAAATAGTGCTGCTATGAGCAGTCATGAATAAGCTTTGTGTGGATGCATATTTTCATTTCTCTTGGGTATATACCAATTACTAGGTCAAAAAGTAACTCTAGGCTGGGCACAGTGGCTCACACTTGTCATCCCAGCACTTTGGGAGGCTGAGGCGGGTGGATCGCTTGAGGTCTGGAGTTAAGAGACCAGCCTGGCCAACATGGTGAAACCTGTCAAATGAAAATACACGAATTAGCCAGGGGTGGTAGCACACGCCTGTAGTCCCAGCTACTTGGGAGGCTGAGCCATGAGAATTGCTTGAGCCCAGGAACGGGAGGTTGCAGTGAGCCAAGATCATGCCATTGCACTCCAGCCTGGGCAACAGAGCGAGACTCTCTCTCCAAAAAAAAAAAAAAACAGTAACTGTATGCTTAACTTTTTGAGAAAGTGCCAGACTGTTTCCCAAAGTAGCTGTATCACTTTATATCAGTCTTGGCAGTATATAAAGGCTCTGATTTCACCACATCATTTGCCAAAACTTGTTATTATCTGACTTTTGGATGATAACCATCCCAGTGGGTGTGAAGTTGTATCTCATTATAGTCTTAATTTACATTTGCAATGACTAATGATGTTGAGTATCTTTTCATGTGCTTATTGGTCATTTGAATATTTTCTCTGGAGAAATGTATTCAATTTCTTTATCAAATTTTTAACTAGATTACTTTTATTATTGAGTTATTAGAGTTCTTTATATATTCAAGCCACTGGACCCTTATCAGACATTTGCAAACATTTTTGCAAACAGATTTGCAAACATTTTCTCCCAATTGTATGTTGTTTTCACTTAAAAAATTATCTCTAGATCAGTTATAATTCACTTTCTTGATAGTGTCCTTTGATACACAAAAGTTTTTAATTCTGAGGAAGTCCAGTTTATTATTTCTTGGGTTGCTTGTGCTTTTGGTGTTATATCTAAGACTCCATTGCCTAATCCAAAGTCACAAAGATTTACTGCTGTTTTCTAAGAGCTGTATAGTTGTTTTATTTGTTTGTTCTTTTTTGAGACAGGGTCTCACTCTCTTGCCCAGACTGGAGTGTAGTGGTATGATCTTGGCTCACCGCAACCTCCTCCTCCCTGGCTCAAGCAATTCTCCTGCCTCAGCCTCCTGAGTAGCTGGGACTACAGGCATGCACCACTACTGCCCAGCTAATTTTTGTATTTTTAGTAGAGATGGGATTTCACCATGTTGGCCAGGCTGGTCTCAAACTCCTGACCTCAAATAATCCACCTACCTCAGCCCCCCAAAGTGCTGGGATTACAGGCATGAGCCACCATGCCCAGCCTAGAGTTGTATAGTTTTAACTCTTCTACTTAGGTCTTTGATCCATTTTAAGTTAATTTTGTACATAGCGGTAAGTGTTCAACTTTATTCTCTTGCATTTGGCCACCAGTTGTTCCAGCACCATTTCTTGAAAATACTGATCTTTCCCCCACAAAATTTTCTTGGCACCTGTGACATAGTGAAATACATGTTTGGTTTTCTTCCCCATGTTCTGATGTGCAGCTCTTAAAACCCTTAGAATCTCTGGAGTGATAAGAGTGTCTTTTGTATGCTAATGAGACGGCTGGTGGCTGGGGACCCCTAGACAGCTTCAGGGCAGGGGCTGGTCAACAGAAAGGTCAAGGCATGGTTAGAGGACTGAGACCCTCAGCCCCAAACCCCAAGGAGTTGGTAACTAAGTTATCAACCAATGACCAATGATCAGTTATTTAGTCAGTCATGCCTATGTAATGCAGCATCCATAAAACTCCAAAAGCACAGGGTTCTGGGAGTTTTCAGATAGCTGGTCACATGGAGATTCCTGGAGGGAGGCACACCCAGCAAGATCATGGAAGCTCCGTGCCCCTTCTCCCATTCCTTGCCCTAAAAATCGCCTCCATCTGGTGGTTCGTGTGTATCCTTTATTAATAAACAAGTAAATGTAAGTAAAGTGTTTCCCTGAGTTCTGTGAGCTGCTCTAGCAAATTAATAAAACCTGACTAGGAAGTTATGGGAACCCTGATTTAAAGCCTGTTTCTCAAGAATGTTCACCACCGGCATCTAAAGTTTCTCAAGTACTATTCTCTATTGGCATCTGAAAGTGGAGGGCAGTCTTGTGGGACTGGGCCCTCAGCCCATCTCCAGGTAGACAGTATCAGAATGGAATCGAATTAGAGGACCCCTAATGCCCACTGCAGAATTGCTTGATATCTGGGGAAATGACCTTCACACATCCAGTATCAGACGTATTGTATTGAGTGCTGTGTGAGTAGAGGGAAAAGCCACTTTTTCCCTGTGTCTTACATATTGGATGCCTTTTCATTTTATTTTCTTGACTAATTGCCCAGGCTAAAACCTTCAGTACAATGTTAAATGAAAGTGTCAAGAGCGGACATCCTTGTCTTTTCCCCATTATACAAGGAAAACATCTGGTCTTTCACCATTCAGTATCATGTTAGCTGTGGATTTCTTCTGGATGTTCTTTACTATGCCAAGGAAATTCCCTTCTGTTTTTAACTTGTTGAGTTTTTATTGTGAAGTGATATTGGATATTGCCAGTTGCCTCTCCTGCATCAATTGTAATGCTTTTTGAAAACGTGATTTTTAGGCCAGGCGTGGTAGCACATGCCTGTAATCCCAGCACTTTGAGAGGCCAAGGCAGGTGGATCACTTGAGGTCAGGAGTTCAAGACCAGTCTGGCCAACATGGTGAAACTCCATCTCTACTAAAAATACAAAAATTAGCCAGGCATGGTGGTATGTGCCTGTAATCCCAGCTACTCAGGAGGCTGAGGCAGGAGAATTGCTTGAACCCAGGAGGCAGAGGTTGCAGTAAGCTGAGATCTCGCCACTGCACTCCAGCCTGGGTGACAGAGCAAGACTCCATCTCAAAAAAAAAAAAAAAAGAAAAAAAAGTGACATTTGTTTCTAATCCTGTTGATATGGTGTATTACATTCACTGTTACTGTTCAAAGTCAGCAACAAATCATGGGCAGAACCAGCTTGAGATCCAGGGTGTCAACCTAAAATAATTTAAAAGGTTACGATCTAATTTAAAGAGAGTTTATTCAAGCACACAGTGTGAAGGTGGCCATCTGGGGAGCAGAGCTACAATGAAGAATGGTGATCAGTGCTTCAGTGTGTGGGGAAAAATGAGGACCATGTATACAGGCAAAACAAAGGTGCCGAACAGAACTACAGCACCGTCCATACAAAGGCCGACATACAGATATACTGACTACACTCCAAGAGGTTTAACACTCTATTGTAAAAAGGTAACAGTCACAAGGGTCTCTGTCTGTACCTCTTTTAGTCTAGGTTTGAATAAAGAGTAGAGAGTCTGGTTAATGTATAACATCTCAATGCAAAGGTCAGAAAGTAAAGGTCATGCACCAAAGAAGAAAAACAGTCATATTCCGTGAGTCAGCTTCCAGGGCTTTTCCCTTTGGCATAATAAATTTGGAAGATCCTGAAACGTAATTTTCTTTTTATAAGAGGCTCCTAGAAACTGGACTAAGACTTCAAGTTCATGCTCTTAAACTATACCCTGTTGCTGTCAAGGTGCCAAGGCCCAACAGGGCCAAGACAAATGTCTGGATCTAAACTGAGCTTTACAAGATACCCCCTCTTGGCACCCTGGAGAATGCTGACTCTTGCTCCAGTGGGGAGCTTCATTCTTAGGTAAGGAAAGTAAAGCCCCTGGCACTAGGTTTAGAAGGCCTTCCTCCAGTCTGAAGACCCCTCCACCAAGGGCTCTACAGTCAGGGAAGTTCTGCAGAACACGCCAGAAAATCGTACTGAGAATCAGGAAGATCTCAACTTGGATGAGAACAGACAGGTATGTGTGAATACCAAGATGCCAGATGTTGGAATTATCTGACAGTGGTTTGAATTAGCCATAATAATAATGTTTTAATAAGCAATTATAAATACACTTGAAACAAATGAAAAATTAGAAAATCATAACACAAAAAAATAGAAGAAAGAAATCCAAGTGGAAGTTTTAACTGAAAAATATAATAACCAAAATTTTAAAACTCAATGGGTAGGCTCAACAGGTTTCAAAAGTGAAGAGAAAGAATCTATGAACAAGAAGAACAATAGAAATGAACCAAACAACAGGGAGGGGAATGAACGGAGTCAGAGAAGCAGAGGGGAAGCACTCGGGGTGAGTGCAGGGCAGTGCCTGTTTACCACCCTGATTGGACGCATATTCATATTTTAGTTGGTACGGCTATATGCCTGCATGCCTGTGGATCATCAGTTTGGAGGCATAAAACCCCAAAAGGACGGGGTTCTGGGAGCTTCCAGATAGCTGGCCACATGGAGATTCCTGGAGGGAGGCACGCCCAGAAAGGTCATGGCAGCTCCGTGCCCCTTCTCCCATTCCCTGCCCTAGGTATTGCCTCCCTCCATCTGGCTGTTCATCTGCATCCTTCACTAATAAACAAGTAGGCCAGGCGCGGTGGCTCACACCTGTAATCCCAGCACTTTGGGAGGCTGAGGCAGGCGGATCACGAGGTCAAGAGATCGAGACCATCCTGGCCAACATGGGGAAACCCCGTCTCTACTAAAAATGCAAAAATTAGCTGGGCATGGTGGCATGCACCTGTAGTCCCAGCTACTCAGGAGGCTGAGGCAAGAGAATCACTTGAACCCAGGAGGCGGAGGTTGCAGTGAGCTGAGAGCGCCACTGCACTCCAGCCTGGCAACAGAGTGAGACTCCGTCTAAGAAGTAAATAAACAAACAAGTAAATGTAAAGTGTTTCCCTGAGTTCTGTGAGCTGCCTTAGCAAATTAATCAAGCCCAAGAAGGAAGTTACGGGAACCCTGATTTACAGCCAGTTTCTAAAGAATATATTAACAGGTGACAACCTACTACTTGCTACAGGCATCTAAAGTGGAGGGCAGTCTTGTGGGACTGGGCCCTCAGCCTGTCTCCAGGTAGACAGTATCAGAATGGAATTGAATTAGAGGATGCCTAATTCACTGCCTAATACACTGCAGAATTGCTTTTTCCCTATATCTTATATATCGAATGCCTTTCATTTTATTTTCTTGCCTAATTTCCGGGCCCTCCCATGCCTCCCACTGACTGCCCGCCTCATGCCTCACCTTTAACTCTCCCCACGGGAAAAGTGCCCCCAACCCCTGCCCACCTTGCCCCATGAAATAACCACAGTACAAGACTGGATAGAGGATAAAGCCATCCAGGGGGCTGTAAGCTCTAAGGGCTCGGGCCAGCGTGCGCTTAGGACAAGTCAGTAACAACACAACTGAGTGTGTAAACAGGGGATCCCCAAGACCTTGGGCCTCAGGAACACAGGACACCAGACTTCACCTTGGCCAGGACGGGAGTGTGGGGTCTGTTGTTGACAAGGAATACGTACCCTTATCCTGGCAAACCAGAGCTCACCTGTGGTTCATGAGGCTCCAGCTGGGGAGGAATGGCCAGGATGTGCCTGACAGAGAGGCTGGGAGTCTTCTACGGAATTTCCACCTTGAAAAGAATTACACCAGGAATTGCAGGGATGCTGGAAATCCTAGATCATAGGTAGCAGCAATGTTTATGCAATGAGGCCCAGCTGCAGCCTTAAAAATTGCATTGCAAAATCTTTCCCCCGGATAAGAAACCAGCAAGAAAAGAAGTGCTGAGGTCAGAGACAGAATCCCAGGAGGAGTCAACTGTAAGGTCAAGGGTCATTCATGGGGCCCCCGGAAGTGAACTGAAGATGCACTGTCCAGCCTGCCCTGACTCCATTTGCAAATAATCTTCCTTTGGCCTTGTCCTTTCCACATTACACATTTGGATTTTTTTACACTCCCCCCACCCCAACACATACACACATACACACTTAGTACTGATGCAATTCCAGCGTCTGAACAAGAAAACTACAAGTCCCTAATAGCTGATCAAAGGAAACCTCAGTAAGCAAATCAGAACATGTTCCCTCTTCCTCCAAAGCAGTAGAAAGGTAGCCACTGTCTTGGGTCAGGAAATGGTCCCTGGAAAGGTTATTTTTAAAGACACCCAGATTCCCAAGGGTGCCGCTAGGCCACGTGAAAGCCCCTTCAGCTGCTAACCCGGGAGTTCTCAGGGGCTGTCTCTGCTTCTTGCCCAAGTTGACCATGCAGAGATGAACATGGGCCCTGAGAAAGTCCTACTTTTCTCCCATCTCCCTTCTTCTGCAGTCAACACACGGGCACCCCTGCAAGATGCCTCATCTCTAGGAGGGATATGAGAGCCTGTATCTCCAATTAACACAGGAAGTGAAAGAACAAAACCACAGCTCCTAGGCTGTAATGGAAACAGGATTTTAACATAGTATTCATCTCTATTGTATTCATTTTTATAGTAAATAAATTGTGCCATTCTTCAAAGCAGCCAGGGCTGGGGGAGAGCTCTCAGGGAGAGGGGACAGGAGTGTCCCATTTTCTCCTGGGCTTCAAGGGATCCCAGAAAAAGATTCACCTTGTCCTTCTCATCTGGGCTGGAGGAGCTGGCCCAGGGCGCCCGGGGGCCCCAGCTGCACCCTGTTGCTTATGTTGGGGTCACAGGGTCACAGTTGAGCAGGCCTCGTGTCTGTCCTGCCACTGGTACAGGGCTCTGCTTTGGGGGCCTGGTGGCTGGATGGGAGGGCAGGATGACCTGGAAGGGACTACCCCAGGGTCTCAGACTACCCTGCCACCCGCTCTTACCCTGTGCTCCAGGCACTGTGCTGAGTGCTTGGTGTCCCAATCACGTAAGAGATCACTTAGCATCAGCCCATTTCACAGGGGAGGAAAGCAAGTCCCTGAGAGGCAGGGTGACCTGCCCCAGTCACAGGGCTGTTCAGTAACGGAGCTGGGAGCCCAGTGCCAGCTGTCTGACACTCCAAACCCACACTTAGCCCAAAGCTGCACTGAGCCCTGGGACAGTCCGCCCAGTACACCAGGTCACTCACAGGCACCTCAGCTTGACTGTGGCCTTTTCTCCCTGGCTTTGAGGCCGCTACTGGCTGATTCACATGGTGGTTCTGACTGGCAGGACTGCTTATAACTACAGGACAGGGTGGCAGCCCTGAGACTACCTGGAATCACACCTCAGCTCTCCCTCCCAGTGCCTGCCCAGCACCTGGAGTCTGGGTGGCCCAGCTGTCACCACATACTAGGGGATGAGCCACAGTTGCAGGCTTCCTGCCGCTAGCCACCAAAGAGTCCACCCCTGCCCTCACCCAAGTCCTGCCCCAGCCTGATCTCTCATCGTCACTGAGCTGCTCCGTGGTCTTGAACCAGGTTCCAAAGTCCTCAGGTGGAAATTAGCTGTAGCCACCTGAGGCAGCTGCAGCTCCCTAATTACTGTGCATTCCTGGTGCCAGAGGGAAGAACAGCAGGGTGACAGGGCCTGGTGAGGGGGTGCTGGAGGAGCCCTAGTGGGGGTGTGGAGTGGGGTCAAGGGCCACGCCACAACCCCACCTCTAGGTGGATGCTTTTAAGAGGCTCCCTCCTCCCCTCCAATCTCATCCAGTCCCTACCGGTTCTCAGAGTTGGGTTCAAACAGTCCCTCCTCCAGGAAGTTGTCCTTGCTTCCAGCGCCTACCGCCACCCTCCAGTGGGATGGTTCCTCCTCTGCTCTGTATCAAGCCCTCCCAATGAGTCTAAGGTGCAGGGAATGGGTCCAGGGAGTGTTTGGCAGGTGGCGAGTCTCCGATTTCCACACCCCCAGCCTCCCGCAATGAATGCCACAGTTGCTTACCTAACTCCTTTCCTGGAAGTTGATCAGATTCGCCTGGAAGGCAGACAGCCAAAGCCCATCAAAAAGGTCCCTGGCCCCTGACCACCTCCTGACCACAGTCCTCTCACGTTGCAGTACCAACAGGCTCCACCAGGGAGCAGGGCGTGCACACAAAACGGGACTTGGACCTGGGCCAGACTAGGCTCCAGGGGAGGCGGTCACGGCAGCGGAGGCTCAGGGACCTTCCAGCCCAGGCCTCTCTGATGACAGACAGGGAAACCGAGGCCTCAAGCTGGAAGGGACTGTTCACCTACTCCCCTGCTCCCTAACGTCACTCTCCTGCCACCATGGACAGCGCCCGAAGGAGCATCTGACTCCTCCAGCGCAGCTACAATCTCCTGCAGCTGGGCAGCCAGGCAGCTGGGCTGCTGCACTACACGGGGAATGGGGTCTGGTGGCTCTGTGGAGCCGCCGTTCCCTCATCAATACGGTGGGCGCGACGCCCGGCTCACAGGGGCAGTGTGAGGACCGCCTGAGAGGAGGTTTGCTGAGAGCTCAGGGCTCGGTGAGGGGCTCTCTCCTCCCAAGTTCAGGACCCCGGCCCCGCCCCGCGCCTCCCCAGGCTCACTCACATCCGGAGAATCTTTCATCGCAGTGCCCAGCATCACCAGGTCAGGTGGAATGGGCCAAGGAGGGGTCGGACCCTGTGCCCACGCGGCGGGGGTGTTGGTGAGCACTGGCTCTCCGGTACTGCCCTCGGGTTGATCAGATCAATCTGCAGCCACCTGGGGCAGCTGCAGCTCCCTAATTACCTAATCAAATTCCTCACACTCCCCCTCCCACGTGGAGCAGCCAAGATTTGCCTCCACCTAGGACCCCTCCCCACACCTCTCTGCCTCTAGCAAACTCGCTGTAGCCACTCCTACAGTCGGCTTTGGCAATCACAAAGGTTGTGAGGGGCCAGCCCTGGTTCTCCCTGCTCCTCTCCAACCCACCACCTCCACCCCCTGCACCCGCCCAGCTCTCCCTGACCCTTGCTCTAGTCACTTCTGTCAGAGGCATTTCAGGCACTGCTGGAGAAGGAGAAGCAAGGCCCCCTCCTCTCTTGATGTGAGGCCTTCGCTGGGAGGGAGAAGCCCTGTCCTCTGACTCCCTGGAGGCTCTCCCACCCCACCTGCAGCTGCTGCCTCTTCTGGGCTTTCAGGGCTCCATTCCAGTGTGGCCACCGTGAAGGTCCCCTCCAGGGTCGAGGGCAAGGTCAGTGAGGACATCCTCCTCACCCTTTTATTCTCCCAGCCCGCTGACCCTGGGGCCCTGGACACCTGGCCAGATCAGCTGGTACCAGTACTACTGCCACCACCTCTGGGGTGCTTTGATTCCAGATTCACTCCCTTGGACTCCCTGAGCCTGTTTCCTCCTCTGGGAAAGCACGGCGGGAACTCCACCTGCCTCACAGGCTCTCCTGAGCACCACGTTCCCAGCACTCACATCACTGTTCCTGCCATCACACCCCTCCCCCATGGCACAGCCAGGGACAAAGCCCTCCACAAAGCCCTCCACATTCCTCTCTGTGACTGCATTGTCACCATGTGAGTCCTGCACCCCAGGGCCATCATCCCTCCACTTTTCAGATGAGAAAACAGAGGCCAAAGAGGAGCAGTGACTTGCCCAGGGCCCCATAGGAGAGGCCAGCTTCCTCCTCCTAGCCGAGGCCCCATC
This sequence comes from Piliocolobus tephrosceles, assembly GCF_002776525.5. NCBI lineage: Eukaryota > Metazoa > Chordata > Mammalia > Primates > Cercopithecidae > Piliocolobus > Piliocolobus tephrosceles. The sequence goes on along the minus strand of NC_045447.1, from coordinate 41,759,522 downwards.
CCAGCTGCCTTCACCACGTCCCTCAGCACCACTGCTGACCAGCGTCCCATCCTCTGGGCTCTCAGTATGTGTCCAGGCCCCCAGCCAGGCCCAGCTGTGGCGGGAGACGACAGGGTAGTCCCAGGAGGCCCAAATGAGTGGCTCCTGCCTGCCTCAGCCACAGGAGTCTCTGCCCCAAAGGCTGGGCTGAGGTCATGCAAAGGCTGCACCTCCCCAGGGAACCCCCAGGAAATTCCCCTGCGCAGAACACTTTCTTCCTCCACTCAGGAAGGGGGACTCTGAGGTGCTCTCTCTGATTGACAGACTAGGGGTGCCCAGGGTGATGGGTGAGGCCACTTTGCTTCCTCTTTTGTGTGAATGTTTGTGAAATCCTCTCAGGAAGTAGCCACCAGGGATCGATTAGTCCCTATATACTCCTCATAAACTATCCGGGGTACGTGTCATTGCAAACGAGGCAACAGGGCCGGAATCTGTGGCTGATCAGCAGTGCCTGCTGTGGGGCCAGAGCAGGCAGTCACAGAGTGCACATACCTGTCCTCTACTCAGCCATTCAGATCCAAGGCTGGGCAGCCTTTTTGACCACCTGGCCCGTGGAATTCCTTGGCAGTGCCCATCTCTGGTGTGGGCAGGGTGCCCCCTCCCCTTGGAGCTGCAGTCCAGACAGAAGAGCAGCTGGAGGCCAGCTTCCTGACGACCCCCTACCTTCCCCATCCACCCAACAGCCTGGAGGGGGCTACCAGTCAGTGTGATGGGCCAGCCAGGGAGCTGAGCCAGGGACCTGCTCAATCTGCCACCTCATCAAGCCCTCCTGGCTCAGCACAGCTGCCACCACTATGACCCATTGCTGGGACCTCCTGCTCTCTGAAGTGCCCCCGCCTCCCGCCTGCCCATGGACCAGAGGGATTCCTCTGCTATGAATCCAGAAAAGATCGAGACTGAAGATTTTCAAAGAAACTCTCAATGAGAAACTGAAAAACCACACCCTGTCCAGTCCTTCTACCCTCTCAGTTCCCTCCCTCCCAAAGGCTTGCCCCCATCCCCTCCTCCACTTCGCTGTGGTGAGCAGAACCCTGCGCAGTGCACTAGCTTACACATCTTGAAAATTTTCGAGACTGTCCCTGTGCAGAGGCGAAAGAAGGAAGGAGAAATTTGGGAATCACGGGGAGGGGCATGAGTGCAAATCCCATTTATTTAAGAAGTCACAGGACCCAAACACCCTAGATGAGAGGTTCCAACAGGTTCCTCTGAGCCTAAGGGTCCCATGGGACTGGGGAGGGGAGGGGACTCTCATGTTGGTCCACTGGGCCCCAACTCCCATTTCAGCCGAGCAGGTCTGTTTTGACCAGTTTTGATTTCAATCATCAGAGAAACATGTTGCTGTGAGGTAAGCTCTTGACAGTCTCCAATTTGGCCCTAGCCTATATCTGACAGGTAAGGAAAGGTAACCTAATTCGAAGCAGAACTGCTGGCCTAAGATCCCAGGGAGGCTCAGAGACCCCACCTGGGTTCCCAGTCCCTACCTTGAGGGTTCACAGCCTCCCATCACCTCCTAGGCTCACTGAGAGGCAATGCCGAGCCCAGCCCCATGGATGTCCCTGATCCACCCTGGTGCTCCTGTAGAGAGAGGCCTGCTCACCTGGAAACTTCTCTCCATGTGAATTGAGGTGCTCTGCAGAGCAGAGAGGATGGCATAGAGTGAGGAGAAGTTCTTGAGGTATCAGCACTCCTGGGGAGGAGAGAGAATGAGCCGGGTGGTGGGGAGTTGGAATCCCACCTGCTCCACTTCAGCTCCTCTGCTGACATCTCCCCTCCTGGAGGAGACAGAAGCCCAGGGAGCTGTGGCAGGGAGTAGGGGCACACCTGGGGCCCAGTGAGCAACACTCACAGGGAAGGAGCCCAGTGGGAAGTGAGCACCCACCTCTGAGACACGTGGTCAAAGCCAGCATGCCCCTGACAGGAAGGCCTAGGGACTGCGTGGGGGCTTAGATCACAGACCACACACCTGAGAGCCAACAAGAGGCCGTTCCCAAGTCTCTAAGAGGCAGCATATTAGTCCGTTTTCACATTGGTGATAAAGACACACCCAAGACTGGGAAATTTACAGAAGAAAGAGGTTTAATTAAACTTACAGTTCCACATGATTGGTGGCTAGGGAAGCCTCACAATCATGGTGGAAGATGAGGAGCAAGTCACGTCTTACATGGAAGGCAGCAGGCAAAAAGAGAGGTTGTGCAGGAAAACTCTCCCTTATAATAACCATCAGAGCTTGTGAGACTTACCCATGCACCTGGGTGCTCCTCAGTGAGCACTCTCCACCTATAAAGGGGCCAGGCCCTGCCCTGCCTTCCCTCTCTGCTCTCATTCTGCAGTCACTGTGTGCAGCAGGTGCTGTTATGTCCCATCTCTGCCCTGCACATGTGAACAGTGAAGGCCTGGAGGTTAAGAATCTAGTCCAGGTCACATGGTTGGTAAGAGTTGGAGCTGGGATTGGGCCCATATCATCCAACTGAGGCTCAGGGAAAGGTCCCAGAGGGGAGGTTGTCCCCACTCTGCCTTGAGAGCCTAGCACTCATTGCATCCATCAGAGTCCATTGCTCTGCCACCAGCATAGGAGGGAACCCCCCCAAGAGGTTGGGGACCTCCTCACCGGGCCAGTTCTGTATGGTCCCAGACTAGGGGCAGGAGGGCTCTGGACTGACTCTATGTCGGGCTGTCACTGGAGCAGGCTTCTTTCCCGGAGTGCCCTCAGGGTACTTTTCTGGCCAGGTGCCCAAGATGGAAGACAGAGTGTAGGGGGTGGGGGGTGGGGGACAGCAGAGTCAGATGCCTGGCCTTTCCTTCCACATTGTTCTTCTAGGGTACCCTTGTTTAGATGTGGACCCCTGTGGCTGCCCTGTCTGTCCAGAGATGGCCCCACCCAACCCCTCTGTGACTGTCCTGGCAGAGACAGCCCTGGTCTTCAGGCAGGGCAGGCACAGAACCTGCATGGGCCAGGTCTTGCCAGTGACTCTTGCTCTGAAGGGCTACCTGCACCAGGATGCTCAGAAATGAGGTTTGAGGTAGAAATGTGAGCAAAATGCTCGCTACAGCTCCTGTTCTGGATCCCCTAGAGGTTGGGTCTGGAGGGGTGGATGTGAAAGGAGGCAGGCAGAGCTGAGATGGGACTGTGGTGGGGATGGCTCTGACCCCCAGCCTCCCTTTCACTTCCCAGGGGACTTGGATCCCATTCATAACTCTCACTGACTAATTTCCTCCTGCAGAGGAAGCCCCCAGACCTCAGCCCTCTCACGGGAATCCTAAGATGTATGAGATCCAGGGTTCTGCCAGCCCCTCCCCAGCCACAGGCTCCTACATGCCCCCAACTGTTCTGGGGAAACAGGAACCCGTCCTAGACCTGAAGTCCACTGACATTTTTAGTTGATCCTGAGGTCCCTCCTCCCTGTTAAAACACAGCAGGATGCATGTGTATCTAGAAGAGGCCAGGAGGACATCACAGTGTCAACATACTGTGGCCATGGCCTGCTTATGATGTCTAGTGCACCCATGACTTCCCAGCCAGAATTCAGACAATCCCCAGGGAGTGCCTCCTGCAGGCAGAAAAGTACCGCGCACAGTAGGTGCTCAATGTATATTTGTTGAAAGAATGAACCACAACCAGAATCTTCCCAGATATCTGAGTTAGCGTAGGGCCCCTCCACTAGCCCCCAGGGATCCCTGTTCTGGGTACCCCAAGCACAGGGATCAGCCATGTGGAAACTCAAACCCTTTTCACAAATGGGAAAACAGGTTTGCTTTCCATACACTTTCCCAAACGTAGGAAGGCCACGAGTGAGGCAGAGAGCTATGTCGTGTTCAAAAATAAATAACAGCCACAGTACATCTGGCAGCCATTTCCACAGAGCCAAGCACCAGGTCAGCACCTGCCATGGCTCACCCCATTTAGTCCCTGCAAGAACCCTGGGAGGTTCATCCTCTTACCACCTTTATTCTCAGAGGAGCAAACTGAGGCTCAGAGAGGTGCAGCAAAATTCCCGAGACACACAGCTAACTGGTGGCAGAGTCCCCACTGTGCTGTGGAAGGGACAGGCTCCCACCTATTGAATACCCAGTCCAGGAACTGTGGGGTAGAGACGAAGACCCAGTGGTTACACAGGAAGGTGGTGCTGTAGGGTATGTGTCTGCTCTGGAAACCTGGTCCAGGGATGCCACCATATGCTCCTGAGTGCCCACCTGGAGGGTCCACATTTCGCAGATCTTGCCCAGGTACAGGGTTAACTCATTTTCATACTGAGTGGGACAAGGAAGGACACAGAGTCAGAGGCAGCACCAAAAACCACCAGGAGAATTGTGGGCTACAGCTCAGACCAGGAAGCCCCAATTCCTTGGGGACTTGTGTGTGAAGAGGGATGTAAGTGCCCACAGCAAGAGAGGTTAGCATTCCCCTATTAAGAGCTTGTATGAAGAGCATCACTCTAGTGAGTCCTAAGAAAACATCCCCATTGTTGAGATGAGAAAACGCAGGCTTAGGGATGTCAAATGGCTGCTCAAGGTCACTCAGGGCAGAACTAAGAACTGCCCAAAGCTAGGGCTGCGTCACCTTCCCACTAAGCTACCTGAAGCTTAGTCTGCTTCTGGCATGGCGGGAGAGGATCTGAGGGAACCTCATTCCCCACACCACTGCCCCCACCAAGTTGAGAGACCAGTTTTCAGTGTAGACCCACTGCTATGGTGTGCATGTTTGTGTTCTCTAAAATTCATGTTGAAGTGTAGTTGCCATTGTGACCATACTGGGAGATGGGACCTTTAAGAGGTGTTTAGGTCCTGAGAGCTCTGCCATCCTGGGTGGATTAACGTCAGTATCGTGGAGGTGGGTCTGCCCCCTCTTGCTCTCTCTCACCCTCTCTTTGCCCTTCTGCCATGTGATGCCTTCCGCCATGGGATGATGCAGCAAGAAGGCCCTCACCAGATGCCAGCATCTTGACTGTGGACTTCCTAGCCTCCAGAACTGTGAGAAATAAATTTCTGTACATTATAAATTGCCCAGTCTATGGTGTTTTGTTGCAGCAGCACAAAATAGACTATAACACCCACCCTAGGAGAGTCCTTTAGACTTCAAAGCAAGGCACTTAATTTTCTTTCTTTTACAATAAAGGCAGTTTTGAGAACCTGAGCTTTGAGGATCCCAGATCCAGCAAAGGGGCAAATGCCTGGAGGTTCCAGGGTGCGAGAAGGGTTGTCACAGCAACAAGAACATGAGCAGACAACTGGAGGAAGAGAAAATCCAAATGGCTGGTAAACAACTGACAGGTGGCTCAAGCCTATAAGTGGCAAATTAAAAAGCAAGGGAAGCATACTGTGGCATTTGCCACATGGACACCAGATTAGCAGGAATGTAAATGAATGACATCCCCCATTGTCAGGCTGGATGCAGGGAAGCAGACACCATTGGAGACTGTCGTGGCAACCCAACTGCCACAGCCTCTTTGGAAAGTAATTTGGCTGAAGCGATTCAGATTTTGCATATGCATATCCTTCCACCAAGCAACCCCATGCCTGGAGTCTATCTTCTGTAGGGAATAAGTATGTGGTATGAGCCAAATTATATCTCCCAAAATTCATATGTTGAAGTGCTAACCCCCAGGACCTCAGAATGTGACTGTATTTGGAGACATAGTCTTTAAAGAGGTCATTAAGGTTGAGTTCATTGAGGTGGACTCTAATCCAGTCTGATTGATGTCCTCATAAGAAGAGGAGATTAAGGCACAAAGAGGCACAGAGTAGGGAGGTGGAGGTTGCAGTGAGCTGAGACCAAGCCACTGCACTCCAGCCTGGGCGACAGAACAAGACTCTGTCTCAAGAAAACAAAGAAACAACAACAACAACAACAACGAAAAGAGGCACAGAGTAAAGACAATGTCAACACGGAGATGAAAGGGGCCATCTACAAGCCACGGAGAGAAGCCTCAGAAGAAACGCCCCCAGCCCGCACCTTGATCTCAGAATTCTAGCCCCAGAATAGTGAGAAAACCAATTCTGTTGTTTAAGCCACACAGTTTGGGTACTGTTATGGCAGCCCTAGCAAACCAGTGCTCTCTAATAGGACACACATAAGATGTTCCCTGCAGCCCTGCTGAAATGGCAACAGAATGGAATATCCAGGTCCACCAGGATTGAAAGGCTGAATTGCTGTGGCAAAAAAAAAAAAAAAAAGCCTTCCTTATGGAATATTGTGAAGACAGGTGAGGCCAAGGCTCTGGGCCTAGTGGGCTAAGATGATGTGTTCTGGGATGTAACAAGCTGAAGAGACATGTAAAGAATAGCTGGACCACCCCCCTAATTTTTATATATAAACCACCCTATTAAGCCTGATGATTTCTAAGGCTTGGAGCAGGTCTGGATGGACAGAGGAGCTGATTCTTACATGGGATATCTGGGGCAAGTGGTTAAAAAAACAAAAATAGTAGCAACATGCAAAAATGTTCATGGCCTAGTGTGATATGAAAACAATGAAAAAGTCTTTTCTCTGACATTCCTACAAGTATGTGAAGTGTCTTTCCACCTTACCAATCTGCAGGTGGGGGAGGAGTGGGAGCCCAGATTTCTGAGGGGTAGAACTGTGGTCCACTCCAGTGGGAAGGCCCTGCTAGAGAGACCCCAGGAGTCCTTGTATACAAAACTGGGTTCCGGACCCATGCTGTTCATCTCGTGGTACTGGCAGTGGAGACACCACCACCCCCTCCATGCCTGCTCTCACCCCAGACCAGCACTGGTCATTATTGGTGGCATGGGGCACCTACCCCTTGTCTAGGAAGATGGAGGAGTTGAACCCATCAACCAGTTCCTCACTGATCTCCCACATGGAGCTCTGCAAAAATGATGCCCTGCAGTCAGATCATCAGACATTAGGGCCCTGCCTGGCCATCACTGCAGCAGGAAACTCACATTAGAGATTCTGCTCCCCAGTTAAGGCACAGGTAGGCAACTGCATAGAGGAAATGAGCTGAAGTCTCAGGGGCACAGGATAACATCTGGGGAAATGTCCTTCACCCAGCACCCACCTTCCCATTCTGTCAGGCCCACCGGGGTTCCAACACCCAACAACCTGCTCCGGCCCAGGAAGGGCCCAACGCTCATCCCTTGCCTTCCCTCCGCTGCCTCCCTCCACACACACGGTGATGGGGAGGGGTTTGAGGCTGCCCAGGTGGGATCACAGTTGTGGCCTGGCCTGGACTTCTCTGTGTTACCTTTGGGTACTTCCTGCCAAATGATCAGAGGTGCCAGAAGTGAGTGCTGAACCAAAAAGTCTGCAGCAATGGAAAAGGCTCTCATGCCGGGCTTTCCTGAGGTCAGAGCCTCAGAAAGTCAGGATACAGCAGGAGAACCTCTTATTCTCTTTAGTGGCTCCCACCGAGAGAGCTAGACAGGGGCTGTCTCTAGAATGTGAGTGCTGGTTATCAAAGTTCTAAGTTCTGTTGGGGCCTATCACCAAGGAAGTTAGGTCACTTCTCCAAGGTTCCATTACCTCAGCACCTTCCTTCAAAGACCTCCCTCCCCAAAGGTCTCTCTGAGCCATTGGCTGCTCACCCTCCTCCTCTATGTCATCTCCTTAACTGTTCACAAGTTTGCCAACACCGCCCCTCTGGGAAAACCCAAGTGCAGTGAGGGCCCTAGGTTTGAGGAGACACAGCTGGGTTCCAACCTTTATTTTTCTTACCACTTCTGTGCCCTGGAAAACTCACTGTACCTCTCAGAGCCTCTCCAGTCTCCCAACCTGCACAATGCAAATCATCCCAGCATCTGCTTCCCAGAGATATCATCAGGCATACATGAGATAATTCTCATAACACTCATAGGTTGGTGTCACAAGTAACAAATGCACAAACTCAAGAGAAGGGAGAATTATAAGGATGGATGGGATGCAGCATGGACTTACAACTGAAGACATGCCCAGGTTCCACCAGTGTAATATCGGAAACATTACTTCCACTCGGGCCTCATTTCTCATTCTGCACCATGAGAGGGTTAACATAAAATGAAACTCATATATGGTCATCCTGTGGCATAAAGCCTTCCAATGCTTTCCTGTTATATTTAGAATCAGACCCAGGTGTCTCATCCCAGCCTATGTGGTAGGTAGGCTGCATGCATGCACAGCAGCTTGCAATGAACCTCACTGCTGGGATTCATGCCCTTGTGTAACCATAAAGTGGTTAGTGACTCCCCTTCTGACTAACAGAATACAGCAGAGTGACAGGCTATCTCTCCTGTTTGAGTCAGTTAGGGCTGCTATAAGAAAGGTGGTTCTATAGCAGACAGGGTGGTTCACCAATAACAGAAATGTGTTCCTTGCAGTTCTGGAGGCTAGAAGTCTGAAATCAGGGTATCAGCATGGTCCAGTTTTGCCGAGGTCCCTCTTCAGGGTTGCGGACTGCCAGCTTATTGTTGTGTCCTCAGATGGTTGAAAAAGGGTGAAGGAACTCCCTGGGGTGCCTTTGAAAAGGGCACTAATCCCATTCATGAGGTCTCCACCCTTATGACCTAACTATCTCACAAAGGCCCCATCTCCTAATATTATCACATTGGGAATTTGGCTAACAACACATGACTTTTAGGGGACATAAACATTCAATCCATTGCAACTTCCAACATTTAGTTACAAAAAAAGTGCCAATTCCCTCGTCCTTGCTGTTTCCTATGTTTCTCCCTCCCTTTCCTTGTCCTTCTCTGTCCCTCCTCCTCTCACTGCCTCTGCCACAGTCCTCTAACTGAGGAAGCAAATTTTCATGTCAGGAGCTATCCGACATAGAGGCCCACATGACAAAGAACTGGGAAACACCCAGGCCAACAGACAGAAAGGAACTCAGGCTTAGTCCAAACTGGTTCTGCCAATAGCCACATGAGTGAGCTTGGAGGCAGCTCCTCCCACAGCCCAGCCTCGGTTGAGACCACAGCCCCAGCTTCCTGAGAGACCTTCAGGCAGAGGCACCCAGGTAAGCCATGCCCAGATTCCTGATCCACAGATTGTGAGATATTAAATATTTGTACTTTCACATTGCTAATGTTGTGAGAAGAATGGGTAACTCACCTAGTCTCCTAGGCCCCAGGATCTGGCCCTGCCATCATTCCCCTCCTCTCCCATTCTCTCCTCCAGGGCTCCCCCAAGCTACACTCCCCAAGCCACACTGGCTCTTTCTTTTCTTTCTTTTTTTGAGATAGAGTCTCACTCTGTTGCCCAGGCTGGAGTGCAGTGGCGCGATCTTAGCTCACTGCAAGCTCCGCCTCCTGGGTTCATGCCATTCTCCTGCTTCAGCCTCCCAAGTGGCTGGGACTACAGGCACCCGCCACCACGCCCGGCTAATTTTTGGTATTTTTAGTGGAGACGGGGTTTCACCGCGTTAGCCAAGATGGTCTCGATCACGTGACCTCGTGATCCGCCCGCCTCGGCCTCCCAAAGTGCTAGGATTACAGGCATGAGCCACCACGCCCGGCCATCACTTGCAGTTTTAACCATTATCAGTTTTAGATATAAACTGAATGTTTGTGTCTCCCCAAATTCCTGTTTTAAAACCTGTCCCCCAGTATGATGGTATTTGGAGATTTGACCTTTGGGAGGTAATCAGGTTGTGAGGGTGGAGCCCTCATGAATGGTATCAGTGCCCTTACAAAACAAGCCACAGAGAGCTCCCTCTCTGCCTTCTGCCATCTGAGGACACAGCGAGAAGACAGCTGTCTGTGAACCAGGGAGTTGGCCCTCATCAGATACCAAATCTTCTGGGACTTTGAGCTAGGACATCCCAGCTTCCAGAACTGTGAGGAATAAGTTTCAGTTATTGATATGTCATCCAGTTTTTGGTATTTTGTTATAGCAGCCTTAATGGACTAAGTTTTATTTTGGGTGGATTCATTTTACTGGTAATATTTATTATGAGGGACAAAGCATCCTTGGGGTGAATGCATTGTACTTTAAAAATTTACAGATACTCAATTTTGACCCAGCTTTTTAGGGACATGTTGCTTGCCTTAAAAGCTTCACAGCTCTCAGCCCCTCCCTGCCCCACTTATGAAATAGGAAAGGATGTTCTCAGATTTACTTACAAGGTACAAACAGATGAAAGCCAGCACAGTGGTTCCAGTCATTCTGATTGGGAATCGAAAGCAGGGGTCCCATTCATATATCCTGATTTGGAACCAAGCTTTTTTTTTCTCTCTCTCTGTGAATGAATAAACAGTGAGAAAAGAGGGGCTGTGATAAGTAAACAAATGCCCCATTCATCTGAAAACAACCCCATCCCTTCCTCTCTATCTTGGCATTTACTGTAGAGAGAGAGCACTGTTAATTTCCACAGTTTTCATTCTCCTCTTATTCTTATGTGCAGATGCTCAGTTTTATTCAGGACAGCAATTTACCAAACTAAAAGACTAAAGTTCCCAACCTCTCTTGCAGCTAAGAGTGACCTAAGTTCAGGCCAATTAGATGTGTGACCACAGTGTGGTGTGGGACTCTGGGGAGACTGCTCAGATGGAACTGACCCAGCTGGTAGGGCCCCCTTTGCCCTGCCTTGCCTACTCTCTGAAATGCAAACATGGTGGCCAGTCGAGGCTGGAGCTCCAGCAGCCACGTTGGACCATGAGACCGCATTGAGGATGGAAAGCACATACAAGATGCTAGAACAGAAACACATGATTCAGAAACTTCTGCAGTGGTCAATTCAAGGTCAGTATGGATGGCCTGTCTCTGTAAAGTATTGATCCTGGGTGTGTCTGTGAGGGTGTTGCCAAAGGAGATTAACATCTGAGTCAGTGGGCTGGGAAAGGCAGACCCACCTTTAATCTGGGTGGGCACCATCTAATCAGCTGCCAGCACAGCTAGAATATAAAGCAGGCAGAAAAATGTGAATAGAGAGACTGGCCTAGCCTCCTAGCCTGCATCTTTCTCCTGTGCTGGATGCTTTCTGCCCTCTAACATCAGATTCCTAGTTGTTCAGTTTTGAAATTTGGACTGGCTCTCCTTCCTTCTTAGCTTGCAGACAGCCTATTGTGGGACCTTGTGATCATGTAAGTTAACACTTAATAAACTCCCCTTTATATATACAACTATCCCATTAGTTCTGTCCCTCTAGAGAACCCTGACTAATACATGTCACTATTATTTTAGGGATTCTAGTATATGTAGCCATATTGAATGTTAACCAAAGTATGAGTTTTGACATTGCTCATTGTGTGACTTTGGACAAGACACCTACCTTCTCTGGGACATATACATCCCCATGTGCCTAGTGGCAGAGGTAGATATGTGGTCTACATGTATGATTCTGAAATCGGGTGCTTTTATCTATCTGACATCCAACTCATCTTCTATTGGAGACAGCACCTCAGTTTTTTCTTGAGGAACTACCCCTCCCCACCCTCACTCTTAGTGCTTAAATGAGACTGACACCACTTCTTGGCTCCAGTGGTGAACATGTGACCCAGGCCCCTGCAAGTATGGGAGGCACAGAGCTGGCTGCATGAGACCAACCTTGCCTGGGGATTCCTTGTGTACTGCACTTGTGGACAGAGTGAAACAGGAACTCACCAGCATGTTCTCTTCTTGGTCCAGACACAGGGCCCCTGGAGCATGCGTGACCATGGGCACTAGGCCTGGTTGTTATATGTGGTGTCCCTCAGCATCTACCTGAGTTAGGGAGGCTTCTTCACCATATGCACCTGAGCCACCCCACCCTGACACCCTGTCTTGCGTTGATGGAACTTGACACTGCATCCCCACTGAGCACACTGAGGCAGTTTCACATCCAACCCTTCACTATACATTTGGGAAACCGAATTCTCAAAAGAGATAGGGCCTGGCTTAGACCACAGAAGATGCGCAGAGTCTAGAAGGTAAGGGAGGGCTCCAGCTTCCTAGGCCAGTGCTCAGCCTCCTCCCAGAGGGAAAGAAGAAAGAGGTTGGAGGCAGCTCTGTTATGGGTCAGTAGCATCAGCCCAGGAACTCAGGGCATGAGCAGGGCAGACATAGGGCTCCCTAAGGGCCCCAGCACAGCAGTGAGAGGCCAGGGCCGGGGTCCTCAGGCCACTGGTCTGGGCACCTGGAAGTAGGATGAGCCTTACCTCCTAGTGAGACAGAGACTGTGGGAGAGAAAGCCTCCATTTCCTCCAGTATTAATTGCGGTGCTTGGGTGAGTGGCCCCAAGGGTTCCACATACTCAGAAAGTGTCTGTTGATATGGCTTATCCATCAGTGCCCATCGTGCTCTGAGACCCTGGGAAAATGCTCTCCACTCCCTGGACATCCTTCAGAGCAGAGAGAGGTGTGGGGCTTGGGTGATGAGGGCTTGCTATAGGGCAGAGGGTGCCAGAGCACTGGACGGGAATGAGGCTGGTCCTTGTTGGATCCTGAGTCTGCATTTGGAAGTAGGGGGAAGCATTGCCCTGGCCGAGATAAGGATGCCTGACACCAAAGGAAGTGGAGGCAAAAAGCGGTCAAGGGAGGCTTCCGAGGTTCCTCACACTGCCCTTGAACCTGCAGACCTGCTTCTTTGCCTCCTGGAGACCCCCAAAAAACCACTGCCTTAAGGTCACCCAGCTGGAGTGTGTGACTTAAGTTGAAGCATTCTGGCCTGGGGCTGCAGTGCTATGGCTGGCCACCAGGAGGCGGTCAGACTCCTGTGTCCACGGTGCCCACTATGCTTTACCAGCAACTGGGGCCAGGGAAGAGTCCTGCAGAAGTGATGCCTGCTGTCCTCCTTCTTCAGGCCTGACTCGCACCTTTTATTTGTATTGATCATCTCCATAGTCTTAGCTGGTCAGAAGGTGGGGAGGTGGAAAGTCTGCGATCCTCCCATTTATTCATTCAGCAGCTATGCCTGAGCACTCACCCTGTGCAGGTGCCCCAGTGGGCCCAGCATGCTGTGCTGAGATCAGCCGAGTGGTCCCTGCTCTCCAGGAGCTCACAGTCTGGAGGGGAGATGAACAAAGGCATGTGAAAGAAAAGAGCAAATGCTGCAGAGAAAATGAAGTAGGGTGCTGAGAGGTGGGGCTGGGAAGTCACTGGGTGGGGCTCAGAGGGGCCTTACATTTATGCTATGAGCAGAAGGACCAGAGGGAGCCAGCCCTGCACACATTTGGGAACAATGTGTCAAGGAGAAGGCACCATTGAGCAGAGACTCCCATACAGAGGTGGGTTTGATAGAGGAGGTTAGAAAGAGCCAGTGTGTAGGCTGGGTGTGGTGGCTCACACCTGTAATCCCAGCACTTTGGGAGGCCGAGGCAGGTGGATCACCTGAGTTCAGGAGTTTGAGACCAGCCTGGCCAACATGGTGAAACCCCATCTCTACTAAAAGTACAAAAATTAGCCAGGCATGGTGGGGTATGCCTGTAATCCCAGCTACTCAGGAGGCTGAGGCAGGAGAATCGCTTAAACCTGGAAGGCGGAGGTTGCAGTGAGCTGAGATCGCACCATTGCACTCCAGCCTGGGCAAAAAGAGCAAAACTCCATCTCAAAAAAAAAAAAAAAAAAATTGATATTGATAAAAATAACTTCAAGCCAGGCCTAGTGGCTCACATCTGTAATTCCAACACTTTAGAAGGCCGAGGTGGGAGGACTGCTTGATGTCAGGGGTTTGAGACCAGCCTAGACAACATAATAAGACCTTGTCTCTACAAAAAAAAAATAAACATTCCATCCACTGCAGCATCCTAAATTTATAACAGTATAGTTTGAATTAATACCAACTTAGCTTCAATGGCACACAAAAATGCTGCTCCTATACAGTTCATCGCCTCCTACCTTTATGTTGCTGTTATCACAATTTATATCTTTTCTTCCCTTGAGACAGGGTCTTGCCTGTTCCTCCAGGCTGGAGTGCAGTGGTGTGATCATAGCTCACTGCACCCTCAAACTCCTAGGTTCAAGCAATCCTCCCACCTCAGCCTCCTGAGCAGCTGGGACTACAGGCATGTGCCACTATGCCTGGGTAATTGTTTTAATTTAATTTTTTTTTTTTTTAGATACGGGGTCTCTCTACATTGCACTGGCTGATCTTGAATTCTTGGCTTCAAGTGGTCACCCAACCTTGGACTCCCAAAGTGCTGGGATTACAGGCATGAGCCACTGTGCCTGGCCATAAATTACACATTTTACATGTGTGCCCATTAAAAGATTTATAATTACTTTTCACACATTTGTCTTTTGAACCACATAGGAAATAAAGAGTTACAAACCAAAAATGCAATAATACTGCTTTTATATTAATCTATGCAGTTATCTTTACTAGAGATCTTTATTTCTTCATATGGCTTCAATTTGCTGTCTAGTGTCCTCTCATTTCAGGCCCCAAGGACTCCCATTAGCATTTCTTATGAGAGCAGGTCTAATGGCAATGAATGTCCTCAGATTTTATCTGTGAATGTCTTAATTTATCCTTCATTTTTGAAAGATACCCATTTTTGAAAGCTTACCCTAACTCCAGCAAATCACACCAGGAATGTGGGCTGCCACTCCTAAGGCTGCACACACACATAAACACACACACACACACACACTGCTTTGTAAATAAAGCTCCCATAATTACATGCCTGTAATCCCAGCACTTTGGGACTCCAAGGTTGGGTGACCACTTGAAAGATAGTTTTGCCAGAGAGAGAATTCTCCCTTGAGTTTTTCCCTTCAGCACTTTTTCATTCCACTGCCTGCTGGTCTCCATGGTTTCTGATGAGAAAGCAACTCTTCATCTTATTGAGGAGTCCTTGTGTGTGATTACTCATTTCTCTTTTTCTGTTTTCAAGATTCTCTCTTTGTCCCTGACTTTTGACATTTTGATTATAATATGTCTTGGAGTGAAGCTCTTTGAGTTTATCCTAGGAGATTGTGGAATTTATCCTTGGATGTTTGTTGAGTTTCTTGGATCTGTAGATTCATTTCTTTCATCAAATTTGGGACATTTTTCAGTCATTATTTCTTCAAATGTTCTTTCTTTCCCCACTCTCTCTATCCTTTCTGAAACTCTCATATTGTAAATTTGATTCACTTGATGGTGTCCTACAGGGCCCTTAGCCTCTGTTTACTTTCATTTATTCCTTTGTCTTCCTGCTCCCCAGACTGGATAATTTCAATTTCCATGTCTTCAAGCTCATAGACACTTTTTTCCACTTGCTCAAATCTGCTGTTGAATGCCTCTAGTTAATTTTTCATTTCAGTTATTATCATTTTCATCTCCAGAATTTCAGTTTGGTTCCTTTTTATTTCCATTTATTTATTGATATTCTTTCTTTGTTCATATATAATTCTACTGATTCCTTTTAGTTCTTGTTTATAGTTTTCTTTAACATATTTTCATTAAACATATTTAAGGCAGTTGACTTAATGCCATTGACTAATAATTCCAATGCCTGGTCTTTCTTAGAAAAGATTTCTGTAAACTTTTTTTTCTGTGAATGGACCATGTTTTCCTCTTTCTTTGTATGTTTTGTAATTGTTTGTTGAGAGCTAGAGATTTTAAATATCATGTTGCACTAACTGGATATCTAATTCTTCAATGCCTCAGAGATTTCTTATACTTTATGAGGACTGGGTCATCTATTTATTACTTTTAAAAACTATTTTTGCAAGATATATATTGTTGTGTGTGGTCACTAAAGGTTTCTGTTCCATCATTTCTGTAATCAACCAGTGACCTGAAAAAGATTTCCTTAAATGTCTGGCTCCCAAAAGACGTGGGGGTGGGAGTACAAGTATTGTCTCTTTAAATCTCCAGGAAGCTGCTTCAGCTTATGAAGGTTGAAACAATGACTGTCAGCCTCTGTGCTGGCCCCTCAACAATCAACAGCAGAAATCAGCACTCAGAACACAAAACCTAATATTTGAAGGACAAAGTCCTTATTGCTTACCCTAGCTCCAGCAAGTCACACCAGGAATGTGGGCTGCCACTCCTAAGGCTGCACACACGCACACATACAGACACACACCCACATTTCATTGCTTTGTAAATAAAGCAATTACAGTGATATTTACAAGTGAGCTTATAGTTCAACCTGTAGTGTACAAAGGGAGGAAAATACCACATTAGTGCTGACACACCGTATCACTCTCAGATTAAGAACCACATTCTTAGAGGAAATCTCCTGCACTATCTCACTCCAGCCGGCAGCTTGCTAGCTCCCCTTAGCCAACTGCTAGCCCCCAGGTGCTATACTTTTCTAATTATAAATATAAAACATCCTGTTTTAAGGAAGTTGCTGCTGAGAGCAAGGAGTCCAGTTTTAAATGAAAAAGACTGTGTGAGGCGATGAGAGAGAATTGGGAGGAAGATGAAGAAGACTATCTCTTGTACCTATGGTAGGGGAAATACAATTTGGGGCTAAGTAAACTCCAGAAAGACCCCCGAAAAGAATGATTCTAACTTCCTCAACTGGTGTGAGCACTAGGGCAAGTGAGGTAATTTTGTGGTGGGGTGATGCAGAATTCTAGTAAAGATAAATTTGTGTATCCCTATGTCTACTAGTGTAAACAAGAATATCCTGCTCAGCTTCTGTCTGGGTGGAGGTGGCTGTTGGGGGATTTCAAGTAGCAGTATTATCTGACCCAGCACCCCTGTTTTATGACAAATATTTTGTAATCTCTTCATTTACTTTTCTGAAGTGAAATTCACAGATAAAAATAGCATTGGAAAATTCACTGTATAGTAAAACTGTGAGGAAAATTTGTGTTTATATATAAGGCAGAGGTCTGTCATCTACATAGATGACTGGCACAACATCCACATGTTGGTTGAGACAAGGGAAACTTCTCTGATATGGCGAAGTACCACAAGCCATCCCAGCCCGCCCACTCAATGCCAGGAGGTGCACCTGATCTTTTTGACAACCAAAAATAACCTCATAAAAGCACAAAACAAAGCGCCCCAGGCTTTGGGGGGAGGGGGTGTGTATTGGGGCAGAGCCCACTGTCTCAAGAGTGGTTGAATACCTATAGGGAGTGGTTATTTCCCAAAGATAACCACTGATGTATAGAAATTGACCAAACAGCCCCAAGAGAAGGCTCTTTTGCTACTTTCTGTGTTCACTTTGCCACATAAGGGAATCCGAGGCTAGAAACAGAGCTAAAGGGCTCTGGCGTTCTATGCAACCTCCCAATTTAACAAAAGGTCAAGTCCTAAATTATTTATCCCAGGGAAAGCAACTAAGGGGTAGTGATTCTTCCTGTATAGTACACTTCTAATCGGAGCCCACACTTCTCAAATACCGTCTGCTTCTTTGATTTCAGTGTCAGCTCACCTATACTGAGCACCTCCTCTGCACCCATGTAGTTTCTTCTCACTGCCTCCACACTTCCTCACCCCTAGCAGCTATTGCAATATAATTATTGTGCCATCTGGTTTATTGACTATTACAGAATCAGTCATATTGTGGTTGATTGCTTTGCTTAAAATATTAGTTACCTCACCTCCATGCCCCACCCCACAGCTGGAGCCCTAAGCCAGCTAACTCTTAGTAATATCCACATCCTTGGAATCATTCTTATGTGGGGGTCCCAAGACTGAGCTATATGAATGACCTACAACTCAGGAGAGGGCAAAGGTGACCTCTTAGACAGCCAAGACCCTCCTCTGTTGGTTCTATGACCTTTCTCTACACAATATCCCTTTAAGCTTTCATTATCCCCTGTTTTCCAGTGTGCTGTGGCTGTGTGGCCTCTAAAGCTTTAGTGATCAGTCCCTTCTGGGGATTAGGCCCTTTCAGCTGACTCACCTTGGAGGGCTTTGTGGGCAGATTAGGGGGTTTTGCTTGATCAGCACATCCTTAGCTTTACCAGGGCCTGGATTTTAGCAGGGCTTCGGCAATCTCTGCCTTTTGTTTTTTGTTTTGTTTTGTTTTGTTTTGTCTTTTCTCCTTACTCAGTTGAAACAAATGCAGTTGTCTAGAAATTCCTCTGCATCTGTTCATGAGGCAATTAAAGCTGATGGGAGAGGCAGTGATTATGATGTTAATGATTAACCAAAAGTAGATCTGTCCAAAGATTCCTTTGGTCATGGATCTATTTTTCCTGACCTTATGTAAGCAAAAAGTACTCATGTGGTTGACAAGTTCCATCTGTATACATAATTTTGAACATGCTGTAGTTTAGCTTCAAATAGGGGTATTGTTAAAATTATTTGCAATTAAATAACTCAGCAACCAAAGATGAATAAAATGTAAACTCTTTTCAAGTTGTTCACAAGGGAGATGAAATATAAAATCACTTGCTATGTTCTCTCTGCTATAAATATATTTAAGGAACAAAGCATTCTAGAAGCTCAGCTAAAGGAGCAATGATTGTCAGGTGGGGGATTCGAGGAAGGCTTCCTGAGAGAGGAACTACTCCAGACATTGAATAATGTTATTACCAAGTCCCTGCTGTTCATTTAATAGATCATAAACTGATAGAAATGAAAGTTTTGTTTCTGGTTTTTGTTTTCTTTTTGGAGTCAATATAGAGAAGAAGGGAAGTGAGATGACAGCACCTAGAGGTATATCAAGTTGTCACTCTAAATTTTGCAAGTGACAAAGCTGCCTATGGTGGCTGTAAAGTCTGAGAGGCTTTTAGAGAAAGGATGAGGAATGTATTGTTCTTGGGCTGTATTGCAAAGCCTAAAAGAACTATCAGGTAAGAAAAAAACAAAATGAACTACAGACATGCTCCTGGACCATGCTTGCTATCTCACCTTCATTCTAAATGGTGCTTGCTGATGAGAGACAAAACAGAGAAAGGACAGAGATTCAAGTCAACCAATAGTATTGGTCCTGCCTGTTTTATACAGGTATTTTGGTGTTTGCATCCAATGTGACACTCTCCAAACGTACAGGCTCCCCAGGTGTGGATAAAATGCATGAAGGGCTTTGGATGGAGGTTTCACACTGGAAATATATCCATCTTTCTCTGCCAAGGATAAGCTGCCAACAAAGCTGTCTTCCTTCTCCATACTTGGGCCTTGATTTGCACTCCCTTTCCACAATAACCTCTCTCTTGTCTCTGGACAGGCACAATGACCTGCCAGGCTTCTGCTTAGTGGCCAGCTTTCACTAATTCCCCCTCCCATCTACCTTTCCTACCCTAAAAGCCACCTTAAGCAGAGTACCAAGGACCCCTCTACAGCCCTTGAGGATGGGAAATTATGCCTGCCTCTCTTAAAAGAGATCTAGATGCTCCTGGCCACTGCCCCTGTTGTCCAAAGATATGCTTGGGCTTTTGCAGAGGAAGAATGCCTTCCACCTGAGTCCTGTTCATCCCCCAGGATATACACTTTCCTCTAAGGAAAGTTTTAACAGGGGTTCACAGTGGAGTTTTAAGGACTCCAAATCCTCTCTGAGAACATACATCAAAATTTGCTTTCATCTATTCTGACTTCCCTACAAAAGGGTAAGAACCATTGTGCCTACAGAGTAACCAGTCTGTGCCATCTCTGATATCTCTTAATTCTCCTGAAATACAATTATATCCAGGGTATGGGGTGAATTCTTGAACTCCCTGGGCCTTGGACCACTTCACTAAGACAAAAAAACCACAACGTCCTAACCTGCCCTTGCTCTGGCAGATACCCAGGCACTTCTGAGAACCTCCTGATGTCTTGGACAAAAAATCTACCTGCAGAACAGACACTTTACCCAAGAACACATATGAAGGGCCAATAAACACATGAAGAGATGCTCATCATCATTAGTTCTGGGGAAATGCAAATTGAAAGCTCAGCATGCTGTCCATATACATCGACTGGAATGGCTAAAATTAGAAAGACAGGCAATACCAAGTATTGGAGAAGATTTAGAGCAACTGGAAGTCTTTTTTTTTTGAGACGGAGTCTCGCTCTGTCGCCCAGGCTGGAGTGCAGTGGCGTGATCTCAGCTCACTGCAAGCTCCGCCTCCCGGGTTTAGGCCATTCTCCTGCCTCAGCCTCCCGAGTAGCTGGGACTACAGGCGCCCGCCACCTCGCCCGGCTAGTTTTTGTGTATTTTTTAGTAGAGATGGGGTTTCACCATGTTAGCCAGGATGGTCTCGATCTCCTGACCTCGTGATCTGCCCGTCTCGGCCTCCCAAAGTGCTGGGATTACAGGCTTGAGCCACCGCGCCCAGCCGGAAGTCTTATACATTACCAAGGAGGGAGTAAAAGTGGGAGTACAAAATGGTGCAGCCACATTAGAAAACAGTTTGACAGTTTCTTAAAAAGTTAAGCGTATACCTATCCCACAATCAGATGTTCTATTCTTAAGTCTTTATGCCAAAAAACCACATCACCACACAAAGACCTGCATGTGGTTGTTATTACAACTTTATTTATAATAGCCCAAACTGGAAACAACATAAATGTGCATGAAATGTGAATGAATAAACAAATTGTGATAGAGCCATGCAATGGCTTACTATTCAGCACTAAAAAGGAACCAACTACCGCTATGTGCAACAACATGGATAACTTTCAAAAGTGTTACGCTAAGTGATGAAGTCAGACACAAAAGATTACATCCTGCATGATTCCATTTATATGATATGCTAGAAAAGGCAAACCTATGATGACAAAACTCAGATTAGTAGCTACTAGGGGATAAAGGTAGGGGGAGAGAATTAACTGTAAAGGGGCACAGGAGAAGTTTTGGAATTATGAACTAATCCCATATATTGATTGCGGTGGTAGATACACAATTAAAGACATTGGTCAAAACTCATCAAACTGTACATTTAAATAGGTATTATATGTCAACTATCAATAAAGCTGGATTAAAAAAAACTACCTGCACAGCTTCATTTTTCTTTACATATAGGACAGTCTAAACACGGAACATCTTTGCAAGGATAAAGGACCTCAAACTTGGGTTCAACTACATTATTTTATGATTTATTCTACATATTAGACTCCAAAAAAATTTTTTTTTAATTTCCTGCTACTACCAGCACTCTTTCCTTTGGCAGCTGCTTTTTACATCTTTCCCTTCTAAAATGTGGAGCCACAGGATGTTGTGAGCACTGCAGAGACCAAATTGGGGTGCCTGTCTTTTAGGTCTGTCTTGGCCCATTCCTGCTGCTATAACAAAATATCGTAGACTGGATAATTTATAAATAATAGAAATTTATTTCTTACAGTTCTGGAGGCTTGGAAGTCTGAGATCAAGGTGCCAGCAGATTTGGCATGTTGTGAGGACTTGTTCTCCTCTTCAAAGATGGCATCTTCTTGCTGAATCCTCATACAGTGGAAGGGGCAGAAGGCTCCCTTACGCCCCTAAGGGCACTAATTCTATTCACAAGAACGAAGCCATCATGACTTGTCAAAGGTCCACCTCTCAACACTGCAGGAATGGGGATTAGGTTTCAACATGAATATTGTTGGAACACAAATATTCAGACCATAGCAAAGTCTATTAAAAATCCACTGCAATGTTTGGAGTAGACTGGAGGGGAGAGAACAGAGAAAGACATCTGAAATAGACTGAAATAGAGCAGAGGAGATGCAGAGAAATTCCAGAGAGAGACATTTAGGCAAACTTAGTCAGGGACCAGATCTGGAATACAAAAGAGAACAGTGTTCAAAGAAGAACCCTGTTCAAAAACCTTAAACAATTCCCCACTGCCTTTGAGGAAACATCCAAGTGTCTGAGCGCTGGATACCAGGTTTTCCAGATTTACTTCTAATTTATCTTTTTATTGCCTACTGCATCTTTTCACTGACTCAAAAGCTCTATAAGCACAGGCTTATCCACGAAAATTTGTTATTTAACAGCAGTTGTTCAATATGTATTAGTTGATTGTCCATTCACCTTCTGATGGATGTTTGTGTTTTTTCCATTTGGGGCTACGGCCAACAAAACTACCACAAGCATTCTTGTACAGGTTTTTGTGTGGACATATGCTTTCATTTCTCCTAGGTAAATACCCAGGAATGGAACTGCTGGGTTGCGTGGTAGGTTTGGTACATCCCTACAATACCAATCAGCAACAGAAAGACATGAACTATTGATACATGTAACAACATGGATGAACATAATTTGTTAAACAAAAGAAGCCAGGCAGCCCCCCAAAAGGATAGTACATACGATTCCATATATACAAGTTGTATATATAACTCTAGAAAAAGCAAGCTAATCTATAGCAACAGAAAGCAGGTGAGCAGTTGATGGGGCAAGGGACAGGGAGGGACAAGATATAAGATTACAAAGGGTCACAGTAAAACTTTTTTGGGTGATGGATATGTTCATGATTTTGATTGCAGTGACGGTCTCACAGTGATATATATATATATATTTATCAAACTGTACATTTTAAATGTTCAGTTTATTGTATGTCTTATACACTGCAGTCAAGCTGTAATAAAATACCAGTTGAATAAACAGCAGGTTCCCAGTAAATGCATATCCGATGGTGCAGAGAAGCGCTCAATATTGGCTGAAGGAATGCAAAGCAGGTGCCCCATAAGTGTTGGTGGAGTTAATGTGCAGAAGAAATAAGTATTCACTTATTAGGTGTTCAATGACTTTAGAATGAATGAATAAATTTGACAGATATTTATCGCTGATCGTGTGCTAGGCACTATTCTAGGCTCTGGGAATAGGTTAAGGAACCAAACAAAAATCCTTGTGCTCACAGAGCTTTAATTTTAGAAGGACAGCAGACAATAAAAGCCTAAGTAAAATACATATAGTGTGCTAGATAGGTGCTAAGGAGAAATAAGGTTGAGAATGGGGATAGGGAAAGTCAAGGAAGGAGGTTGACATGTTAAGAGACTGTGCCCACCGTCATTGAAAGGGTGATGCTTGAGAAAGGCCTGAAGGATATGGGCTGATAGAGTGTGTGTCTAGGGCAATAAAAAGTAACTGCCCCAGATGTGGAAGAAAATAATGTGCAAGAGTTGAACTGTTTGGAAGGAGGGTGAGCCCCATAGGAGGAGCCGCCCACGCCCCCTGCTGGGTCCCGGCTCGCTCGGCCAGCGCGTACCTGCGTTGTCCACCAGGAGGCGCTTCCGCACCCGCCCCGCAGGCGTCTTCCGCCGCCGGCCGGTGCGTGGGCACGCGCAGAAACCGCTAGGCGGCGTCGGTTTCCTTTCCCACGCGCGGACGCCGGCGTGGGCAGACGAGACCGAGGCGTCCGCGCGTGCGCAGAGCCGAGGCCAGGCTGCCCTCGAAGCGGGGCGGGGCGAAGCGGGGCGGGGCCGAGCAGGGCGGGGCGGGGGCTTGAGGTGATTCCCGAGCCGCGGGGCGGCTCCAGCGGTGCGGGGAAACCGAAAGTGGGCGGCGGCCGCGGCGGGGCCCTTGGCGGAGACTGAGGCGGGAGCTGGGCCCAGAGGCGCGGGGACGGGCCGTGGGCCCCCGGAACGAGGTGAGCGCAGGTCCTGCGGGCTCCGGACGCGACAGGTGCCGGGCGACGTCGGACGAGATTTCGGGCGGGCGCGGCGCACCTGGGTCACCGGTGGGACCGCGGCCGGGGCCAGAGGCTCCAACAGGCTCGGGGCCTCTTCCCTGCAGCCGCAGGGGATTGCCCCGGCCACGACGCCTGGGAACCGGGCTGGGCGCCGGGGGAGTTGGAGTTCCAGAGCGTTGTGTTTTAAATCTCTGAAGGGACCCCGCTCCGGGCCGGGCCGGGCGTTCACGCGGGAGTCGGAGGGAGCCTTCTGCTGCCTCTAAAGCTCTGTGCCGTGGGGGAAATGCACCAACGGGGTGTGGACGCGGGCGGGAGATGCGGACCAGGAAGTGGTTCCCGCTACCGGAGCGACAGGCCGCAGCCGCCGCCCCCAGCGACGGATGTCCGCGCTCCCCTATTTGAACCCAAGTATTTTACGCTGCGAACTTCTCTTAAAGGTCTCTGTAATCTGGAGACGAGCCCCAGGCAGGCCGCTCAAGTAATGCAGGGCACACATCCCCATTTCTCTCAAACCAGGAGCACCCAGTGGGTGCAGAGCACCCAGCTGGGAGGGAAACATGGATCCGTGAATAAGTTGTCTCAACTTTCAGCAGCATCCCCCAGCAGGGTCACACTCTCAGCCTCAGCTTGCTAGGAGGGAGCTTGGAAGCGGCACATCTTTCTGCTCCCATTCACTTGAGAGGTATAATATAGTTCCATTAACAGCTAAAGGTACCATTCTCAAATAATTTCTAAGAGCAGGGAAGGGAAAAAACCACTTTAGGACAAGTCCTGGCCCAAAAGATTTCTGATAACCGCCCAACCAAACCAAACCAAAAAACCACAGATCCAGTTCATGAACCCTCCTACCAACACCTCTCTGCTCTCCAATCGTGCAGGTGAAAAAAAATGCAGAGAATGTTCTCTCTAGGGAGATATGCAACAGCTTAGTAGGAGAAGTAAAACTTAGACCCAAATCCCTATCTCTTCCTGGGCTGCCTTGATATGCGTGAGTGTGTTGCATACTGCAAATAATGTGAACTTTGCAGACCTGAATTGAAATCTGGGCTTCTCATTTTACAAATTGTGTGATCTTGAACAAATTACATGCTTTCTCTGAGCTTGGTTTTCTGTGTGTCAAATAGAAATATTTGGCTTACTTTACAAGGCTTTTTCAAGATAACCACTGTATATCCTTTGCCTCATAATAATTGCCAGGCAGTATTCACTCTCTTCCTCCCAACAAACTGTCCATGTTTTACATAATTGGATTTTAGTTTTTTGAGGGCAGGGACACAAAGATCTTTATGTTTCCTGTATAATATAAATTGGCACATGGTGGATATTTTTGCATTTCCAGTCAGCTGACATTCATTGAGCATCAGTGTAAAGTACTGTTCTGGGGTATAGGGAATTGCCCCTGAGGCCAGCTGGATTAGAACTCACATCTCCTGTGCCCCAATCCAGGGCCGTTTGGTGGCACACAGCCTCCCTCTTTGGTAGTTACACGGTGAGACTGTGAGGCGGCAGTTGGCATTGCCTTCAGATTTCAGTCTCTGTGGATTGAAAATGAAATGTAATCCCCTGCTAATGCCCTTTTAAGTGTACAGGTTGAACATGACTGAATGAACTATTGTATTTTGCATCAACAGATTTTAAACTCCTTGAAGAACCCCTCCTTTAAGTCTGTGCAATATAATCTAGTTGGATGCTTAATGTGAATATAAAGAAAAAATACCTTATAATCCAGCTCTGAGTGCCTAATTTGTCTTTGTCAAGTGCTGTTTCAAGAATTGAGATTTGACGTAGAGTGCTTTGCATCTGGACACTTTCAGAGGAGTTCCTTGGTGAAATTTTATATTTATGTGAACCATTGTTTCTTTGTGCCAAACCTGCTTCTTCCTCCCTCCACTCCCAGCTCTGTACTTTTGAAAGCTTCATTCTTGTCATTATTTCCCTCTAAGCCAAATATGTTTACAGTTTTGTCTTTCAAACTAAAAGTAATTAATTTTGCAGTTTTTAGTTGAAGACGTATATATGCCAATCAGAACTTGATCAGTACAAGCTACCAGTGTGACTTCAAAGTAAGCTTGACATTTTAGCCTGTGCAGCTTTGTCATGACTAAGCAAACTCGGTTTTCGTTAGATATTTGGACCTTAGTTCAGCCTTCAATGAATCCAAGGAAAGTTGAGAATCATGGCTCTTGCCACCTTTCTTCTTTGTGAAAAAAAGAGACCTGAAGTGACTTGTCACGGGTAATCAGTAGCAGAACTAGGATTAAGACACAAACTCCTTACTAAGCCACTTTATTATCTCAGGGTTTTTTCCTGTAGTATGTAGACTTATGGAAATCCCTTACTTACATACATTCATGGTATGCAGTTAAAATGCACGAATAATTTGGAACTTGAAATCACAAGAATAAAAAAGATAACTCCCTGAAAAAAACTCTTAAGGAAGCATTCCATCACCTGAGGGCATTAATCATCTTTTTTCCTTTAAAAACTAGTTGGTGAGGGAGTAATTGAGGTGGTAACAGACTATGATTAGAAAGAAAAGAGCATTTTAAAGTGTTGCAAGATGAGAAATCCTTTATTGGGTAAAGATCTTAGGAAAAAATCTTCTCTCTGAAGCTGAGTGTATTGATTTGTAAGATAAGGAGCTTGGGTTAGCCTGGATGATGCCTACAATGTTGCAGCACAGACATTATGGGACTTTAAGGTCCTGCTGTTGCTAAAATAGTGTCTTCAAGAAGAAGGGCAGCTAGTGATTGGAAGTATATGCACTAAAGAGATATCCAAATACTTCAAAATTGAACTTCTAAGTAAAAGAAGCTAAGAGAGATTACTTGGTGTTTTCAGTTTACCCTAATAATTCTTCTTATTTGTTTTAAGATTTAGTGCCACTCGACAACTTAAATTCATGACATGAAAAATGTAGTGAGGAAGATGAATACAGTTGGAAATAGTTGAGCAAGAAGAAATTTAGAAAGCATAAGATGGAAGTCAGACTAGCTCAGCTAAAGGCCTTTGACACCAGTAGCTAGAGGAAGCAGATAACACGCAAATGACTGAGCCAGGGAGGATCAATCAACGGTAGAAGGCATTTATCTGGGATACACCAAAACCAGATTCTTCAGAATAGGACTTTCTTGGGTCATTTTCAAGTATAGTAAAGAGAAAAGCTATGAATTTACAAAATGTGGTTTTGAAGTAGAGTGAGAATTATTTTAGCCCACTTAAATTATTTAAATTTTGTTTCCCTGAAGATTGTCATCACTTTCCCCAACTTCCCACCCCACTTCATGTGCATTACTAGCATCTTGGATACTTGAGATTAATTGGGTATAAGCGAAGAAAAAAAAGGAAACACGAAAGCATACAAAAGATACTCCCAGCTACTCGGGAGGCTGAGGCAGGAGAATCACCTGAACCCGGGAGGCAGAGGTTGCAGTGAGCGGAGATTGAGCCGCTGGACTCCAGCCTGGTGACAGAGCGAGACTCCATTGCAAAAAAATAAAAAATAAATAAAGATGTTAAGTGCAACAGTTAGCAGTTCTTCTGGATTTGGGTGCCACACTCTTAAATTAGAACGTGACAGTTCCCTGTTTCATGCCACTTAAGGGCTAGTCATTAAACATGCCCCAAGGTTGCTGTCAGTGTTTCCTGAGTCAAAATTTACTCTCAGAAGCCAACTCCATCCATCAGGAGCAACTGTCTGAAAGAAAGTCCTAGTTTGGAAACCAGAAACTGGGTTCTTTTGATTCTGGCCATAAAGGTATGTGAGAGCTGGAACAATTCCCTTGGGCCTCAGTTTCCTTATTTTAAACTGAAGAGTTTGGAGGAAATAGTGATAAGGTGCCCAGTAGCATTCTATGCTTCCCCCAGTTCCCCAGTCAGAGCTGGGCCCACTGTCCCACGCTGCTTTCCTAACCAGGCAGGGTCCAGGGACATGGTGGGATTGTGGTGGCAGGGAAGCTGCTCCTAGACCCTTGCCAAAGCAGTATGTGACTTTCTGCCTACAAGTTAGGTAAGAAATCTTGGAGGAGATTCCCTGGCTTTCTTACCAAGCCTGCCAGTTCGTAAGTGTGTTAATGAGGCAAGTAAGAAGATCTGGGCAAATGCTGATATTTCAAATTTAATGCCGTACAAAATGTTTCTTCAATATACCAATGCTTGTGTCATTGCACTCTTAACCGTTGAATGCATATATTTACAGATTGTTTCCCATTCACACCATGCTTCTAGGAAAATTTTTTTATTTAGTAACTGCTGACTGCCAAGCATTGTGCTAAACACATATAACTACTTTTGATGCTTTTATTCAGAGAGGCCGGGAGGAGGAAAACAGTGAGAGAAGGGAAGTAAAGATCAAGTGCAATCTGTCATGGCCAGTTTCTCCTTGACTGAGGGTATTTGCTAGCTGACTTTGGCCAGTTTTTGAAATCAAAAGTGCTGTAATTTAATAATTCCCCAGACCCAGTTTTATTTTACTGTGCTGCTTAGGAGTCTTGTACAGCTCAAGCAGCCACCATATTGGCTAGGGACGCTCTTGGGAATTTTCACCTGAGACGCCATGGTCTAAAACAGAAGATGGACAATTTCATTTCTCCCAGCATAGCCTCACTTGTGGTCACCTGGGCTTGCATAACATTCTTAGATTCACAAAATAACAATAACGTGAATTCTCCAAAACTTATTTATCACAGTACTTTTAGAGAACAGAAATGAGGGGGGAAGAGGAAGAGAGCTGAAAGATCAAAATGGCAGCTTTAAAAAGTTAAGAAGCCACTTTAGAAAAACTTTCAAACTTAATTTGTTCTGGCCTAAAAGTTTGCCTTTGGGACACTAATAGTTGAAATTCCCATGATATGCTTTATTTTATGCTTCTAATGGATGATGTCTGAGATATTAAACTTCATTTTTATAGTTAGAATAAAGTATTCTTACATACCTTGAGAGTATAATTGCCATCTTCCGAAAGTTTCAAAAAAAGTCATCATGAGCCAAGTAACAAAACTCAGAGCATTTGCAGAGTGATATAGATTAGAAAATAATGATGATTTTTTTAAAGCTTACACTTTCTTTTTCGTTCACTGCCTAAAGCGATGTTGCTAATGTGGGAATTTAAATCAGACTGGCAAGTCATGCATTTGAATACAATCACATTTAGCCTTCCAGGTTTTACTGCATTTAACTGCTTCTCACCAGCTTTGAGACCCACAGTCTTATACTCCAAGGGATTCCCCTTCCCTTCAAAATGTTGTTTGCAAATAGAGAGTTATAGTCTTCCATGAAAGATAGCATACTTTAAATAGGCAGACAGGGCGAGGGAACTTAATTTATACATTGCAACCATGTGGGCAAGCGTTGATTCTCAGTCTCCTCAAGTATGAGGCCATTTTTTGTAGCTTTAGAAAAATTTTGTGAAACCTCATACATTAGTAGTTGTACTTGCAGTATACATTGGTCAATTAAATATATAACTACCAAAAGCTATTGTGAATTTAATATCAGTTTGTGTTTGTGGATCTCAGCAATGTCTGTACACTCTTTGAAAAACAGGACTATAAGTACGTGTGAGACATTTACTAATATTCAAGCCATGCCTGCTGCTTGTCAGGATGTGGGGGCTCCTTGCAATCATGCTGTGGCCCTGACTGGGGCTAATCTGGCTCAGAGTGGACAGGCTCAGAAATAATCTGCTTGATGATTCTCAACTACAGTTTGGTGTTGCGATTGGCTGTCTCATTCAGTTTATAAGAATTGTTAATATTTGCAGAAAATTTTTTAGTAACTTAAATTGGATTCAGAGTTATGCCTTTAATAGCCCACGTATGTTGTGCTGTATTTTAGTGAGTAGGAGAGAAAAGGAGTGGTGTTAGGTAGATGGAGAATTTCTCACTCATTCTTTCAACAGGTATGTATTGAGCTCTTGTGGGCTAGGCACTAGGGATTCAGCAGTGAACAAAACAGATACAAATCCTTCTTTTCATGGAGCTTGCATTCAAGTTGGGGAGAAAGACAAAAACATTAAATGAAGAAGAATATTGGATGGTGATAAGTGCTAAGGAGAAAATCAGGGAAACTGGCATCTCAGTTTTGATTTTGAATAGGGTGGCCAGAGAAGGCCTTACTGTGGCGGTGACAGTTGAGCAAATACTGTAGCTGAAGGAGGTGAGGCTGTGAGCCACATGTACCCCTGGAGTCAGTATGTCCCAGGTAGAGAGAATGGCAAGTGCAAAAGCCCTGTTGTGAGGCCATCTCAGGCATGTTTAAGGAAAAGCATGAAGCCCAGGATGGATGAGTGAAAATAAAGAGAAGAGAACTGAAGTCAGAGAAGTGGGGGTTGCAGGTTATGTAGGGCCATTTTTGGCTCTGTAAGAACTTGGCTTACAGTTCTGTAAGATATAGTTATATTCTGTAAGATATAGTTATATAGTTCTGTAAGAACTGTAAGCCAAGGAAGCATTAGAGGGTTTTCAGTGACATGATATAATAGTATATATTATATGAAAAGGTCACTCAGGCTGATATGTGGAGAATAGATTCTAGGAGGTGAAGTAGAAGCAGAGAGACCAGCTAAGAGACCAGCTGCTCTGCTCCAGGAAAGAGATGTTGCTGGCATGGACTAGGGCAACTGCCGTGGAGGTGGTGAAAAGTGAAGGAATTATAGACATCCGCCTTCCATCTTTATGTATTATATTCCTTGGGGGAAGATTGAGAACTAATACTGACCTAGCTCATCTTACTGATAAGGAGACTGAGACCCAGGAGAAGGGGCTTATCCCAGGAAAATGAGTGAGCAGTGGCACTAAACTTGGGGAACACAAGTAAGAGGAGGCTCAGGCACAATCTTCTGTGGTTCCCTGCCTTTCCTCAAAACCAAATCAAAATATATCAACGGCCAGGTATTAGCAACTTTACTATTGAAATATTTTAAAGTAGATTTTAACTGTGATAATATGTGCATTAAAAGGGGGATGAAAGGCCGGGCGTGGTGGCTCACGCCTGTAATCTCAGCACTTTGGGAGGCCGAGGCAGGCTTATCACGAGGTCAGGAGTTCAAGACCAGCCTGGCCAACATGGTGAAACCCCATCCCTACTAAAAATACAAAAATTAGCCAGGCATGGTGATGGGTGCCTGTAATCCCATTTATTTGGGAGGCTGAGTCAGGAGAATTTCCTTAGCATCTTTGTTGAAAATCAGTTTACTAGACCAGAGGTGGTGGCTCACACCTGTAATTCGAGAACTTTGGAAGGCTGAGGTAGGTGGATCACTTGAGGTCAGGAGTTTGAGACCAGCCTAGCCAACATGGCAAAACCCTGTCTCTGCCAAAAATACAAAAATATTAGCCAGGCGTGGTGGCACATGCCTGTAATCCCAGCCACTCGGGAGGCTGAGGCACAAGAATCGCTTGAACCCAAGAGGCAGAGGTTACAGTGAGCCAAGATTGTGCCACTGTACTCCAACCTGGGTGACAGAGCAAGACCCTGTCTCAAAAAAAAAAAAATCAGTTTACCATATATGGGTTTATTTCTGGATTACATATTCTGTTCTATTGATCTATATGATTGTCCTTTTGATAATAATTACACTATTTTGACTAATACAGCTTTATAGTAAGTCTTGAAATCAGCCTTATTGCACTGACTAGGACCTCCACTGTGATAATGAGTGGGAGTGCTGAGTATGGACATTCTTGCCCTGTTCCCAGTCTTAGGGAGACAGTACTCTTTAGCTGTGAGTAATGATGTTAATGTGGGTTTTTTCACAGATGGTCTTTATCAGGTTAAGGACTTCCCTTTTTATTCTAATATTCTGAGAGCTTTTATCATAAATTGATTTTTTATTTTGTCAGCTGTCTTTTTTTCACCTATTGATATGATTGTGTGGTTTAATTTCCTTTAATCTGTTGATGTAGTAGGTTATATTTATTGACTTAATGAATATTGAACCATACTTGTATTCCTGGAATAAACTTTAACTGATTATTATGTCTTATCCTTTTCACTAATTGTTGGATTTTATTTGCTAATGTTTTGTTAAGAATTTTTGCATTTATATTCATGAGGGATATGGTCTGTACTTTTCATGTAGTGTCTTTGTATAGTTTTGGTATCAGCATAAGTCTTGCCTCATAAAATGAGTTCAGAAATGTTCTCTTCCCTCTGTTTTCTGGAAGAGTCTGTAAGAGTAGTATTGATTCTTCTATAAATGTTTGGTAGAATTTGCCGGCAAAGCAACGTGGGCTTCAGGTTTTCTTTGTGTGAAGATTTTTAACAGTAAATTCAAATTCTCTAATAGCTATTTGGGATATTTGAGGGTTATTTATTTCCTCTTGAGTAAGTTTTGACGTTTATGTCTTTCAATAAATTTATCCATTTCATCTAAGCTACAAACTTATTGGCATAACTGTTTTATCATGTTCTCTTTTTAGTGTCTGTAGGATCTGTATTGATGGCCCCTTTTTCAATTGCATTATGATAATTTGTGCCCTTTTTTTTTTTTCTATCTTTATAGGAGTTTATCAATTTTATTGATGGTTTGAAAGAACTAGTTTTAGTTTCATGATTCTTTTCTCTCCTGTTTTTAAACTTCATTATTGATCTGTTTCATCATTTCAGAATTGATTTCTGTTCTCACCTTTATTTCCTTTCTTCTGCTTACTTTTGATACAAATTTCTCTCTTTTTGTTCTCAAAGTAGGAGAATAGATCATTGATTTACCACTTTTCTTCTTTCTAACAGAAACATGTAATGCTATAAATCTTTCTCTAATATTTTACTGTATCCAGCAAAATTTTACATATTGTGTCTTCATTTATTTAAAATATTTTTCTAATTTTGGGGGTAGCCTTTCTCTTTGACCCTTGGTTATTTAGAAGTATCTTGTTAAATTTGCATGAAGATTATCCACATGTCTTTCTGTTAATGATACCTAATTTAATTTTGTTCTGTCCACAGAATATACTTTTTATAATAGGAGTTATTTTAAGTTGTTTGAATATCATCTTAAGTTCAAGAATATATTTTATTTTGGTGAACATCACATGTGCTCTTGAAAAGAATGTATATTCTGCTATCTTTGGAGTGGAGTGTTCTGTCAATATCATTAGGTCACTTTGGTTGATAGTGTTTAGCTCTTTTATATTCTTTTTTCTTTTTCTTTCTTTTTTTTTTTTTTTTGAGATGGAGTCACTCTGTTGTTTAGGCTGGAGTGCAGTGGCATGATTTTGGCTCACTGCAACATCTACCGCCTGGGTCCAAGCAATTCTGCCTCAGCCTCCCAAGTAACTGGGATTACAGGCATGAGCCACCACATCCAACTGAGTTTTTTTGTATTTTTCAGTAGAGGTAGGGTTTCACCATGTTGGCCAGACTGGTCTTGAACTCCTGACCTCAGGTGATCTGCCCACCTTGACCTCCCAAAGTGCTGGGATTACAGGTATGAGCCACCACACTTGGCCAGCTCTTTTATATTCTTACTGAGTTTTTTTTTTTTTTTTTGGGGGGGGGGGTCTACTGGTTCTATCTATTGATGAGAAAGGGGTTTTGAAGTGTCCAATGATAATTGTGAAATTGTGAAATTGTGGATAAGTTTTTTCAGCAATCAGATTTTGTATGTTTGGAAGCTCTGATGTTTGGTGCACCTATGCTTAGGATTGTTTTATCTTTTTGATGAATTAGCTCCTTAATCATTATGTAATGTCTCTCTTTATCCCTGATAAGATTCCTTATTCTGATATTTATATAGTCATAGTGTTTGCATGGTACATCTTTTTCTGTCTTTTTACTTTTAACCTATGCATTCATATTTAAAGTGGGTTTCTTGAAGGTAGTATATAAGTAAGTCTTGCTTTTTTATCCACTCTACCAACCCCTAATGTTTTATAGGGCTATTTCGGTGACTTAAATATAATTATTGATATGATTGGCTTTAAATCTACCATTTTGCTGGATGTTTTCTGTTTTCTCTGCCCTTTTTTCCCCGTTTTCCTGTTTAATTTTTTTTAACTTCTGCTTGCTGAAGTATTGTCTTACTATATTTTATCTTTACTACTAGCATATTATTATACCTTTTTAAAAATTTTTAGGCCGGGCACAGTGGCTCACACCTGTAATCCCAGCACTTTGGGAGGCCAGGGTGGGTGGATCACGAGGTCAGGAGATCGAGACCATCCTGGCTAACACGGTGAAACCCCATCTCTATTGAAAATACAAAGAATTAGCCGAGCGTGGTGGCGGGTGCCTGTAGTCCCAGCTACTCGGGAGGCTGAGGCAGGACAATGGTGTGAATCTGGGAGGCAGAGGTTGCAGTGAGCCAAGATCGTGCCACTACACTCCAGCCTGGACGATGGAGCGAGACTCTGTCTCAAAAAAAAAAAAAAAAATTTAGTGGTTGCCATAAAGTTTACAATATCCATCTTTATCATAGTCAGCTTTCAAATGACTGTACTGCCTCATGTATAGTGTAAGAACCTTCCATTGGTATAGTTCTGACTTCTCTCTCATTCTTTGTACTATTTTTGTACATTTTACTTTTACATATATTATGTACTCCACATGAGGGAATTTTTTTGGATGATGGGAATGTCTGTATCTTGATTGTGGTATGATTACATAGGTGTGTATATTTTTCACAACTCAAGAAATGCTACATATAAAATGAGTTAATTTTATTTTAGGTTAACTATCCCTAAAGGAAGATTTTGATACTTAGTCTTGTGCCAATAACAATGTTTTGGTTAACAATGGACTGCATAATCATATGTCCTGTAAGATTATGATACTGTATTTTTCTGTACCTTATCTGTGCTTAGGTATGTTTAGACATACAGTACTTACCATTGTGTTAAAAGTGCCTACAGTATTCAGTATAGTAGCATGCTGTACAGGTTTGTAGCCTGGGAGCAATAGGTTATACCATATAGCCTAGGTGTGTACTAGGCTATGCCATCTAGGTTTGCAAGTCCACTCAATAATGTTTGCACAATAACTTCATTGCCTAATGACACATTTCTCGGAATGTATCCCTGTTGTTAAGTGACACATGACTATACACACACACCTGTGTGTGTATCTATCATCTGTTAATAAGAATATAGATCTAGTATAAGGTTTTTGTAGGTTATAGTATTAATTAAATGTCGTTGGTCCTGGTGATAATAATTTGAAAAAAGTTAATGTTTAGTAATGGAAAGTACATAATGCATACAGTCATATATTGCCTAACGACAGGGGTATGTTCTGAGGAATGCATTGTTAGACAGTTTCATTGTTGTGCAAACATTGTAGAGTGGACTCACAAACCTAGACAGTAGAGCCTACCACACAACTAGGCTATGTGCTATAGCCTGTTGCTCCCAGGCTACAAACCTGTACAGCATGTTACTGTACTGAATGCTATAGGCAACCGTTAACACAATGATAAGTATTTGTGTATCTAAACATAGGAAAGGTGCAGTAAAAATATGGTATATAAAACAAAAAATGGCATACTTATACAGGTCACTTGCTATAAATGGAACTTGCAGGACTGGAAGTTGCTCTGCATGAGTCAGTGAGTGAATGGTGAATGAATGTGAAGGCCTAGGACATTACTGTATACTACTGTAGACTTATAAACACTGTACACTTAGGCAACACTAAATTTATTAAAGGTTTTCATTTCTTTTTCTTTCTTTTTATTTTTTTTGACACAGTCTCATTCTGTCACCCGGGCTGGAGTGCAGTGGTGTGATCTTGGCTCATTGCAGTCTTGACCTCCTGGGCTCAAGTGATCCACCACAGCCTCCTGAATAGCTGGGACTATAGACATATGCTGCCACACCCAGGTAATTTTTATGTTTTTTGTAGAGATGGGGTTTTACCATGTTGCCCAGGCTGGTCTCAAACTCCTGGGCTCAAGTGAGTCTGCCCACCTTGGCCTTCCAAAGCATTGGGACTGCAGGTGTGAGCCACTGCATCTGGCCTCTTTTACTTTTTAAACTTTTTAAATTAAAAACTAAGACAAAAACACACACATTAGCCTCGGCCTATACAAGCCCAGGATTATCAAGATATTACTAGGCTATAGGAATTTCTCAGCTCCATTGTAATCTTATAGAACCTTTTTTATATATGCAGTCCGTTGTTGACTAAAACACTGTTAAGTGGCACATGACTATATAGTTTTTTGTTTGCTCTTTAAACCTTGCTGTCACTTCAATATTATGTTTATAATTAATAGCGGGACAAACAGGCTGATATTTTGTCGTCTTTTTAAGATAGACAAGTGATGGAATTGATAGAACTGCATGTCATTCTTCTTTTGTGTTTTCTAAGCCAGAGAAAGAAAATGGCTATTTGTCTAGAATTCTCTGCTATGCAGTATGCTAGCCAGTGGCTACATTTAATTTAAAGTAAAATTTTAGTTCCTCCGTCATCCTGGCCATATTTTAAGTGCTCAGAGCCATATGTGGACATTGTGGACATTACAGTAATATAAAACATTTCCATCATCACAGAAAGTTCTATTGAACATCACTGTTGAAGGAAAAGTAACAAACTGCCCATGGTTTGCCTTCCTCTTTCCTTTAATAAAAGGGTAAGCCATTTTTTCCAGGCTACTTATTCTCTGAATGTATCTCCTCAATTTGTCTATTTTTTTCTGTGCAAAACTACAACTAGATGTAATCATTAGTCCAAAGGAAATGATTCTTTCCTCCTTTTATTCATATCGCACTATGACTCTGCTTCTTTTTCTTCCATCTCTCTGGTCCCTTTTCCTTAACCTTTTATAGATTTGTCTTCCTCTATCCATTTATTGAATGATAGCCTTCTACGGAGGTCCATCTGTAACGTTATTTTTTACTCCCTGGATGTCAAATACCCCATATAAGTCAAAGAGCAACAAATCTATGACCAGCTTAGACCTAGTTTCCTAGTGAATATATCTACCTGGCTGTTCTGTAAGCATTCCAACCTCTCCGTGTCCAAAATGCATTGGCCTCTTCCTCTCTTGCAAACCTGCCTTTATCCCACCTCAATGTGGGTCATTACTCTCTACCTTACTTCTAAGCTAGAAACGTTAGAGTCCACCTCCTCATCCAAATCAATGAACCAATTCCTGCTGTTTCCACCTCCTAATTACCTCTCAATTTGATTTTTTTTGTTTATTCCTAAAGCCCTGTTTTGTGGTCCTCCACATTTCCAAGTATTCTGACAACTTGTTAATCTTTCTCCTTCCCATTTATCTTCTCCACTGCTGAACAGTGATCTTTGTAAAATACAGAGCTGATCATTTTGTTCCCCTATTTAAAATGTCCCTAAGTCCCCATGTTACCTTTGGCAAAAATGCAAACATGAGCATAATATAGTAGTCTCAGGGTCTGCCCCTCCCTGGCCCTCTCAGCCCTCAGCCTGGAGTCTTTGTTCAGTCACGTCCAGCCACCTAACTGTCTGGAATTTTTGTAACACACCATGTGCTTCTCTCTCACCTCTGTGCACTCGCACATCCTGTTCCCTTCCTTGGGCTAATACCGCTCCCAGCCCCACAGCCCACCCCTCTTCCTCCTTGTTGAGTGATTCCATCTTGCTCTTCGGGACTCCATTCAGGCTTCCCCACCTGAATCTGGGAACATTCCCTGATATATTCCCTCTTCAGGCTGGTCTTGTGCCTTCTGACTTTCCTCTGCATTCTTACGGTATTTGTGCTTTTCTCTACCATGGCAATTGTTTTCCCATATTGTAATTGCACAGAAAGTATGCAGTGATAATTTATAAAGTAACAAGTTTCAGCTCTGAAAATCTATTTGAATTCACAGACTAATGAGCCACATTATAGTAACCTTCTACTGTGTTCTTATAGGCAAAGATGCTGGAAGGAGATCTGGTTTCAAAGATGCTGCGAGCTGTTCTGCAGTCTCATAAGAATGGAGTAGCATTACCCCGGCTCCAAGGAGAGTACAGATCCTTGACTGGAGACTGGATTCCCTTCAAACAGCTAGGTTTCCCTACACTAGAAGCCTATCTGAGAAGTGTGCCAGCAGTGGTCAGGATAGAGACTAGTAGATCTGGAGAGGTAAGCAGGTAATTGTGCGTGTCAGAAGAATCAAACCAATTCATAATTGCATGTCTGGCACTTCCAACCTCCTACCTGTGATAGAATTCTAAGTGAAAGTACTAGCTTAGTTGTTTGCAATTGGTAGTGACAGAGAAAACAGCATCTAAATCACGGCCTACTTTTGTCTTATTCCTCAAACTCTTTTCATTGTGAAAATAAGATTTTAACCACACAAAATTAAAAATTATTTACCCATTGTCAACATCTAAACAAAATAGTTGTACTGGAGGCTTTAAGTGCATAAATATCACACCTGCCCATTACAAAGCTGTTACAAATGTTTTTGCCAAAGTCACTAATGACGTCATGATCACCAAATCTAATAGGCAGTTTTAAATTCTCATCATGGGCCGGGCGCAGTGGCTCAAGCCTGTAATCCCAGCACTTTGGGAGGCTGAGACGGGCGGATCACGAGGTCAGGAGATCGAGACCATCCTGGCTAACACGGTGAAACCCCGTCTCTACTAAAAAATACAAAAAACTAGCCGGGGCGAGGTGGCGGGCGCCTGTAGTACCAGCTACTCGGGAGGCTGAGGCAGGAGAATGACGGGAACCTGGGAGGCGGAGCTTGCAGTGAGCTGAGATCCGGCCACTGCACTCCAGCCTGGGCAACAGAGCGAGACTCTGTCTCAAAAAAATAAAACAAAATAAAATAATTAAAAATAAAATAAATAAATAAATAAATTCTCATCATGTTGATTCCTGCTATCTGGACCTAGTCAGTCCGGAGCTGATCCTTCATCATTTTTCATAACTACCAGGGCCTTCTTGCTGTTCTCTCTTCTCTTCTGTTCTTTTCCTCTCCTTCACACCAATATGATCATATCATTATACCATTTTAAATCCTTCTGCCTCTCTGGAAGAAAGCAGTTTATAGAATGGGCCATTTAGTGGTAGCCAGTTGATCTGTCATTGCTCTTCCACTGTGACCTAGCAGCTTTGCTTCTTGGTACTTACCCATTGTACAGCGTAGTAGATGTAGACAGACCACCAACTAAAAGAGAAACAAAAACACCTATACCCCCTCATACACTATAGTTTCCTGGGTATATTTCTACATGTGTAAATACATAGATCAGGTATGGAGTGATCTATGTATTTCTCTTAATGGTTTCTCTGTATGGGGGATGAGGAGGCAGTGGTGGAGTACAAGGGAACCAGGAGCAGGAAAGTGGTCAAAGGGGAAGTTCACCTTATAGTTAATAATTTTCCTAAGGAGAAGACGTAAATTAATTAAATATTATATGAATACTAAAATATGCTTTGGCATCCCTGATCCTTCCAGACTTAAGCCCTCCTTTCTGTCTACTTGCACCTTGTAATACATCCGTTATAACACTTGACACATTGTTTTCTGTTTAATTTCTTGCTTCTCTCTTTTTCCTTCATAAGTTTCTTAAGGATGAAGGCCTTATTAAATCTGTGTTGAATGCATGAACGAATGAATAGCTGAATGAATTAATAAATTAATGCTTCATAGAGTTACTATACTGTAATTTACTCAACTCTTTGTTCCCCTGTTTTGGACATTTTAAACGTTTCCAGATTTTGACTATTAAAGTACCCTCATTGCATATACTTGGGTAGGTCACATTTGTTTTTTCAAATTATATACTTGTACTATAGTCTCAGAAATAGAAATACCGGGCCAAAGAATAGGAGCATATTTTAGCTTGTGATATAAAGCCTCATTGTTTTCCTGTTTTTTATTTCAAATTAGAATCAAAGACTTGAAAACTACACAGGTCTGTAGAGATCATCTTGTCCCAGTAGTCTCTGTCTTCAAATCTTTTTTCAATATCGTATCATACCAGTTTTTTTTTTAAAGATACAGAGCTGAGCTGCAGTGTTTTCAGAGATGTGGAAGCCTGCTTGCCCTGCCTTGCTCTCATGCCCCTGCCAGTGGAGCCCCTTGAGGCCTCTCCATGGAACTCTATGGCTCCCATGAACACAGTTTGAAAACACCAGGTCTAAAACACCCCTGTATTACAGCTGAGAATACTTAGATTTGCCCGGAGTCACCCAGTATATCCATCACAGAGGCAAGAGAAGGATTTAGTAGTCTTGTATTCAATATAGTAGTTATGAGTACATACTTTGGACTCAAAGAGCCTCGCCATGTGACTTGGAAGGTTGCTTAACTTTCCCGAGCCTCTGCATTCCCATGTGTAAAGTGTGAATGAAATGTACCTCACAGATTATGTGCTATTATATGTTTGATCATAGTTGCTTTTGGTTCATTTGGTAATTTGTAGCTAGTACACTGTAGATGCTTAATACCTATTTAAAAAATAAGTGAAATTTTCGGTGTGGGAAAGATGATTCAGTGTACTAGACTATGCTCGATTCCTCTTCCAGAAAATGCAGTTTTCTTCTAGTGTTATCAAGGAGCGAGACACATGAATATTTGCATACCACTTGACTTGGGGTATGTAGGCTCACTAAGATCCACTTCTAAGAATTGGCCTCTAGGCAACACGGAACCTAAGAAATGTTTCTCCTCTCACCCTGCCTCTAATGAATAGATTACCTGCTATGCCATGGCCTGCACAGAAACTGCAAGAATTGCTCAGCTTGTGGCTCGTCAAAGGAGTTCTAAAAGGAAAACTGGGCGTCAAGTTAATTGTCAGATGAGAGTGAAGAAAACCATGCCATTTTTTCTAGAAGGTAGGAGCTTTTTATATGCTAACATTTTTAAGGCTGTCTGTGAATACATTGTCATAGGGAATTATGGAAATATTGTTTGTATTATGATAAATACCTGTATCTGTTAACATACATATGTCAGGGGAAGAATCCTGAAGGTAGCATTTCCATTTGAAATTCTTAAGTGAACGTGATGAGCATGACTTACTAAGTGAAGTAATTACACAGTGGGAAATAACTCAGAACAGATTGTAATTGAGCTTGTTATGGTAATACGTAGTTTTATTTTTTTTTTTTAAGCTTATTTCAGGGAATGTCTTGTCCAGAATGTTGGATGCACCAAGAACCTATGATTTTATGTCTTATTTGACAAGTTATGTCTTCTGGTAGAAAACCTCTAGTTTCAGGAATATATGAATTATGTAGTACACAAAAATGTTATAGACAACTCAGCCTGTGTTTACCGAACACTTATCTCAAGGAGCTTACAATCAGTTCTAAAACTAAATTCCCATGAAGTGTTTCAATGATGATGCAAAACAGTAGATGACTAAATGCCACAGTAAACATTTAGGACAAGGGAGCAATCATTTTGAATGAAAATGGCAAAAGGGAGACTTGAGCCCAGACCTCAAACAGTGGGTAGAATTTGGATTTATGGAGAAGAGATGGAAGGACCAAGATACAGCTGAGTGTGCTATATTTGCGAGAAAATGAGGTGGCTACCACTGAAGTGTTCAATTGGTGAGAAGCAGAAGTTACTGGCTAGTCTAATGGATGAAGAACCTTATCTGCCAAATACTCACCAATCTATTCTTTTCCTATTGACCAACCCTCTAGTGGCAGCCTCTTCATGTTCTTACAGACTGTTCTGAGAATAGACACCCACAGAAAACATCTGGTCAGGGGAATGTCATAATGAAAGTGGGGTTTGGGGATGCTAATTGATTTCATTATGTATGCCTAACTTCATAGGAAAACCTAAAGCAACCCTCAGACAACCAGGATTTGCTTCAAATTTTTCTGTTGGCAAAAAACCTAATCCAGCACCATTAAGAGATAAAGGAAATTCTGCTGGAGTTAAGCCTGAGGCTGAAATGTCTCCTTATGTGCTACACACAACTCTTGGAAATGAAGCATTCAAAGACACTCCAGTGCAAAGGCATGTGACCATGTCCACGAACAACAGGTATTTGGCCTTTGACTAACAGAAGTTTGGTGAATCTGAGGTAAAAAGTGTTACAAATGTATTTTCAGGTTAAAAAAGGAACGATTTCTATTTTATCTAAGTTCACATATAGTAGAGACATGTGTCATTACCAGTTAAGTTCGCTTTTCCTAGCTGCCTGAACATCATTCTCTAAATGCATCTCTGTTCTGTATTTTATCTGCATTGTTGTCAGTCTCTCCTTGTAAAGTTCATTTAAAAGCTTTCACAAATTGTTTTGAGATACTATTTCAGTATAACTTATAACTTTTTTGGAAAACTTTTTTTTAACAATCAATTTTGTGGGTTTAAGTAAAATCTGATGGAGTTTTACACACTCCACTGTGCTGCAAATATCATGCCCATAATTATTTAGTAGCGTCAGACATCCGTGCAGCAGAATACCAGACTGGCAGTAAAAGACAACCTATAAGTCTTAGATTGGGTGCTGTCATTCACTAGTCAGGTAAAATAAGTTATTTCATCCTTGGGTCTCTGGTCTCATTTGTCCAATGAAAGTGTTAAACTAGATGATCTCAAAGTTCCTTTCTG
This sequence comes from Piliocolobus tephrosceles, assembly GCF_002776525.5. NCBI lineage: Eukaryota > Metazoa > Chordata > Mammalia > Primates > Cercopithecidae > Piliocolobus > Piliocolobus tephrosceles. The sequence continues at coordinate 41,717,655 of NC_045447.1, read as the reverse complement.
GCTCAAAACTATGGTTTTATAAGGTAGCTCAGAGGATGGCAAACTACAATCCATGGGCCACATCAGGCCCACTGCCTGTTTTGGTAAATTAAATTTTATATGAACATGGCCATTTTGCTTTGTTTGCATATGCCTCTGGGTGCTTTTGCAAAATAGTGGCAGAAGTGAGTAGTCGTACAGAGACTAGATGGCCTACAAAGCAAAAATGCACTGGTGGACCCTTTACAGAAAAAGATTGCTGACCCCTGATGTGGATGCATCAAGATCACATTCTTCTACCTGTGCCTTTTCAAAACAAATTTTGTTGTATTATATTCCTTTAAATCGGTGTTCAAAAATTCTGTTTTGTGAAAGATAATTTTTCCCCCGGAACTTTCCCCCAGATACTAGAATATTTAGGAAGAATTAATTCTTTTAAAAAGTTAGGTAGAACTGGTACTAATTTTTTATATTACAGAATTTTTAATAAAGTAACCGTAAAATATTTTTATAATAGTATACATTTAATGTTATATATAATTAGTTATAATTTTGATAAGGTCTAGAAAATACATAGTTAAAACGCAGATCTTGACCCAAAGTACTTGTTGAATCCAGTATGTATGTGACAGAAGTATCATTGTCTTCTCTGGTTGTGTGCCTACATTTCAGCAATACATTTTGAATGATTTTTTTGGATGTGACTCTAAAAGGACAGGCAACAAAAGCAAAAATAGACAAACGGGATTACTTCAAACTAAAAAACTTCTGCACCACCGAAGAAACAGTCAACAGAGTGAAAAGACAAGCTATGGAATGGGAGAAAATATTTGCAAACCATATGCCTGATAAGGGCTTAATATTCAAAATATAGGGAACTCAACTCAGTAGCAAGAAAACAACCTAATTTTAAAAACAAGCAAAGGACCTGAACAGAGATTTCTCAGAAGAAGACATACAAATGATCAACAAGTATATGGAAAATGCTCAACATCACGAATCATCAGGGAAATGTAAATTAAAACCACAGTGAGATACCACCTCACACCCAATAGTATGGCCACTATCAAAACACAGAAAATAACAAGTGCTGGTAAGGATGTGGAGAAAAAGGGAACCCCAGTACACTGCTGAGGTAAATGTAAGTTAGTACAGCTATTATGGAAAACAGTATGGAGATTTCTCAAAAACTTAAAAAGAACTATCAGCAATCCCACTACTGGGTATATATTCAAAGGCTATGAAATCAGTGTATCAGTTGAAGAGATATCTGCTTGCCCATGTTCATTGCAGCAACATTCACAATAGCCAAGGCATGGAATCAACTGAAGTGTCCATTAATGAATGAATGGATAAAGAATATGCATTATATCTACTGAATGGAATACTTACTATTCAGCCTTCATAAAGGAGGAAATCCTGTCATTTGCAACAATATAGATGAACCTGGAAGACATTATGTTAAGTGAAATAAGCTGGGCAAAGAAAGAAAAACCACATGACCTTATATGTGGAATCTAAAAAAGTCGAACTCATAGAAACAGTAAAATGGCAGTTACCAAAGGTAGGGAAATGGGGTTAGGATGGGGGTTGTGGATGTACACAATTTCAGTTAGGAGAAATATGTTCAATACATCTGTTGTATTTTATGGTGACTGTAGTTAATGATATATTGTGTACTTGCAAATTGCTAAGAGAGTAGATTTTAAGTGTTTTTACCACAAAAAGTAAGCATGTGCAATAATGCATGTGTTAAGTAAGCAGCTTGATTTAGCCATTCCACAGTGTACACATATCAAAACATCACATCATGTTGCATACCATAAATATATACAATTTTTACTTGTCAACTAAAAGCATGCAGCTATAATATGACCCAGCAGTTGTGCTCCTGGACATTTATCTCAGATAAATGAAAACTTATGTTTACACAAAAACCTGTCCACAAATGTTCACTGTAACTTTATTTATATTAGCCAAAAAATAGAAACAACCCAGACATCCTTTGGTAAGTGAATGGTTCAACAAACTGTAGTACATTCATTATCACAGAATATGTCTCCACAGTAAAAAGGAGTAATGAACTATTGATACACACAGCAACTCTGATGGATCTCAAGGGAATCATGCTGAATGAAAGAAGCCAATCTCAAAAAGCGACATACTGTGTGATTTTATTTATATAACATTCTTGAAATGATAAAATTATAAAGATAGATGACAGATTAGTGGTTGCCAGAGGTTAAGGATTTGGGTGATTTAAGGGATGGGTATGGCTATAAAGGGAGAGCAAGAGGAACGCTTTTAGCCATGGGATGGTTCTGTATGTTGATTGTACTGGTGGGCACCTGAATCCGTACATGTGGTAAATTGCGCAGAACTACACACACACATCTATATGCAACTGAAAATCTGAATAAGCTCTGAATTGTACCATTGCCAGTATTCTGGTTTTGATATATACTATGCAAGATTTTACTATTAAGGGAAACAGTGAAGGGTACATGGGACCTCTAAGTACACTTTTTGAAATTTCCCGTGAATTTATCGGTATTTCAGAATACAAAGTTTTCAAATTGACAGCAGGCCGGGCACCATGGCTCCTGCCTGTAATTCCAACACTTTAGGAGGCTGAGGCAGGAGGATCACTTGAGCCCAGGAGTGCAAGAACAGCCTGGGCAACATGGTGAGACCTCATCTCTTAAAAAAAAAAAAAAAATTACTTGGACATAGTGGTGTGCACCTGTAGTCTCAGATGCTTGAGAGATTGAGGTGGGAAGATCACTTGAACCTGAGAGTTCCAGGGTACACTGAGTTATAATCACACCACTGCACTCAAGCCTGGGTAACAGAGTAAGACCCTGTCTCTTAAAAAAAAAAAAAAAAAAACTACATATTTTAATTAAAGATTGCTTGAGATGTTGTACAACATTTTAATCAAGTCTTTTTTTAAGCACATAGTACAATTTGAAAGATACCTTTTAAGAGAAATCTAAATACCACCCAGTGGCAGATGTTAGGGTAACATTTGTAGTTATAAAATCGAAATATCAAACTGGAGCAATAGCAAAAACATTTATATCTACTTATGAAATATTAATGTAGTAAAAAGCAGTTAAACCTGTTATAAAGGACACGTAAAGTTTTTGAGGTCACCCAACGTCTTGAAAAGCTGATGAAAGCTATAAATGATCTTCCCAGAAAAATTCACACATGTACATATACATATGCATACATCATCTCATACCAGTCAGTAGATTCATGAGCCCCCAAAGCTCGTTCTCAAGAATTCCAGTTAAGAACTCATGCCTGCCTGTTAACAAATTGAAAAGTTCTAGAAAAATGGCATGGCTAATTTCCTGTAGAATAAATTAATAGAGATAAAATGTGTGGGTAAGAGGGTATGTATATTAAGGCTCCTATTAAATTATGCTCTAAACAGATTATAATAATTTGTTTTCTTCTAGAAGAGTATGAGTGTGATTATTTTCTTGTATGCCTGCCAACTTTGGGCATCTGTTTTTTGCTTTGCTACTTTGAAAAGTGAAAAAAAATCTGTTTTAATTTTTATTTCCTTGATTTTGATTCTTAAGGAAGTTACATTTTTGTCATAGTATTTATTAGCCCATTATAGGTCTTATGTGAATTACATGTCTTTGTCCTTTGCGTGATTTTTCTGTTGGCTCTTTTCTTTTAACATCTAAAAGTGGTTTATAAATTAAAGAAGTTGGCCCTTTGTGATATCTTGACAGTATTCCCTCAGTTCGTTTAATTATTGTGTTTTTTGTATACAAAAACTTTAAAATGTTGCATGCTTACAGCTATCAGTCTTTTACTATGTGGCTTCTACTTTTAGGTATTATGCTTAGAAAAGCATTTCCACCCAATATTATGTAAAATGTCTTCTGTTTTCTTTTGTAACGTGGCTTCTTTTTTTTACATTTTAGTCTTTAATTCATCCAGAAGTTATTTTATTGTACAGTGTGAGAGTTGGAATCCTTTTTTATTGTTAGCCAGATGTCTTGTATCAATTATTACACAATCCTTTCTTTCTCTGGTGGTTTGTAATTCTATCTTTACCAGTACTAAGGCCTTATAAACATATGATCCAGTTCCTGGACTTGCCATTCAGAATAATTGATTACCTCTCTATTCTACAGTACCAAGCTATTCACATTATTGCAACTTCATAATAAGTGCTAATAACCTTTACTCTCTACTTCCTCCTCTATCTCCTAATTTGGTTTATTAGTTCCATTGTGTGCTTTTATTACACCTACTGCCCTTATCATAACACTTAGTAGACTTTGTTCTTAGATTTTGTCAGTGCATTAATTATCTATTGCTGTGTAACAGATTACCACAAAGTTATTAGCTTACAACAAGACATATTTTCTTACCTCATAGTTTCTGTGGGTCAAGAAGGAAGACATGGTCCACCTGGGTGTTCTGCTTCAGGGTCTCTCATGAGGCTGCTGTCAAGGTGTCAGCCATGGCTGGGGTCTTACCTGAAGGCTCAATTAAAGACGAATCTGCTTTCAATCCTACTCACATGGTTATTGGCACAATGCACTTCCTTCTGGGTTGTTCGTTAGTCCCTACGTGGCTGTTAGCCAAAGGCCATCTTCGGTTTCTTGCCACATGGTTCTTCCCAGCGTGGCCATTTGCTTCATCAAAGCCACAAAGGAGAGATCATACTAGCAAAGTTGAAACTACAATCTTTTGTAATCTAGTTATTTGTGATCCCTTCAGCCTTCAAGTCTTCTGTTGATTAGAAGCAGGTTACTCAAGGGGAAGGAATTACACAAGGCTGTGAATACCTGGAGGGAAGAATCTTTGAGGGTATCTCAGTAGCTGCTTACCATGCTCCATTTCTCAACTATACTGTATAGTCCCAGAGAATAGGGCATGTTTATCTTGCTGATCATTGACAGTTACTGTCTGACACAATGTCTGGCACATAGTATGTCTTAAATATTTATGGACTATAAATATGTCTCTAATAAACAACATATGTTTAGATTTGGAAGGTTTTTTCTGGACCAGTCTAACTCTTTGTCTTTTAAAAAACAATATATTTTATTCTTAGTGTTATAAAACTGCTTAGACCTCTGTCATCTTATTTTATTATGTTTGTTTTTCATGCATCCCAGCAGTTTCCTTTGAAGAGCTTTCTTTTGCCATATACACTTTTTTTTCTTTCCTCTCTGGTAGACCTTGTGAACCATAGCAGTGCCTTCCATAGTTTCTGTGTACTCTCACTCTTTGCTCATATCCCTCTACCTTCTACTGGAGCCTTCAGTGCTTGCTTAAAGCAGGGGAAGCTTCCAGTTCACATGTTTTGGGCTGGTGCGCAGGAAGTAGTACTGTCTCCCTACCAGTTCTGCAAAAGTAGGAGTTGGAAATGTTTTTGGCATCTTCTGCTATTACACAGATGTATTTAATACACAAATAGGATGGTCTTATAATTGCATATACCAAGTAAGCTTTTATTGGTAGCCTAGAATCTAGTCATTTCTTTTAGAATTAAAATATTATAAGAAAATGTGCTTTATTTCAAGGAATTGATCTAATTTTTAGACAGTTCCATACTATTCAAAAACTGGCAGCTATATGTACCGTGTCACTATCACCCACTATAGTCCCGTACCCACTGCTGGACAGGTTGTAGTCATTTATTCATTCAGTCATGATTCATTCAGTCATTCTTACAGTATTCATTTGCCTTGCATGTATCAAGCACTGCCCCAGGCACTTGGAAACACAAACAGTTAAGACACTTAGAGTCTAGTGTGGGAAACAGACATGAATATAAATGGTATGTGTGGGGTTTATTTCTTTGTCTTCATATTTGGAAAAATCTTCCTACATATATCCAGTATAATTTATATAAAATTTATTTTTAGTGAGGGTATGAGGTAGGGATCTTGTTTCTTTTTTTCAAATAGTTATTTGACCAGTCCCTCACCTGTCTGTTTTGAAATGCCACTTTCATTATGTTCCAAGATATAATGCAAATTGCATGTTTCTAAGTTCTCTACCATTTTACTTATCTGTACAGCTCATTTAAGTGTTTTAACTTCATAATAAATTTCAATATCTGGTGATGCAAGTCCTTCATTTTTTGATTATATTCCAAAATGCTCTTTGTTTCCAACTGTTTATTTTTGCGTGGTCTTCTTTATTCTGTTTTACCAGTTTTTTGTAAGTGATTAATTGGAATTCTGACATCCAAGTTTTGAAAGAGGCTTTCAAAGACCTAGTTTAAATTTAGCTTTTAACATACTTTTCTCTGAGTGAATATGAAACATGAAAGATGATGCCAGGTTTTATTTTTATTTTTTTCTCTGATTTTAAATTATTTTAATGACTTGTTTTGCTGTTAAATGCCACTGAGACTTTAAGTGAAAAGTATAGAGTTTAAAACTTGGTATAGACTTTGCTATTTACATTTATTTTATTATTATTTTTTTTTTGAATACCTTAGGTTTAGCCCAAAGGCGTCCCTTCAGCCACCTTTGCAGATTCATCTCTCAAGAACCTCTACTAAGGAAATGAGTGGTATGTTTTCTAAACATTTTTGAGATACGTATTGGCTTCTGGAGCCAAGAAACGTCTGGTGGTGGCTTTTGACATTTGCTCTCACCTTCTGCTGTTTGGAATATATCTTTCCTCCCCTTTTTCCTAAGTTCTTTACATCATGAATTGAAGTGATCTTAAGAGAAAATGGTGCCTCCCAAAGATATCATTATTACACTGACTTGAGGCCTTCCTCGCCCCAGCCCTACTCTGTGTCACCTCCATGTGTGGCCTGCAAAGATGCTTCTGTCCCTTACCCTCTCACCTCTTAGGGGGTGCACCCCTGAGACTTTGGAGACTGAGGCCTCACATAAAGGAAACATCTGCTGTAGATCAAAAGTGCATAAATATGGTACTTAAGTTTATAAAAGAGTTTCAGATACTCCACCACTTAAAAGCTAGCACCCTAAACTGTGTGCAGTTACCACTAATCATCTAAATATGAATATAAATAATTCTTTGGGTTATAGAATCCAGGCGGGCTGTTAAGAAAACAATAGGAGACATAGTATAAGTCAAAGAATCTGAAGGTTAGAAATGCAACCACTGGTTACCTTTTCTTCTGCAACCAATGTGTAAATCCCCTGCTCATAGACGCACCCAGGGAGACAGTGTTTTCCTATCAGCGCTTATGGTGTGTGAAATGTAAGTGTGATTTTACATTATTTGCTGGTTTAAGTGTGATTCTTAGTTGAAATCCTTTTTTTTTTTTTTATAAGAACACATCTCCAGTATTTCTTAATGGAAATTAATTGAACAATGTGATTTTTGTTTACATGAATTATTTTTACATAGGCATTTTCTGAAACATGACTACATGGTAAGGTTGAATATCCTTTTAGAAGCTTAAATTAGTATAAACTATTTCTACAGAAACAAGAGGACTTACTTCAGGAGGATTGCAGTTCACCTAGCAGAGCTGATACGCACACGTGTGCACAACCTCTCCTACATGATGGACACCTCCATTACTACTTTAATTTGTTTAACAAAAGGTGCAGGGACTTAGATGGCCCCAGTGGCCCCACAGAGCAAGTGCGTTTGCAGACACAACTGTGGGTCAGCTGCTGACACACTGTCATTATGGGAGGGTCTGGCCAGTTATGAGAAACTTAATCTTTTCCTCCTTCCAAGTCCTTTTATATCATTATTTGGGAAGAACTTAAATAAATTAGCTATACCCTTAATAGGAAATATATGTGGATATCCTGGAACCTTCTTTTCTGTGTGCCAATCTAAGACTTAGCAAGGCCAGATCTTGCCCTTTGGTGGAAGAGCAGGGTCAGCATCCAAGTATCTTCAAGGAATAGCTCACTCTGGGCTTCCTGGCATTCTCAGAGGCACATCCCCAAATCACACTGTCTCTACCTGCAAATTAAAACAAAAATTACTGAATCCCAGCAGAGATACTATCTGATTAAAATATGCAGATATTTTGCATGTAGATGGTAATATTTAATATACTCAGATCTGTATCTCAGTGTAATTTCCTAGAGATTTGGAATAAATTTCATAGTTCTTAAAATTCCACGACTGTCAGCTATAGTAAACACTCAGATTTCTTTATTGTCTGGGGATATTAACTCTCACATTCTAAGTTTTAAGTAAAAATGAAATGTAAAAGAGCTATAAAGCCAAAACTTTATAAATACACACTTATGAAAGATAAATGATTGATATTGGGGAAATAAAAGTTATCTGTGGGTTCCAAACCTTTTATTTATATTTATAAACTGAGGCTAGGATGATGATTATTGTAGATGGATCAATTTTATAACTTTTGTGTATTGCTAAATTATTTGTTTTCCGTTAATAAAGGTGCATATTGATCATAATATTCAAACTCAGGCAGTTTTTTTTATCTTGTACAAAACTTGTATAAGATCAAAAAGTTATTTGATCTGTTAAGGCATTATTCCTATGTTCTGTGGAATATAGCTTTAAATTCAGTATTGCCTGTAAACTAATATATAAAATGTAATCTTCCTCAGCAGGTAGAAAACAGGTGGTTAAATAATTTAATTATTCTTTACATAGCAAGATCATCTTGATGTTTAAACTATGAAGCATCCTTGCAAAATAAAGGGACTAGGTTCCTTCTTTGGGTGTTTCTTGACCCACAAGAAACACTGCTGGTTATTTCAGGGTTAAAACTTAGAATGAGGTTGTCATGGTGCTGCTCTGCCTAATCCTGCTCCCTTCTGAGTCCTTTGGCTACCACAAGCCCACACTATAGCAAAACCTGAAGATGCAAATATTAGGTAATGGGGATAATCTAAAATGTTAAGCATTTTGGTTAATTCTGTTATTTTTTTAATTTAAAGATAATTTAAATCAGACTGTTGAAAAACCCAATGTCACGCCTCCTGCCTCTTACACTTATAAAATGGATGAGGTTCAAAACCGCATAAAGGAAATACTAAACAAGCATAACAATGGCATTTGGATATCTAAGCTTCCACATTTTTACAAAGAGTTATATAAAGAAGACCTTAATCAAGGAATTTTACAACAGTTTGAACACTGGCCTCATATTTGCACGGTACGTTTTTCCTTATTCATCCCTTCTGATACCTCCTCCCTGCCCAACTTTGAGATCTTGAGTTATTAGTCATATCACTTTTATCCCCGGAACACAAAGCACTTTACATATGTTACCTCATTAATCTTTAAGTCTTAAGATTAACGTATGTCAGTTCTTATTTATAGAAGTATGTCAAAGTTGAAGGCTCTCCTACATTGTAATTGCTATTTTTATGTATTTTGTTTTATGTCATTTTTAAAATGCATTTAATATGTGATAATATGTAAACCATTTTATAATGATTGAACTGTTACCAGTAAACACTGATAACTTTGCCATTTTAATAACCTGAGCTTATTGAGAGGAATTGTTTTATTAGCCTCAAATTTTATTTGCTTGCTCTTGAGCATTTTTAAAGACTTTTAGCTGAGCAAATTTTAGTTATTTTAGCAAAATTATATAGTGTTTACATTAAAATTTTTACAAGCCATCTTTAGAGAGAAAATTGGAAATTAGAAAAAAGAAAAAAATTAAAAATGGTTTATCAATTTCCATTTCTATTCCTACTTCAGAGTCTGTGACTACAAGATTATGGATCAGCATAGTTTATTAAAGATATTCATTCAGCCAGAGATAGAGACAGCTGGATTCTTACACCAAAATAACTAACTTTTAGATGTTTCTTAATGTTTTTGCTTACATAAAATATACTTAAAATATAACAGTTTTAAATGGTCGCATTAACAGCTACTCGATGCTTCTAGGCTTGTAGAATTAAATATGCGTGAGGATTATGTATGCTTTGGTAGAGGGCTTTTATTTCTTTAACATATATTTTGGCCCCCAAGCCTATTGGGCAGTGTATCACTCTATTCCATCCAAGCAATGAGGGTCAGAAGCAGAAACACAATATAACTTTCCTATCTATATACTGTGTCTATTACCTTTGTTCAGATGTAATCAATACCAAGTATTAGGTTATGGTAGTTTGCTTAGTGAAGTGGGATGCCAGAAAACACTAATCATATTGATGTCTATTGATACCTTTCAAAACTGTTGAACCTCTGAATATTTTTTAACAGACTGTCATTAAACAGTTTTAGACAGTTAAACCATGGTTATTTTTAAACAGCTTTAAACACTTACACAACGGTTATTTTTCCTCTTCTTATAACTCCTTTTTTTCACCTTGCTGCAAAGCAGAAGCACTGATACCATGCCTAGGACAGATGTTACTACAAGCAAGATTAGATAGTCTCAAGGCAGTGCACAAAGTTTAGGATAAGACAGAAGTTGGTAATGGGTATCTCTCTATATGACTTGTCTCTCTGCATGGCTTGTCATATAACTGAAGGAGAAATCTAAGTGCAGTGCATTTATTCTTTTTAAGCGTTTTTTCCTCCAATCATATAAAATATTCTCTATTAAAAGATTGAAAAATAAAGTTATAAAAGAAATAAAAATCACCCATCATTCTACCATCCAGAGTACTGCTTACAGGAATTTCCATTTGAATATCAGAATGCACAGCATCAGCTTTAGGAACCAAAGAGCAGCTTTGAAATTTTATCTTCAGGGAGGTTCTAATTAGTATGCTGTAAGCCACTTCACATGGATATTGGAAAATATTTTGATGCAGGTGGAAGGATGCTTTGAATCTGTTGTCCTTAACCTTTTGGGTCTGTCCAGTAGCGAAATGTGTACTGAGAGTTTTCAGAGCTAGGGAGAACACAGAGTTACTCACAATGATGAGCCAGCTCCAAGGTATTCCTAGACAACTTGTGAAGGAAGTGGAAATTGTGCAGAAGCTGTCTTGAAAAGGCAAAGATTCCAAGACAGTAAGCTTACAGATCAAGGACACTGCACTCTAAGAGTTCCCATTGGGTCCTAGGAGGACAGCAACACCTCTTGGCTGTTCTGGAGCAGTGGTCTTGTTAATAGTGCTCTTGTTTAACTGTTGTATTTGACTAGTATTTATAAAATGCTTCTGTGTGCTAGCCACTGACCTGGGTGTTAGGGATAAAACAGTAAACAAGACAGACATGGTCCTTGCCCTTATGGAACTTTCTGTCCAATGGGGAAAATAAACATTGAACAAATAATGATAAGCCTGCAATGGTTATGAAGGAGAAGTACAGGATGCTGAGGGAATGTCTAAACAGGAAACTCTACATAGTCTGATGAGTCAAGTAAAGCTTCCAGAGGAGGTGGCTGTTAAACTAAAACCTGACAGATGGGTTAGTGTGAGTTAGGTAAAGAGGGAGGAGAAAAGCACCTCAGACAAAAGAAACAGATTGCACCAAAGCCCTGGGATAGAAAAGCATAGTATTTTCAGGAAGCTGAAAGAAATTCAGTAAGAAGAGAGTTGCTCATGAAGAAGCTGATGAGGCAAGCAGAGGCCAGGTCACTTCACTGAGTCATCATTTGGTGGAAACAGCAGGTCTCAGCCTTGAGGTCACCCAGGATCCATGGCCTCTGGCTAACTTTGATTTCTAGAAAAATTACAAATCTTGGTCGGGCACATTGACTCATGCCTGTAATCCCAGCACTTTGGGAGGTCAAGGCAGGAGAATTGTTTGAGATGAGAAGTTTGAGACCAGCCTGGGTAACCTATCAAGGCTCTATCTCTACAAAAAATAAATTTAAAAAAATTAGCTGGATATGGTGATGCATGCTTATAGTTCCATCTACTCAGGAGGCTGAGGTGGGAGGATTGCTTGAGCCCAGAAATTCAAGGTTGCAGAGCTATGATGGCACCACTGCACTCCAGCCTGGGTGACACCATGAGACCTGTCTTAAATTCCAAATCTTGCGACAATGACTGCTGAACACCAGAGATTTTGTTGAAAATTTCTACTCTCTGAAACTGATAAAGAAACCTCTCCATTCTTACATTAGCCACAATATCTTTCTCCCACGTCTTGCCTGAAGCTGTTAGAGAGCTGAGGGGCTCACTGGTGGACAGAACTAGATGCACTCAGCTAAGGAGAATTTCTGTCAGTAGCCCCAAGACCTACTGATAGGCAACCAGCAGGTAGCTGGGAAACATTCTAAGTTGGGCTGGAGGCAAACCAAGCCTTAATTATAAAACATAACATTTTGTGAACAACAAAATTACAGAACATCAAATGTTGTGAATGAGGAAAAACTGCCTAATTACACTAATTATTCATAGCTTCTACAAGGATGTTTTACTCTTAATCTGTTTTTGTTATATATCATTTTCCTGTTCGTTAGAAATCACTGAGCTTTAAGTTATTTCGTATCTAATCCTGCAGACTCTTAAAAATTCTTAAAATTCTGAGTTGCATCAGTACAGCAGTTTCTCTAATATCAAAGGAGGCAAGAGTTTCTGTCACTTACATAGAGATGTTTTTATATTTTGAGATGTTCAGGAATCTAACTTAACTTTAATTATGGTAATTAGTTGTATGACATAATAAAGCACCTTTTAGCCCATGTAAAATGAATTGCCTTTTTAAAAAGCCTGGACCTTCTGGGGTAAAAACAAACAACTTGGATTTCTAAGGAACTGGAACATAAACAACAATCAATATCCTCAGGCTTAATGGTCTTGAATATACTCTATGTATTGAATGTATTCTAAATAGCAATGCCAGCAGAAGCAGAAGTGAAGAGGTAAACTGAAGACTTGGAAGTATAATCATAATATTTTTTAAGTGGAATCTAACTTATTTTCCATTTTTTCACCAGTGAAAAGAAATATGTAATGAACACATGATTGGAACAATTTTTAAATTTAAATTCAGTGAACATCTGAGTAGAAAAAAGATAAAATAACACTGTTGTAAAGTCAGAATAGCAAAGTTGAGGAATAATGAGAAGTTGCTGTTCTGGAACTTGAAACAGAAACTACCCATAAGGCCCCATAGTACACTAGAAGGAGTTTGGGCTTTGAGATAGATTTTTACCTTGTCATTTCTTAGCTGTATACCTTTCAGCATACAGACCATCCTCTCAGTGCCAAAACCTGCTCTAAAATGTCAGTAATTCTACCCATGTCATAGGGTGGTTGTGAGAATTAGATAAAATATATAAAGCAGCTATTAATGTGGCATCAGAAACATAATAGGTGTTTAGTAAAAGGCAACTGCTGTTAATTTTTGAGAGGCACCCCAGCCTAGAGCAGGCCAAAACCCACTGCTCAATCAGGGACGTGCCCAGCAAGCTCTACAAAGGAGCTGAATACAAACAGAGGAAAAGCTAAGGAGGGAAACACAAAACTTCAACTTGAAAAGAAATAAAGAGCAGTGGAGGAAATGAAGTCAAAATAAACTCCAAGCCAAAGAGAGTTCCTGATGTTTTAACTTAAGTCCATGAATGAATTCCAGTCCCCCTACCCTCCCTGCACCTGCCCCAACTCCTGCCAGAGGTAATGAGAGCAAGGAACGTGTCCAATGCACATGGAAAGCCACAGCCACTGACCAATAGCAATTCCAAAAAGTTCTGCACATGTTCAACTAGGAGAAGACTCCATTATCTTCCTGAAGGAACATGAGCAAGAGGCCTACCCTCAGGCCATGCTAAAGGAAGATGACTTGAAATTTATCCTAATATAAATAATTGCAATGTGTGTCTAAAGACAGCATTGGTGAAAGGTCTTTCCTAGTTAAAGGGGTGGAGTAAGTGGAAGTGTTGACCTTGAAGTACATGAGTCTATTAAATGACTCATCTACGATGGCGGAGAAGAGTTTCTCTGAGTAGATGGTTTGTCAGCAGTCAAGGGTTACCCTCTACAAGGATCTTTTTACCTTTACCTTTGATTAAGTCTTTGTGGAATATGTTACAAAACCTTAACTTTCTCAAAGAGAATTGACTGAAAAACTGGAACCATTTCTGAATATCTTGGACTTATCACTAGCCGCAATACATTCTGGCAGAGATGGTTGTGGTTGTAAGTGATAGGGAATTGAATAGTGGATTGAATGGGTTTAGCTCCTGCATACAAGGTACACCACACCGGCTGCCCTTACATACTTCATATCTGTCCTGCTCAGTGCATCTGCATTGTGACACAGTGATGCCATTGGGGACCATTTCCCTATCTCTTTTCTCAGTTGTCTGACTTTTCCAGCACTCGTCAGCTTTAGCATAAAAAGGCCACTTCTTAAGTCATCAGCTGGTCAACCTTTCAGTGAACTGGCTGATCATAGGGTGCAAGCTTCTGGGCAGTGACTTTGATGTTTTAGTTGTCGCTAGGCACTCAGGGATCTTTTATTCACTACTGAAGTCAAGTTTTTAAATGGGATTATTTTTTGTTTTGTTTTTCTTTGTTGTTTTTGGTTTGTTTCGAGCTCATAACCATTATTAATGCTTGGAGTGCTCGAAAGCAGGTCTCTAGGTAAATGTGATTTTGCTGTACTGTCTCAGGTTTGTATTGGGTGGTGACCATATAAAATGAAATTTAGAACTTAATTTAAAGCTTCAACAAAAACGACTACTACTCTGTGGAAACAAAACTGTGCCCATACAAATGCTTTGGAAAGCTTGATTTAATTGGACAATACCAATTCTGTTATAGAACCCTAAAGAATATTCTAATTTCAGAAGAAAGAGTAAGCTTACCTCAGAGGCCCATGCTAAAGAATTAGCAGGTAAGCCTTCATAGACGCAAAGGAGTTTGGCTTCAAGAATTTTTAAGTTTACAGCACAGGTAAAACTAGAAAGAAAGAATTAAAGACCCTTAGAGTTAAGAAGAAGCAAGTTTCTAGGCATGTAGGATGAAGACTTTCATTTGTCTGAACAGTCTCCTGAGAAATTCATATTTTAAGTTTTTGGGCCTGTTTCAGAAAAACACTCAAACCATGTTTTTCCTCTGTTCTCACACCGCAACAATCAACACAGAAGACTTCTGTGACCAAGTGTGGGCATTTTCCCCACAAACCAAGCAGTGGACACCAGCTGGGTGCCCTCTAATTTAATACCAACACTGTCTACCTGGAGATAGCATCAGATCCCACAGGGTAAAGGCTCAGTCCCAAAATTGCTGCTCCTCTGCGCATACACTAGTTGCGCAGATCCAGGCCTCCAGAACTTCTGACTGACCAAATTGGGGTTCCCAAAACCTCCTCTTTGGGTTTGATTAATTTGCTGGAGTGGCTTGCAGAGCTCAGGCAAACAGTTCTATTTACTGGTTTATTTCAAAGGATATTACAGAGAATACAGATGAAGAAATGCGTAAGTGGAGGAAGCAGCATGGAGCCTCTATGCCCTCCTTGGGCCTGCCACCCTCCAGGCAGCTCTCCAAACTTGTCCTCTTGGGTTTTTATGGAGGCTTCATTATGCAGGCATGATTGATTAAACCATTGACCATTGGTGATCAGCTTGACCTTCAGTGCCTCTTCCCTCCCTGGAAGTTGAATGGTGGGGCCAAAAGTTTCAACCCTCTAATCCTGCCTTGGTCTTTCTGGTAAGCAGCCCCACCCTGAAGCTCTCAGTCAATATTAGCATACAAAAAGATAAGCTCTTTGGAGATTCCAAGGATTTTAGGAATTGTATTTAGGAAACTGGGAAGGAAGACCAAATATATATTTCACGGTATCACAGCCTCACATCTGCCAAGCCTAGTATAGCTGCTCCAAACTTACAGAAACCCAGAGTGGTGTGAGGGAAGTGCCTCATTCAAATTGTGATTCCAAATGTGGCAGAAATCAAACTGATTATAATGAACTTACAGGAATAGAAAGTTTAAGGCATATTAGGTACAGCATCTTCTGATGATCAGCAGAGGAAGGGGCTTGACTGCATGGTGTAGAGAGTTCATCTTTTATGTTCCCTGTCTCTCCTGTTGGAGGTGGGGGTGGGAGTGTACACATGTTCTGTGAAGTTACAAGTCATGCTAGTTCCCAGTCATTGGACTGATGGATTTTTTGGGTGGACATTCAGAACCAAAGAAAAAAATACAGAGCCACAAAACAAAGAAACCATGAAGCACAAGGATAGGAGTATGGTCCTGAGTCTTCCCCCACAGTAGAGGAAGCCTTCTGACTTCCTCCTCAGGTATGTGCCTGAATCAAGTGGACTAAAGGAACTAGAAGCCGTAAAAGTTCCCTTTTGAGAGATCTACCTGAAGTGGTTAGCAGTAGATTATCACACTAAGGAAATAATAAAAGCCATGTTTCAAGTAGATGTTGGCTTGCCTTGGTCATTTGTGAAGACCATAAGACGGCTGTTCTGTCTTGGGAGATGATGCAGAAGATGAACTTGTAAGTCTTGTCAGATGCACCAGAGCCCAGTAAATAATGGACACCACACTGTAACTCACATTATAGCAATTCTTTATCTTTAGCAAGGTTCTTGTGGGATAGATATAGTAGTAGGTCGCTTTCCTAAACCCATTTGCCAGAAAATTAAAAAGAGGTGGCACTTTTTGTAGATGACAGATGGTGATCACAGTAGAATGCCCAGGAAAAGCAAATTTCTATTCATATGAAAATTTAGAGAGTTTGAGCTGGGTGATATTGTAAAATATATATTTGGCCTTCCCTGTTCTCTGGCATACCATTCCTAAAATCCAAAATGACTCTCCAAAGTAATGTCTTTTTTTTGTTTAAACTAATGAGTGATGACTGGCAACCCCTAGTAGCTTTAGGATGGGGCCAGTCACCAGAAAGACCAAGGCTTGATTAGAGGATTGGGACTTCCAGCCCCAACCAACCTCTGGGGAGGGTAGAAGGCCTAAAGATTAGGTTGATCATCACCAGTGGCCAGTGACTTAATCAATCATGCCTGTGGAATGATGCCTCCATAAAAACCCAAAGCAGGAAGAAAGCTTCCAGATGGCAGAACATATGGAGCTTCCTGTAGGGTAGCAGAGAAGGCATGGAAGCTCCATACCCCTTCCGGCATACCTCACACTAAGCATCTCTTCATTGGTATTTTTTGTAATATCCTTTAATTTATACATATATCTGCCACACACACACATGTATTTTTTTAGAGACCGGTTTTGCTCTGTCCCTTAGGCTGGAGTGCAGTGGCACCATCATAACTCACTGGAGCCTGGACATCCTGGGCTCGAGCAGTCCTCCCACCCCAGCCTTCCAAAGTGCTGGGATTATAGGTGCACACTGTCACATCCAGCTAATTTTTAAAATTTTTTTGTGGAGATTCTCACTATGTTACCCAGGCTGGTCTTCAACTATTAGCGTCAAGTGAGTGATCCTCCTGCCCCAGGCTCCCAAAGTGCTGGGATTATAAGTATAAGCTGCTGCACCCAGCCATATCCTTTATAGTAAACCAGTGAACATGTTTCCCTGATTTCTGTGAGCCACTGTAGCAAATTAAAACTAAAGAGAGGCCCTTGGGAACCCCATCTTGATCCAGTTGGTTAGAAGTTCCAGAGCCCCAGGCTTGTAACTGGTGTCTGAAGAGGAGACAGTCTTGTGGGACTGAGCCCTCAACCTGTGGGATCTGACGCTGTCTCCGGGTAGATAGTGTCAGAATTGAATTGGTGGAATTCAGCTGATATCCAATGCAGAATTGATTGCTTGATTGGAGTGGGGGGACTCCCACTCATTTGGTCACACAAGTCTTCTGTGTTGATGATTGTTGTTGAATGAGAAAAT
Organism: Piliocolobus tephrosceles; assembly: GCF_002776525.5. Taxonomy (NCBI): domain Eukaryota; kingdom Metazoa; phylum Chordata; class Mammalia; order Primates; family Cercopithecidae; genus Piliocolobus; species Piliocolobus tephrosceles. The sequence continues at coordinate 41,699,985 of NC_045447.1, read as the reverse complement.
AGGAAAACATGTTTGTGTTTTCCATACTCATAACTGAAAAAGAATTATATTTGCTTTAAATTATATATTTTTTAACTTTAAAAAGAGTTCCACGAATTGTTGCCTTTGAATTGAGAAACCTCTCAGCTGGCCTGGCATGGTGGCTCATGCTTGTAATCCCAACTACTTAGAAGGCTGAGGCAGGACGATTGCTTGAGCCCAGGAGGTGGAGGTTGCAGTGAGTCGAGATTGTGCCACTGCACTCTAGCCTGGGCAACAGAACAAGATCCAGCCTTAAAAAAAAGAGAGAAAAAGAAACGAAACCCCAAAGATTGGAATGAAGTATGTGGACCAGGCATATCTTCCATATCACTAAATTTATCTGTGAATATTTGCCTGAAGGGTTGAAGGATATCTGAATCAACTCCAGGTAGAGTCAGGATCGGTTCCTTGTTAGGCCTATGTTTAATCTTAGTAAATATTTATTTGAATGTATGGAAGCCAAATCATTGGAGAACAAGTGGAATGTAGGCACATAAGCAACCGTTTTGAGATAAAAGAAGAAGCTATTAAAGACTGGAAAGTGCTTACAATTCAAGGAACTAGTCATTAGAGTGGAATGTGGTTATGTACTTTAAACAATAAAAATGACATAAAACTGCTGAGGGAAAAAATCTGTCTTCTAATTCAGATGATTATTTGGCTATGGTTTGTACTTTGGGTAAATTCAGGCTTACTGGTCAAAAATTCACTTTATAGGCTGACTGGCAAAGTTTGACTTAAATGCTGCAGACACAGCCCTGGAAGCTTAGTACCTCCAGATGATCTTTAAGTATTCTTCTGGAATAAAAGCCAGAAAAATGGGAATTCTGCTCTTGCCCTGGACTAAAGTGGACATAATGTCCCTAACTTCAGTTAAGACAGCAATTCCTATTTGGAAGAACTTGTGCTGGTCATGTCAGAGCTCATTGTTATAGGTTTGATAGGTATGTTATTAGGTAATTGGCACTAATCACATCTAAGGCACAGATGGAGTGGCAGTTTTGGGACTGGGAGAGGGGAGACTAAACATTGAAGTATCCCAGATTCTCAATACACTCCTTGGAAAGAAAAAGATAATAAAGCCGAAGAACCCTCTTTTGGGTTAGAAGAAGCTATGTGGACAGTGAGGGGATGGGGCTTAGGAATTTATTTTAGATAAGATGGTTTATCGTCCACTGAAATTAGTTTCTACCACCCACTTCAGAGAAAGTGTTGAGATTGATATGTGAAAACTGAAGAAAAGTTTTAAGGTGGGCTCTACAGGCTCCTCTGGGTTTGGCAGCAGAGAACCACTGCATCTAAATCTAAAATTAGTCAAGTGCTGCATAACAACATTTTGGTCAATGACGGACTGTATGTATACACGATGGTGGTCCCATAAGATTATAAGGGGGCGGGGGGGGGGGGGGGGGGGCAAGATAGCTGACTAGAAGCAGCGGCTTTTGGAGGCTCCCATCAAAAAACCATAATAAGTGTGCGAATCCTTCATTGGCAGCCAGGGTATCCAGGTTCTCTCATCGAAGTAGACTAGAAGGCTGGTGTGACTCACAGAGAGAATCAAGAACAGTATGGTATGGCAGCCCATCTGAGAGCTACATGGGGAAGGGGAACCCTCTGCCCCCAGCCAAGGAAGGCAGTGAGTGAATGTGCTACCCAGCCAGGGGAAAATGTGCTTTTTCCATAGAACTATGCAACCCACAGATCGGAAGATCCCACCCGTGAACTCACACCACTGGGGCCTACCGTCCCAACACCAGATCATGCAGATTCTTACAGCCTCTCAGCTGGAATCTGCTTAAGCCTACCAAACTCCTGAGGGGAGGGGCGACCAGCACTGACTGCAGCTGCCTGCCGTCTAAGCTGCTGGAGCTCCTTGAGGGAGGGGCAACAGCCAACACTGGGACACGAAACTGCCTAACATACTAAGCTCCCTGGGCAGGGGAAGGAGGGCACCCATTTCTATACCTCCAGGCTGCGATTTTCCCCTGCTGGAGCCAGGAAGGCTGGATGGCTTGGTCCCAAGACTTGTCCCCACAGCCCAACACAGTGGCCGGGGCAGTCTTCAGTCAGAGTTCCTCTTCAGGCCTAAACTGACCCATCCTTCCTCATTGGGTGGGGCTTCCCTGCAGGATCTCCAGTAACTCCAGCCAGAGGCTTAGGGACAGGATTCAGATCTTCCTGGGCCTGAGCCCCTCGTGGGAGGGGTGGCCGCAGTCTCTACAGACCAGCAGACTTAGCCTCTCCTCCTGGTAGTTCGGAGGAATCCAGGCAGCCAAGACAAATGGGTTTCCCCCCAGCGAAGCACACCCTCTCCACCAAGGAACACGGGCTTCGTTGAACGGGTCCTGCTCCCTGTGCCACCCAACTGGGTGAGACCCTCCAACAGGGGTTGTCAGACACCCTATACAGGAGCACTCCTACTGGCATCAGGTTGGTGCCCTTGAGGTCAGAGGTCCCTGAAGAAGGAGCAGGCACCCATCTTCGCTGTTCTCCAGCCTCTTTGAGTGACATCCCCAGGCGCAGGAGCAAATCAGATGAATAGTACCTGAAGTGAACCCCCAGCAAACTGCAGCAGCCCTACAAAAGAGGGACCTGACTATTGAAAGAAAAACAAACAAGCAGAAAGTGACAGCAACTGCATCAACAACAAAAAAGGCCCCCACAAAAACCCCATCCAAGGGTCGGCAACCTCAAAGACCAAAACTAGACAAACTAACCAAGATGAGAATCAATGAAAAAATGCTGAAAACCCAAAAAGCTAAAGTGCCTCTTCTCCTCCAAATGATCACAGCATCTCTCCATCAAGGGCGCAGAACTGGGTGGAGGATCAGATGGACAAATTGGCAGAAGTAGGCTTTAGATGATGGGTAATAAAAAACTATGCTGAGTTAAAGGAGCATGTTCTAACCCAACACAAAGAAGCTAAGAACCTTGATAAAAGGTTAGAGGTTCAACCCAGAATTTCATATCCAGCCAAACTAAACTCCATAAGCGAAGGAGAAATAAAATCCTTCCCAGACAAGCAAATGCTGAGGGATTTCGTTACCACCAGGGCAGGACCTGCAAGAGCTCCTGAAAGAAGCACTAAATATGGAGAGGAAAAACTGATACCAGCCACTGCAAAAATATACCAAAATACAGAGACCAATGACACTATGAAGAAACTCCTCAACTATTGTGCAAAATAACCAAATAGCATCATGATGACAGGCTCAGATTCACACATAACAATACTAATCTTAAATGTAAATGGGCTGAATGCGCCAATCAAAAGACACAGACTGGGAAATTGGATACGGAGTCAAGACCCATCCGTGTGCTATATTCTGGAGACCCATCTTACATGCAGAGACACACACAGGCTCAAAATAAAGGGATGGAGGAAAATTTATCAAGCAAATGGAAAGCGAAAAAATAAAAAAGCAGGGATTGCAATCCTGGTCTCTGACAAAACAGACTTTAAACCAACAGAGATAAAGACACAGAAGGGCATTACATAGTGGTAAAGGGAACAATTCAACAAGAAGAGCTAACTATTCTAAATATATATGCATGCAGTACCAGAGCCCGCAGGTTCATGAAACAAGTTCTTAGAGACCTACAAAGAGACTTACACTCCCACACAATAATAGTGGAAGACTTTAACACCCCGTTGTCAATATTAGACCAACAAGACAGAAAATTAACAATGATATTCAGGACTTGAACTCAGCTCTGGATCAAGTGGACCTAACAGACATTTACAGAACTCTCCTCCCCAAATCAACAGAATATACATTCTTTGCAGCACCACATGGCACTTATTCTGAAATTGACCACATGATTGGAAGTAAAATGCTCTTCAGCAAATGCAAAAGAACTGAAATTATAAAAAACAGTCTCAGCCGGGCGTGGTGGTGGCTCACGCCTGTAATCCCAGCACTTTGGAAGGCCAAGGTGGGTGGATCACGAGGTCAGGAGATCGAGATCATCCTGGCTAACACAGTGAAACCCCGTGTCTACTAAAAGTACAGAAAATTAGCTGGGTGTGGTGGCAGACACCTGTAGTCCTAGCTACTCACGAGGCTGAGGCAGGAGAAATGGTATGCACCGGGGAGGCAGAGCTTGCAATGAGCAGAGATCGTGCCACTGCACTCCAGCCTGGGGGACAGAGGGAGACTCCCTCACAAAAAAAGAGAGACCACAGTGCAATTAGATGAGAACTCAGGATTAAGAAACTCTCTCAAAACCATTTTATGGAAATTTCATGGAAATTGAACAACCTTCTCCTGAATGACTCCTGGGTAAATAATGAAATTAAGACAGAAATCAAGAAGTTCTTTAAAACCATTGAGAACAAAGAGACAATGTACCAGAATCTCTGAGACACAGTTAATGCACTGTTAAGAGGGAAATGTATAGTCTGCATGCCCACATCAGAAAACTAGAAAGATCTCAAATTGACACCCTAACATCACAAAAGAGCTAGACGGGCAAGAGCAAACTAATCTAAAAGCTAGCAGAAGACAAGAAATAACTAAGATCAGAGAAGAATTGAAGAAGGTGGAGACACGAAAAACCCTTCAAAAAATCAACGAATCCAGGAGCTGGTTTTTTTTTTTTTTTTTTTTTTTTAAAGATTAACAAAATAGATAGACTACTAGATAGACAAATAAGAAGAGAGAGAAGAATCAAATAGACACAATAAAAAATGATAAAGGGGATATCACCACTGACCCCACAGAAATACAGACTACCATCAGAAAATAGTATAAACACTGCTACACAAATAAACTAGAAAACCTAGAAGAAATGAATAAATTCCTAGATGCATACACCCTACCAAGACTAAACCAGGAAGAAGTCGAATCCCCGAATAGACCAATAACGAGCTCTGAAATTGAGGTAGTAATTAATAGCCTACCAACCAAAAAAAAAACCCAGGTTCAGATGGATTCACAGCTGAATTCTACCAGAAATACAAAGAGGAACTGATATGCTTCTTTCTGAAACTGTTCCACACAATTGAAAAGGAGGGATTTTGCCCTAACTCATTTTATGAAACTACTGTCATCCTGATACCAAAACTGAGAAGAGATGCAACAACAACAAAAAAACTTCAGGCCAACCAATATCCCTGATGAACATCAATGCAAAAATACTCAAGAAAGTACTGGCAAACTGAATCCAGCAGCACATCAAAAAACTTATCCACCGTGATCAAGTCAGCTTCATCCCTGGGATGCAAGCCTGGTTCAACATATGCAAATCAGTAAATGTAATCCATCACATAAACAGAACCAAAGACAAAAACCACATGATTATCTCAATAGATGCCGAAAAGGCCTTTGATAAAATTCAATATCCCTCCATGTTAAAAACTCTGAATAAACTACGTGTTGATGGAACATATCTCAAAATAATAATAACTATTCATGACAAATCACGGCCAGTATCATATTGAATGTGCAAAAGCTGGAAGCATTCCGTTTGAAAACTGGTACAAGATGAGGATGCCCTGTCTCACCACTCCTTTTCAACATAGTATTGGAAGTTCTGGCCAGGGCAATCAGGCAAAAGAAAGAAAGAAAGGGTATTCAAATAGGAAGAGTGGGAGCTGAGTTGTCTCTCTATGCAGACGACATGATTTTATATTTAGAAAACCCCATTATCTTAGCCCAACAGCTTCTTGAACTGATAAGCAACTTCAGCAAAGTCTTAGGATACAAAATCAGCATGCAAAAATTACAGGCATTCCTTTACACCAACAATAGATAAGCAGAGAACCAAATCATGAATGAACTCCCATTCACAACGGCTACAAAGAGAATACAATCCCTGGGAATACATCTAACAAGGGACATGAAGGACCTCTTCAAAGAGAACTACAAACCACTGCTCAAGGAAATAAGAGAGGACACAAACAAATGGAAAAACATTCCATCCTCATGGAGAGGAAGAATCAATATCATGAAAATGGCCATACTGCCCAAAGTGATTTATAGATTCAGTGCTATTCTCATCAAACTACCATTGACATTCTTCACAGAATTAGAAAAAAACTATTTTAAATTTCATATGGAAACAAAGAAGACCCCATATAGCCAAGATGATCCTAAGCAAAAAGAACAAAGCTGGAGGAATTATACTATCTGACTTCAGACTATAGTAGAAGGCTATAGTAACCAAAACAACATGGTACTGGTACCAAAACAGACATATAGACCAATGGAGCAAAACAGAGACCTCAGAAATAACACCACACATCTACAGCCATCTGATCTTCAACAAACCTGACAAAAGCAATGGGGAAAGGATCTCCTATTCAGTAAATGATGCTGGGAAAACTGGCTAGCCATATTCAGAAAACTGAAACTGGACCCCTTCCTTACACCTTATACAAAAAATAACTCAGGATGAATTAAAGACTTAAATGTAAAACCCAAAACCTTAAAAACCCTGGAAGAAAACCTATGCAACACCATTCAGGACATAGGCCTGGGCAAAAACTTCATGACAAAAACACCAAAAGCAATCGCAACAAAAGCCAAAATTCATAAATGGTGTTAAACTAAAGAGCTTCTGCACAGCCAAAGAAGCTGTCATCAGAGTGAACAGGAAGCGTACAGAATGGGAGAAAATTTTTGCAAACTACCCATCTGACAAAGGTCTAATAATTATCTAAAATTTACAAGGAACTTAAACATACGTTCAAGAAAAAAAACAACCCCATCAAAAAGTGGGCAAAGGATATGAACAGACACTTCTCAAAAGAAGACATTTACACAGCCAACAAACATGAAAGAAGCTCAACATCACTGGTCATCAGAGAAATGCTAATCAAAACCAACCATAATGAGACACCATCTCATGCCAGTCAGAATGGCAGTTATTAAAAAGTCAGGAAACAATGCTGGTGAGACTGTGGAGAAATAGGAACACTTTTACACTGTTGGTAGGAATGAAAATTAGTTCAACCATTGTGGAAGACATTATGGCAGCGATTCCTCAAAGATCTAGAATCAGAAATACATTTGACTCAGCAATTCCATTACTGGGTATATACCCAAAGGAATATAAATCATTCTACTATATAAAGACACACACACACATACACACATATATATATTTTTTGAGAAAGAGTCTCACACTGTCACCTGGGCTGGCATGCAGTGGCATGATCTCAGCTCATTGCAACCTCCGCCTCCCGGGTTCAAGTGATTCTCTTGCATCAGCCTCCCAAGTAGTTGGGATTACAGGCACCTGCCACCACACCCAGCTAATATTTTGCATTTTTAGTGGAGACGAGATTTCACTATGTTGGTCAGGCTGGTCTTGAACTCCTGACCTTATGATCTGCCTGCCTTGGCCTCCCGAAGTGCTGGGATTACAGGCGTGAGCCACTGCGCCTGGCCACAAAGTATGTTTATTGCAGTGCTCTTTACAATAGCAAAGACATGGAACCAACTGAAATGCCCATCAGTGATAGACTGGATAAAGAAAATGTGGTGCATACACACTATGGAATACTGTGCAGCGATAGAAAGGAATGAGATCATGTCCTTTGCGGGGACATGGATGAAACTGGAAGCCATCATCCTCAGCAAACTAACACGGGAGCAGAAAACCAAACACCACATGTTCACACTCCTAAGTGGGAGTTGAACATTGAGAACACATGGATACAGAGAGGGGAACAACACATACCAGGGCCTGTTGGGGGTAGTGGTTGAGGGGAGGGAAGTTAGAGGGCAGGTTGATAGGTGTAGCAAACCACTATGGCAAATGTATACCTGTGTAACCACGTTCTGCACATTTATCCCATTTTTTTAAGAAGAAAAAAAGATTATAATGAACCTGTATAATGGAGTAGACTATACCATTTAGGTTTGTGTAAGTACACGCTATGATGTTTGCACAACAAACGGACGACACGTTTCTGAGAATGTATTCCCATCATTAAGTGATGCATGACTGACTACACTAATTGGGATTCTATATGACAAGTTAATCACTCACTTATAATGCTGTTTTCTTTTTCCATTGACTCCAAAAGTGTGCGTTTCAAACCTCTGGATACCTAATCTGTATTCTTCTGTCTTATTGAGTGTCATAAAGCACAGCAAAGATTGGCGTTTTAAGATTTCAGATTTTAAAACATGGGTCTCTAGAGAGTAGACTAACCATCAAGAGAAAGATGAGGAATGCTCCAACTATTTGTGTCCCTATGGCTTAAAATAAGGGACATGAACTGTGCCAATCATATAACATGCCGTTTAGAGGGATCACAGACTGCCAGCAGGAGACCATCACAGATTACAGGAGGTGCCATAAGACCTCTACTTTCAGTGATGCTTTAGGCTTTCCAGGTGTAGAACTTTTCCTCAGTCCTCAAAATTTAAGCATACATTGGCAAAGGAATGAAGAGGAGAGCGAAGTAAAAAGTCAGTGTTCTTTACTAATAAACTCCCTAACCAGCATACTTTAATACTCTGTTTTTCTGGGTGGACCGTGATTCCTGTAAACTTGTAATTATTACCCTAAGGATTTAAATTGCAGCTAAAGAGTAGGTAAAATAGGATCTGACAAAATAGAAACATTTTGGAAGGCAGGGAATTTTAACCTCAGTCTAATGGTCTCGTACAGGGTTCAAGAAACTGCTTTTGTAAAGGTCCATGGTAAATGTGTAGGCTCTGCAGGCCAAGAGCTGCGACTGAGAGATGCAGTCCATCACAGTTATTCACCTGTGCCACTGTAGAGCAAAAGCAGCCAGAGAGAATATGTAAATAAAGGAGCATGACTATGTTCCAATAAAACTTTATGTATATTGAGTTTCATATAATTTTTACAAGTTATGAAATAATTCTTTGGATTTTTTTTGAGCATTTGAAAATATAAAAATCATTCTTTAGCTCATAAGCCATGAACTGCATTGGGCCATGCTCTAATAGTAGAGCTGACCCCTGCTCTAGTAGTAGAAGGGCTTAAAACTCAGGGAGAAAAATGATGCCATACGTCAGTTTCTCTTCTCTTTCTTCTCTTACATAAAAATATGTCATCAAGCTGTGCCTCTCAGGAATGGCATGCAAACAAAAATTCAAGATTGGATGATATACAAGTGCCAGGTATTTTTAATATTTATTTGTTAGGGTGACAACACTTGCAGCTCAACCTTCTGCTGTGGTTGTTTTAAAACTGTACTTTATCTCTGGAGCATCTTTTTCTAAATAATGGAAAGCTAAGGGTTTTCTCAGGCTATTGCAGGAAGAAGATGGCACTCCTATTTTGTCTAAATATTTTCTAGTTTTCTTCCCAGTGGTTTATTCCTGACAGTTGTAATACCTTTTCACAACTTATTTTCAGTCAGTTTTGTAAGCTATTGTTTTGGATTCGGCAGAGACAACTAAATGAGAGTACGCGTTGCAGGGCAGAGCACTCGTGATTTTCTAGGGCAGCTGGAGTCTCGATGCCGCACAAGTGAATTTAATACTCTTTTATTTTCCTGTTTATTTCTGAAATGTGGCCGTGTTATTTGCAGGTGAAGATAATGCATTAAATTCCTAGCAATTGAAAAGAGTAAAATGTACACTTGATTAATTTGAAAACAGCATGACTCTCAAATTTAAAATACATTAATGTGCTTGTGGGTTGTTTATAGTCACTGAAATATCTGTCATTTGCTTTATTTAAAAATTTTAGGTGGAGAAACCTTGCAGTGGTGGCCAAGATTTACTTCTTTATCCAGCTAAGAGAAAGCAGCTTTTGAGAAGTGAACTGGACACTGAGAAAGTACCTCCATCCCCACTACCTGCTCCCAAACAAACGCCACCATTGAAAGGGTGTCCAACAGTTGTGGCAGGAGACTTTAAAGAAAAAGTGGCAGAGCTGCTGGTGAAATACACAAGTGGCCTTTGGGCCAGTGCACTCCCAAAAGCATTTGAGGAAATGTACAAAGTGAAATTCCCTGAGGATGCCTTAAAAAATCTTTCCTCACTTTCTGATGTATGCACCATAGACTACATTTCTGGAAATCCTCAGAAGGCCATTCTCTATGCTAAACTTCCATTGCCCACTGACAAAATCCAAACGGATGCAGGGCAAGCACATGGTGATCATGATATCAAGGCTATGGTTGAACAAGAGTATTTGCAGATAGAAGAAAACATTGCTGAAAGCGCTAATACCTTTATGGAGGACATAACAGTTCCTCCTTTAATGATTCCAACTGAAGCATCACCATCTGTGTTGGTGGTTGAACTGAGCAACACAAATGAAGTGGTTATCAGGCAAGTTTCATTTTCTAATTCTTTAGGATTCTGATATACTGTTGTCACTTGACTATTCTTCACATGGATGCTGAGGGTTAAAGGAAAAATAATATATTCTTAGTTCTGTAGAGTTATAGTGAGGCTTAATAATGTATTAATATTTGTTAAATGTTCAAAATATACAACTATCCTAAGATTACTAATAACTTTAAAAATTGGAATGATAATATGAACTTGAAAAAAGATTTATGTCAAAAACATGATGGTAACTATATTATGTCAAAAGCAATACCTAGTTCGCAGAAAAAGCAAGTGCCCCACACACTACGTAATACTATTTAATCTGGGGCTATGTAGTATTTCCTAAAAGTAAAAATAGCTCAGAGCTGCTTTCCTTGTATAATACATCAAATTAGACCTTGGACCCAAAGGGGATCTGTTGTTTGAGTCTTTCAGTATTGTTGCTTGAGAGGAGGCATCATTGCCTAAGTAGCTGACAGTAACTAGAATAACAAAAAGCAGTCCAGCTCCAGGCACCTGTCTTGGACTTTTGGAGAAAATGCAGAATACATGGAAAATATAGAAAGACTATAATTTACAGTCTCCATTTGGGAAAAAGAATGGGAACCTATGTAGCTGAACCCCTGGAGGCACCAGTCCAGGGTGTGGCCATGGCTGGGCAGATCAGAAAAATGCTGAAGCAAACAGAATCTGGGCTCCTTCAACCAAATGGTCCTTTGATTTGGGCTGTCACTCCTCCAGAGACCCTAACTGGAATGGAAAGGCCCAAAGAAGAACCACAAAAAATAATCAGAATCCTTCAATGAAAGAAGAGCTCAAAAATTTAAAGCTCTTCCATTTGAACAAATGAAATCTGAGGAGATAATAAAGTGAACCTAGTATCTTCAGATGCTCAAACTAGAAGAACCTCCAGAAAGTTTAGAGAGGATAAAGCTTTTATTCTAAGATGTGTGGCCTGAAGATATAAATAGGTTGCTGAGGGTTAGAGGTCCCAATATGTTTCACTATTGTATTGAAGGAAAGGGACAGATATTGAAGGCCACGTTGCCACCTTTCACCATTTGACTATACTATAAAGAAACTTCCATGGCAGGATCCTTTGGTATCTGTTAACCAGTAATTGTTGGTGCCATAGTCAGAGACCAAGCACCAGGCCGTACCAATCACATGGTTTCTGTTGTTCACACCAAGGTTTGTCAGGAGTCTGGATTAGTTCTAGGACTTTAGTAGAAGGGTTCTAATCTATTCCAGGATGATTGTATCCAGGGTCTTCAGATTATTTAAATACCTTTTCCCAGTAGGAATTTAAATCCCGGTGTCAGCATTTTATGTGTTCAGCAGAGTGGCTGGCAACCAGCAAGCAAGATGGGTAATGTCTGCCATTAGGCTGACCCTAGGTTATTGGTTTCTGCCCTCCCCACAAGACTTTGCAAACCTCCACCAGACTGAACCCTGTTCTGTACCCTCATCTTCACCCAGGCAGGCAGTAGGCACTGGAAGCTGAATCTCTGGCTCATTAGCGCCTGGAGGGTACTGTGGCAGAACCCTCATCTCAAATATGGGAATCCCTTGTCTCAAAAATTAACTTTGTAAAACTTCATATTTAGGGCATCCCTAAACTGACCTATCCATCATTCTTTTCCCCCCTTGCTCAGGTAATTTGAGGATAATATATGACCTCATTCTCGTCATTACTCACTCTCATACACCTGTATTGTCAGTCCTGCACTCTGCCTCATCCAACACCCTCCCTCTTCCCCCTATCTGTGCAGCCCTCCTTCTCTCCTGGCTGCTTAAGAGAAGAGAAGCTGCCTGCAGATCCCTAGCCATTTCTCATCACCATCCTCCCCTCTGGCAGGAGCCTGTGTTTGGCAGACCACCATGCCAGGGCTGCAGCCCAGGCCTCTGCCAGTTGAGCACCCAGGGCTATGTAGCAGAGCTAGGGGGAGGCCCAGGGAGACTCTAGGTCCCAGCAAATGGGCACTTGGGTGCAGTTGCAGACCTTCTGGAGGACTTCAGAGCCAAGAGTGCGACTGCATTCCAGGCAATGCCTTAGTATTTGCAAAGCTGAATACATTTAAATGATGGTAGCTGGCTCAGTGGCACATACACATCCTCCCAACTACTCAGCAGACTGAGGTGGGAGGATTGCTTGAGCCCAGGAGTCCAACCTAGGTAGCATAGCGGTGAAACCCTGTCTCAAAAAAAAAAAAAAAAAAATTAAATTTAAACTATAAGAGTATGGCAAAGCTTCTGCAGCTATTTCTGAAGCCAATAATATGCACATAATATTTCATTTTAAAATAACCATTGCACATGGTTTCCATTTTGTGTAGGACTTTCTGAGGTGTTTTTTCCCCCCCTTGTAATGAATAGCTTGACTATGGCATCTTCTGCCCTGCTGATAATTACCAAGAATACATAGAAATAGTCCTAAAGGAACCATTTCTTAGAGCTGTACAGGCCCACTTGGAGCCTGGGTAAAACCTGGAACAATACAAAGAACAAGATTCTTGTGGCATCTCCCCCGTCTCCTGGGCCAAGTGATGCTGGTGCTGTTAAGAGTATAGCCTTCCAGCTAAAAAGGCCTTGATCCTATGACTGGAACAGCTTCTGTTACATGACCCAAACTTGATATGCCAGGTTTTACACCCTAGAAGGAGACCCTGGATGAAATCATCTCTGAGGACTAAAGCGCAAGAAAACAGTAGCCTGTTTTGATAACATGAACTGGAACAAGGTGACCACAGTTGTCAACAGTAGAAAATTGCAGAAGGAAATAAGGACACAATCCTGAAAAATAAATATTTCTCAACAAGCATACAATTTTAGAGATATTTGACTAGAATATGGTACCTCTTTTAAGGGTATCAGAAGTCAACATTTTGTTGTAATGTGTTCAAATTCTTTAATAAGTTTGGAGGGGGTGTCACATTGTTGTGTTTAGTGTACTTAAAGCTTTGTTTTTTCTCTAGTAAAATTTCATTGCGGTTTCAAAGCTTGACCCAGCCCTTGTCAGGGCAAAACTGTGTTCTAGATTCTCTTCTTAGTAATCTGTAAAGATTTCCAGCAGCCTTAGTCAAGATCCAGCGTCGACCCTCGCTTCTCTGGCCTCCAGGCCTCCCTTGGTGTCTCCATTTTCCGTGTCTCCTCCTCTCTCCCCTTCCTGACTCTTTTCTCAGCTTTGTCCTTCCTGAGGACACTATCACTGCTTCCTGTTATGCCCTCTCATTGTCTGGATTGCTCCATGTTTTTTTGTTGTGGGATATGTTGGACGAAACGTTTGCTGTGTTGTTTGGTGTGTGTTTTGTGCGATCTCCATTATCCCTTATCTGAGAGGGTGAGAGGGAGTCTCACTCTATCGTCCAGGCTGGAGTGCAGTGGTGTGATCTTAGCTCGCTGCAACCTGCAACCTCCACATCCCGGGTTCAAGCAAATCTCCTGCCTCAGCCTCCCCAGTAGCTGGGACTACAGGCACCTGCCTCCATACCAGCTAATTTTTGTATTTTTAGTAGAGATGGGATTTCACCATATTGGCCAGGCTGGTCTCAAACTCCTGACCTTGTAATCCACCCGCCTCGGCCTCCCAAAGTGCTGGGATTACAGGTGTGAGCCACTGTGCCCAGCCCCCTTATCATCTTTTTCAAGAGATAAGTATTTCACTGAATACAGGTTCTCCTCCCTGTTGATGTAAGCAAGTCTGAGGCTGGAACCAAAGACAGCAGCAGAGAAAACAGAAGGACATAAACAAATTCCTATTGCTTTTCTTCTTCTAGGTTACTTCATTTGCGTTCTCTTCTTTTAACTGATTCAGGTATGTGGGCAAAGACTATTCTGCTGCTCAGGAATTAATGGAAGATGAGATGAAGGAATATTACAGTAAGAATCCTAAGGTCATACCAGTCCAGGCTGTGAATGTTGGGCAGTTGCTGGCCGTAAATGCCGAGGAGGACACCTGGTTACGAGCACAGGTCATCTCAACAGAAGAGAACAAAATAAAGGCAAGCACTGTTTACTTTGTCATAGCATTATGGATACAAATACCTTATTATTTTCCAAATGTAAATATTTTTTACATTTTTCAAATTTAAATGTTGTATCCTATAACTATATGTAGTTTTCAATGGAAGTTGAAAAGATAATATCTGTAAAAGGTTATCCCTGTCAACCTTTAAATTTGTGGTAGTCATATTATCTCAAGAGTTTTAATTAAGAAAAATAAATTCCCCATGGGAGTATTCATAACCCATTATCCAATCAGGGAAGGGTACTTCCTATTCCCAGGGGATGTATAATGAATATTGACCAGAACTCTGTGGGCTTCTTATCAAGGCCAGTACTTTGGAGTGAGGGAAGCCATACACACCAAAGGAGACAATTCTTCTTCTCCCTATTCTGTAGCCAAGACACAGGTCCTTCTCCACAGCTGCTCCCGGCATAGTCTTCTCCACCCTCTTGAAAAGGCCAGTGGGCCCGTTTGCCATTCTCTTCCATCAGCACACTCTCCTGGGCTTGACTCCATTCGTGGATATCAGCCTCTGCCCTTTGCCTCTTCATACTGTCAGTGCAGAGACCAAGAAGCACAGTTTCCCTGAGGGTAGTGTCTCAGGGCCTTGGAACACCCAAATAACATACAGAGAAATTATGTATTAGCTCCATGTGCTGTGTGGTCAGTTGTACTAGTGTATTTTTAATGTGTCACTTCTTTCTATCTGGGTGGAAGCTGTATGTCTATTTGGAATTTATCCTTTGAATCATGGGCCTGCTACTTGATAGAGAATTTGGAGGGAGAAAAAGTCTTTTCTTTCTCAAGTGTTAAGATGTCTCCCTTCCCTAAAGGAAAACGCTTTTTAAGACTTGGGTTCATTTCTGTCCTTCATGATGGGAAGGACACTGTGTAGAAGGGTGATCCTTGTTCCCCACTTCTATAGTCCCTTGTATTTATACAGAGCACTCTTAGACTGTGAGGGGAATGTATCTAAGATCTTTTGGTTTTCTCTAGATTTTGCAAGCAGGGAAATATGTTTCTATTTCTGCAGCCTCTGTTCTATAATAGAAAACCTTATTCCGTGTGCCACTATCAGCTGCCATCTGGTAATCCTATATGTGTCATTGAGTGCAAATGACCAGTCCCTGAACCCAGGCTTAAGTACCTCAGTTACTGGCCACTGAACCCCCCGCTACAAGTGGGAGTTAGGAGGTCAGAAAGGGATACTGCTGTTTCTTAGCAGATTGCTCAATAGAAGAGGCCCTGACCCTCTCCAGAAGTAAGCTCACCCAACCACCCACTCACCCTTTCCCATCTGCAGAGGCATTTAGGAAATTTCCTAGCTGAATCTACAGAGGCACGAATTCTGAGTAATTTGACTGACTTTAAAAATCTGAAAATTGGAAAATAGTTTGCCAGTTTCTTATGAACACTTACCATATGACCCCTAAGGCCCACAAGGTGTCTTGTACATACATGAGTGTTGTAGCATTATTATTAATAGCCCCAAACTGGACACAGCCCAAATGTTCACCAACAGGTGAATCATAAAAACAAATTGTAGTTTATTCATATAGTGGAACACTGTTCAACAATACAAAGGAATTAACTACAGATATAAACAGTTTCATGGACAAACCTCACAGATTTTGTGCTGAGCAAAAGAAGTCAGGCACAAGAGAGTAATGCGTATGATTTCGTGTAAATGATGTCTAAGAGCAGGTAAAATTCATCTACAGTGATAGAAATCAGATCAATGGTTGCCTGGGACAGGAGGTGGAGGGGGGCTAATTGCAAAGGGCAAGAGGAAACTTTTGGAGTGGTGTAAATGGTCTATATGTTGATTATTTTGATGATTATATGGATATATACATTGGTCAAAGCCCATCAAACTGTATTGTAAACGGGTATCTTGTATTCAGTATAAATTATACTTAGATAAAGTTTGACACCTGGAAGAAGCTAAGGACCACGATGATCACTGGGCCAATGGAGAACCCAGGACTTGGACACTAGTCCTGAGTCTGCCTGTATCTGGGTGTGTGCCTTTGGTCAAGTCCCTCCATTCCTCTAGGTCTCTAGTTGATAGGAGATAACTATCCCTAAACGTTCCTAGATAAACTATTTCCTGGCCATTTCACTCCCCTGGCCCTTAGGAAGTTCAACAAAAGCTAAGCTATTTTCAGGCACAGAGATTTCTTATGAAGAGAAGAATCATACGTAAATCCTAGTGACACATTAACAGTGGAACAGTATTTACAATAAATAATGCAGATATTCCACAAGGATATCTCCCAGTCTGAAGTCTATAGGGCAGTCACTTTCTTCCCTCCCTCCCTCCCCTCTACTTCGGGAATTCAAGCTCTCATGTCAGATAGAACTGAGTCTCAGCTCTGCCATTTCTAGCTGCGTGGCCTTGGGAAAGTTATTTAACTTCCCTGATTGCTTATCTGTAAAATCAGATACTCTCATCATGTTGTATCTGCCTGATACACTTTTTCACTTTTTCCTGGAGCCAAGAACAAAACATACAAGTCCTTGTTCTCAAGAAGCTTACATTCTAGTGAGAAAAGAGCAATGACAAGCATACAGTAAACACACAAAACAATTTTAGTACAATGAAGGAAATAACCAAGGCACTATGATAGAAAATAACTCTGAAGCAAGAGATAGGCAGAGTGATGTTTAGATGCTTCAGAAATCATTCTAGGACTGTTGTTGGGAATGGATTGTAGGGCACAGAAGGAAAGTAATACTGGTTAGGTGGCTGTTGTAATAGCCAGCTACCTTGTAACCTGGATTAGTGAAGATGGTGGTAGTGGAAGAGATTCAGGATATATTTGGAGATAGAACTGACAGGATACTAACTTGTTGGAAGTGGATGGTAAGCAGAAGAGAAGATTCAAGATAGCTACTGGGTTTGGGGCTTGAGCAATTGGATATTGGTGCCATTTGTTGAAATTGGGACGTCAGAAAAACCATTGTGGAGAACAATTGAGAATTTCATAGGACCTGCTAGGTTTGAGAATAGCTATCAGATGTCACATGGATGAGTTTGGAGCTCAGGGAGCAGTTAGGACTGGAGATGTGTCAGGTTGGGAAGCATCAGCATATAGGTGCCGTGTGAAATCACAGGGCGAGGTGAGATCACCTAGAGAGGGAATACACGTAGAGAGGAGGAGGGGCCTGGGACCAGGTCCTGAAACCTTTCAGTATTTACATGGAGGCATAAGGGGAGCAGAGAAGCCCGTAAAGATGGCCGAAGAAGAAAAACCAAGAGAGTGGTGTCACAAAGCCAGAAAAAGAAAGCATCTCATGACGAAGGGAGTGACCAGCCTCGTCATTGCTGCTGAGAATTACGGGCTGGATGCGAAGAATGAAAAAGGTAGCTTGGTATCTTGTGCAGCAGCAAGCTCTTGGGACAGCAGTGATTGTAGCAATCCAGGCCTGAACTTGTTCCCCACATCCCCATGAAGCTGACAGAAACGATTTCTCCCTTTATTTGGAGAAACCCCAGCTACTTAGCACCAGTCTTGCTTCGCTTGAATTGAACTTTGTCTGGTGGTAAGTACTGATTCCCTCCTTGCTTTCCCTGTCAGATCTTTGGTGAGTAGGAGAAACAGGAGATGTGGTCACCCACTGAGGCTGGTGCCAGTTTGGCCTGACCCAGGCCCTTGTCCCAGGGCAGTCTGCTGGGTGATAGGTAGTGCTGGGAGACCTTTGGCCACTTGATGGTGCCAGAGAACCAGAGATGGACTGGGGCCTTATGCCGGGATTACGTGACTACTGACCCTGATCCCAGGACGTTAGAGAGAGAGAGAGGCTACTGAGCCCTCACAGAGCAAAGAACACAGGGCAGGGTGTGGTGAGAGTCATACTGGACAGTGCATGGACGAGTGTTTTATAAACTGCAGTTGCCATACAAACATGTATGATTAAAAACAAGAAAAGAAGCTACAAACAGTTCAGAAACACTTTGAAGCTTTGGAGCAGTTATTCTTTAATCTGTTCTTGTGCTAAGAATATGTTCTGAATTTCCCAGGAGTCATGATTTCACATGCTATGTCCTATTGTCAGACCACGTTATCTCCATTTTGGGCCTGGGAAGAACAGAATCTCAGTTGTAGGTGGCGATAGCTATTAAAGGAAATGAGAGCTGCCTGACTCCTGAGGCCTATGAGAAGCAAAAACAGGTGCTAATTTGGGATTGGAGAAATAGACTTGTGCACTTAAATGGCCAGCTGCCTGACATGCAGCTCTGCCAGTGATCTAGGCCTAAGTCAGTGTTGAGTCAGATGTGGATTCTAAGAGATGATCTTTCTGATACAAGGTAGACAGGCCCCACAGGCCCACTTATCACATGGCCAGGAAATGGAGTTAGTGGTGTATTCTGTTTTTTTCCCTTAGATTCTCTGCTAGGGAGGGTTTTTGTTTCGTGTGTTTAGTACCATGATCTAGGTACTAAGAAGCTGGCCTGTGGACTTTATTTTCGGGGAAGCAGTGAAAGGAGCCTACCTCATGTTACTTGGTATTAAGGCCAAGACTTTGCCCTGGTTTTTGTTGTTGTTTTGTCTGCTTTGTTTCTTTTAATAACCATCATCTGCTTTAATTAGAGATGCATATTAGGTTTTCAACATTTTCCCTTAGATTCTTGGTTATTCTAAACCATATCTTAATGTTTCTAGATTTTTATTTTTCTCAAAAAAAGGCTTTGTGTTTATATAATCCTTTTAAACTGAAGATTCTATAAATATTCTTAAAAATAATATCCAGGCTCTTAACAATCTGTGCTAATGGTGAGGAAAAGTTGTGCAGGTTTCTGCAAACACAGACCTGTGTTCAGCAGACTTAGGGCCTTTTGCTGAGCTGAAAGAAGGCCTAACCCAGCTTCACACCCTTGAAAAAAGTAGGTACACCTGTTTTCCAGTTTAGACTTCCATGCTGTTCAGTAGTGATACCATTACTGTCATTGATGAAGCATCTCGGTCCCTGGAAGCACTGTAGCTGAGAGCAACCATCACAAATGCTGCTTTGAGGATTTAGAATCTGATAGATACCACAAGGATGATGCCTGCCATAGAAACAAACACTGCTGTCCAGGGAACAGGTGGAAATGTGTAACTCAAAAAAGAATAAGCTGATGCAGGCATTATAATGAAAGTACCGAAGGAAAGGGGAGCAGAGTTGGCAGAACCAGGTAGATAGGCTGCTGAGAGACTGGCAACAGCAAGGTGGCGGGGCTGAGCAGTCTTGTTCTTCCCTTTGAAGGGGTAGGGTGAGGTAGAAGACTGGGACCTGGAACCAGGAGCTCTGGTTTCCTTGGTCTCAGCTCCAGTCTTTCTCTTCTGTGGTAAGTCAGGGGCACCTCCCTAGCTTTTTCCAAGTGCCACTGTGCCACTCAGCTTGCTGATTATGGAATAAGATTGAGCCAATCAAGTGTATCAAATGGATTTGTTAAAGAGAGGATAAAGAACTAAACATTGTGTTTTTTTAATCATTAGGTATGCTATGTTGACTATGGTTTCAGTGAAAATGTTGAAAAAAACAAAGCATACAAATTAAACCCGAAGTTTTGTTCACTCTCATTTCAAGCTACAAAATGTAAGCTTGCAGGTAAGAGGAACTTTTTAAAAAACTCTCTCCATTTCAATAGATTATTACCTATTTTTTTTTTTAGGTATATTTGGATGGTTATATATTTGGATGGTTGAATCCTAAAATGGACTAAGTATCTCATGTTATAATATGTTACTTCTTGAAAGGTTTAAATTCATGTCGAATGTGTTCTTTATAAGATACCATTATAAAACGTTATAATGTTTTTATATTTTATGTTATATGTAAAAACATATTATAATTTCTTATAAAAATGTCTATTAGCCATCTTAAAGGGATTTTTCTTGTTCTAACTGCCCTAGTAACAATTGATGGAGGCCCTGCTTCATGACATTTGATCAGTTTCAATACGTTGTTCAGCGTGTTGTGAGGTGACTCTCAGCCCCTTCCCTGCTGAGATGGACTGTGGTGATGCTGTGAGGGTGTGACTGACACACCCTCATATGCCTAAGCATGAGTTTGATCACAGGTCACTTGCAGTTTCTGGCATAGTGGATGTATCATTGTTCTTTTCCTTCCTCCTAAAGGAAACAGAGGAATCCACATGTATGAGAGTGCCGTATAGGGATAAACTTAAAGGACAGAGAACACATTGGTCATGTTCGTGATGAGGAAAGGCATTGAAATATGCACCATGCCAGGGGGACTTGAGCCAAATGCAGAAAATGATCATAACTATTTCATGAAAATGAGTACTCTGAAAAAATGCCTCCTCCTCAGCGGGATGAATTCTTACGTCACAGGAGCTGGGTTTGGCTCTTATCTGTCTGTGAGATAAACCTGAAGAAATTTTAAAAACTTGTTAACAACTTTTAGAAGTTGGTGTTAGAAAGAATGTATCAAGAGCATAGAACAGGATTTAGGGTGTTGAAATTAAATGTTTGAGAAAAGTTCAAAGTTCTATGTCTGGAGAACAGAACAAGAAAAAGAAAAAACTCAGGAGGAGTCTGAATTTTAGCTTGTAGATTTAAAGTAGGAAAATACGGAAATAGGCATTATAGTACCATTGGGGAAAATATGAGCTAGTTTTAATTCATTTAATACATTAACTTAAAATTGTCATATATGTTATGTGGAACTATAGTTTTCTAAGAATTTAAAGAGTAGTTGGACTACAACAAAATTCACCTAATACCTGTGTTATGTTAAACACTACCTAATCTCTCTTTGATAAATCAGAAGATTCTTTGGTATCCTAAGGGTCAGTAAAAAAGAAATAATATGGTTGTCTCAATTTCCAATAAATGTTCATTTTATAAGAAAAATAATTGTATATATGTAGGAAGTGCATTACAAACATATGACTGGAAGACATGATTGATGGCTTCTCATATGTATTAGGTTTTTGGTTTTAAATATGTGTTCGTGTATAAAGTGAAGACTGTTTTTCCCAAGGTGGAAATTCTGATTGATTATCCATTTTTCTGCTTGTTTTAAGATTGCCTGCCTTAGTGTATCATTCAAAAGGGCATTTACATTATATTTTTTTAAAACCTAAGAGGTAAGATAAAGATTATAAGGCAAAGCTTTCATATAAAATTTAATAATTTTGCAGTAGGCTTATAATTTTAATAATGGTCAAACCAGACACAATCCATCTATTCATCTTTTAATGATTTTGCTAATTAAGTAGAAATTAAAAAGATTCAATATTTTTCAGGCTTGGAAGTCCTAAGTGATGACCCTGATCTAGTGAAGGTGGTTGAGTCTTTAACTTGTGGAAAGATCTTTGCAGTAGAAATACTTGACAAAGCTGACATTCCACTTGTTGTTCTATACGATACCTCAGGAGAAGATGATATCAATATCAATGCCACCTGCTTGAAGGCTATATGTGACAAGTCACTAGAGGTTCACCTGCAGGTACCACTGTGATCACTGTTGTTGCTTGTTACACATTTTGTATGAGAGAAAAATCACCAGAATATTACACATTTTAGGCTAACAATTGATAGAGACGGATTACATCTACATTGAGGGGGAAAAAGGAGGGAGTGGGGCTGGAAGGGAAAAAAATACCAAAATGTTCAGAGTAATTGTTTCTTAGGAACTGGATTTTTTATTTTCCATTTCCTACAAAGAGCATCTATTGATTTTATATGAGATTATTTTCTAAAGATAATAAGGAAAAATAACACAAAAGAAGGGAAAATTGGGTCCATGAAGATGTTTATTATTAGCTTTAACATTTTTTTAATGTGAAGAACATAAATGCCCCAAAAGAAGGAAGCCTTTAAATAAATTATAGAATATCTACTCAGGAGAATAGGATGAGATGTTAAAAATGGTCATTTTAAAGACTTCACAGAAACAATGGGAAACTTCTGTTTTAATAAGTAGAACCACTGTGAATGTCTTTATTATGGTTTGACTAAAAATGGGTAAATTTGAATATTAATTTTGATTATGGTTTTTTAAAATTACCCAAATTCATGTGGCCTCAGGACATGGGTTAGAAAGTAGGCTGATGAAGGATTTGATTTTGTGAGAGTTTATTTTCACTTCTGTTAATGTTGCAAAACATGGTTTATGTAATTCTTTTTCTAAATAAATGATAAGAAAATAAACCAATATTAAAGATAGTCTTGGCCTTCCAGACAATGGAGTGTGGGAGTGTATGCACAATGTCTATTTTATGCTTGACATAAATGATATTAGACATTTCTTTTAAAAAGAAAAGAATCTAGATTAGTTTTGTACATTTAAGCTATAAATTGCATTTCATCTTACATATACTCCAACTTAAAGATTTTAAAATGCAAAGACTTGTAATGGGATGTTTAGGTAGATACCCTTTAGGTAGGTAAGAGCTGCATTCTGCTCTCAAGCATTCACGAGGTATCCTTTGTCTGTTATAGGTTGACGCCATGTACACAAATGTCAAAGTAACTAATATTTGCTCTGATGGGACACTCTACTGCCAGGTGCCTTGTAAGGGTCTGAACAAGCTCAATGACCTTCTACATAAGATAGAGGACTACTTCCATTGCAAGGTATAGCAGAACCTCTTCTACTTCTAAAATTAGCCCTAAAATTACAAACAAGGGTAATTTACTAAATTGCCTAAGTATGAACAATTTTTTAGTAGTCCGAAATGGAATCTCTAGAATAGTAGGTAAAGAGCTCCAGACTTCAGAGTTTTAAAAGAAAAACACAACACTGGTTTCCGCATTGTAAAACAAAGATAGCAATAGTGTGTACCCTATAGGATTGTCCTGAGGACACTGTGCCTGTCATGTAGTAAGTGCTCAGCAATCAGTAGATATGTTATTTATAACATGCAGTTGATGATGCCACAGTGCAGCTGCCTGTGACTGTCTGCTAGAGCCAGCTGACTCTTCTGCTTCAGGCAAGGAGAAACCTTGGAATTTAGGAGGATAATAAAACTTTCCCCCTCAATTCTGCCTTCATCTTCCTCCTCAGACATCACTCCTTGAGCTCTTTATGGACCTGAGAACGTGCCACCTGATAAATGTGGTTCTGCAGTCCAAATTGTATTAATAAGCTCCATATCCTTTAATTATAGTATTTTTTTCTGAATCAAGCTCTGCAGAGCTTTTATTGTGCTTTAAGTTTCTAAAATGGTTTCCTTACCTCCATTAGGACATTATGGTCATATTTCAGAATATGCTGTGGTTTCCAAATCACTAAACCCTACTGCCACTTCTGCCCTTACCCCCTTGTCCCTGGAAGTGAACCCTTCCCTCTAACCCACAAAGCACATCAGGCCCCTGAGGGCATTCATGTTCAGTTTGCATGTTAGCTATCTGGGTACTTATTTGCCTTTCTAGAGTGTATGCTTCTTGAGGGCATAGACTGTACCTTACCAATTTTCTGTATCCCTTACACTACCGAATCTAGTGTCTTATGTAGATTAGGTACACCAAAATATGCACTGAATCAGTTTAAACCCGCGTTCAAAGTACAGTCTGGAACTGAGACATTCCTATAGCTTTATCTTGTTCTGTGTTACAGAGGTTTAATTTTAAGTCTATCTTTGAAAAATCTGAAACCCCCAGCTTAGCTGACTCCAATGACTCATTTGTATGGATGTTGTCCTTGTAACCTATGGTGGTGAGAAGGACTCGGTATTTCCTACTGCACTCGTAACCTAAGTAAAACATTGCCTTTGGGGAGAGTAGAAACACACACCCTGAACAGAAAGAGACCATGGGCAGGTACCCCCAACTTCAAACTACAGCGGAAGAGGAAGATGAGGGGACTTCATCTTTACAGCTGTGATTTGTTGGTATTTAACTGGCACTGACATACATATTTGTATGGATAACATTTCTTTGTTTTTAGAATTTGTTTAGAAAAATGTTTTCTTTAGAAAACATTTAATTTAGAAAACTGTTATCTTTGCATCTAAATGTGAAGAGATGAAAAGAATAGGCCTACAGACAGCTCGCACACCCTCCTCACTTTTCATCCATGCTGCTCTCCTTTTTGTCAGATTCAACACCTCTCTTCATGTGTAACTGATGGAGCCAGTACCTAAGTGAATCATAATGATATTAGGCTAATGTTTTTAGAAATGTTAACAATGCTGATATATGAGCCATGTGCATGTAGGGAGAGTAAACTACTGATGTCAACAAATGTATGAGTAACAAGACAAAAGTTTTATAACCTTGTGTATTTGCTGCATCCATTGCAGTGTGTTTCCTGCAGGGGAAGGGCTCACAGGAAGTCTGATTACATGTCAGTTAAGTCTGCCAGTGCCACAGCAATCTGTTTTTCTAATGGTGTAGCAATATGCTCTTTGTTAAGAGTAATAAGAGTATCATGCATTTCTGTTTTGTAGCACATGACCTCCGAGTGCTTTGTTTCATTACCCTTCTGTGGGAAAATCTGCCTCTTCCATTGCAAAGGAAAATGGTTACGAGTAGAGGTAAAAATCAGTCATTTGGCTTTTTAATCTTAACTTATTGTGAAATATTTGAAATATACACATAGGTTTTTTAAAAAACGGAATAAATACTCACAGACTCCTCACCAGTTTATGAAATAAAACATGACCAGTATGGTTGAAGTTATGGTCGAAGAAAGTTTACATCTCCTTTCTTCTGCCTCCACCCCAGTTTCATTTGTTTTTTCTCATTCTTACTTGTTTATACTCTTACTGTATTTGTACTTGTAGATATACACTTTTACTGTATATTTTTATATATAAATAGTGGAAATATATTAATGAATATGTGTATGGAATATAAAGGTAAATGAATAAATATAACTAAATGAATAAATATTTTCAAACTTTATATAAGTAGTAAGAGGTATTGGTCATGCTTTTTCATTCATTATGTTTGTGAGATTCATTCATGTTGATGTGTGCCACTCTAGTTCATCTATTTTCACTGCTGTATGATTCAACACTATGAATATGCCAACGTTATCACTCCATCTTCCCGATGATGGATATTTAGATTGTTCCTAATTTTTTGAACCTTCCTGTCCGTGTCTTCCGGGGTACATACATAGGGATGGAGTTTCTAGGTATTGGGAATGCATATCTTCAGTTTTACTAGATCTTGCTTAATTGCTGTCCAAAGTTGCCCTTCCATTGAGAGTATATCCCTTTAAGAACTATGGCTTCACGGGGCCATGTCAGATCCTCCCTCCCTCCTGCCTGGATCTAAGGCCATGTCTCCTGCCCAGGACTATTTTGGCTTTAATGTTCACATACTTTTCTATGTCTAGTCACTAACAATTGTCTTATTTTCTTGCAAGCTCAGTTATGAACTTGAATTTTGTTGTGATTTATCCTGTGTTTCTGTATGTTTTTAAAAACGCAGGTTTTGGATTTTTGTGGTTGCTTTCCCTCCCTCTGTCTCTCTTCATCTAGTTTGAGGTGGCACACACCTGTAATACCAGCACTTTGGGAGGTCAAGGCGGGAGGATGACTTGATGTCAGGAGTTTGAGACCAGCCTGGGCACAATAGTGAGATACCATCTCTACAAAACCAAAGAGAAAAAAAAAACCAAAAAAACCAAAAAATAAGAAAAAAAATTGGCTTGATTTTTTTTTTTCTTTTTTTCCTTTGATACAGAGGTTCTTAACCTAGATGCAAGGACCTCAACTTTCAGGGGGTCCCTCAACCCTCCTGGAATTGTATGCAAATTGTTTGTGTGCTTGTATTATATATTTTGGGGGAAAAGTATGCATAATTTTATAAGATTCTCAAATCAACCCCCAAAAGGTAAGAATCATTGCTTTATTGAATTTTTTAAATGCTACGCAGCAACATATTGATAACTTAATTGATTTTTTTCATTATTTAAATAAAACTTGGTCATGTCTACTTTAATGAGAGTAGCAGTTTTGAAGTAATTATTGCTATTAATGTGAATGTATGTCAGAAGACTGAAATCTCGGGTCATATGACCAAGGGATATGTGCCTAGGGATAAGGTTCAAAAACATGACTCGTTGAAAAGATCATGGCATTCTTCAGATCTTAAAGTTCTGTGTAATTTAGTTTAAAATATATAAGTGTATGCATACCAACTTTTTAAACTTTTTATTTTGAAATAATTTTCCTTTTTTACAAGTTGCAAAAATAGCACAAAGAGGTCTCAGTGGCTTTTTACCTTCTGCAAATATTAACGTCTATATAACCATTGCACAATTTTCAAAGCCAGGAAATTGACATTAATACAAAACCGTTAGTTAATCCATAGAACATACATTTCCCAAATAGTCCCACAAAGTCCTTTTTCTGCTCCAGCGTCCAATCTGGATCCCACATTGTCTTTAGTTGTCATGCCTTCTTAGTATACTCCAGTCTGGCTAGTATACTCCAGCCTTTCTTTGCTGTTCCTGACTTTTTGAAGAATAGCATTATGTTGTAAAGTATCTCACAATTTGAGTATCTTCATGTTTAAATTTTGATTATGCATTTTTGGTAAAAAGAAGCCTTCTTGGTGTATGTTCAAATACTTTAGATAAATATCTATTATTATTTTTGTTACTATCAAATTGTATATTGTCTACCTTCAAGGTAGACAAAAGGTTTGAGTACTTGTTCTCTTAGTGATGTATGGAAAGTCAGGGAAGGAAAAATAATTAGTGAAAAGCAGATCCTATGTTTAATCACGTATTTATTCTTGATAGTTATACAAATAATTGCAAAGGTAATTATTATTTTGACCCCAAAACAATAGTTTTTCCCTTATATTGTAATATTTTGGAGAACAGACTGTATCTTTTAATCAGCAGTATATAATAATGTATCAAATCATTTTATAATAAATCATGTCCTAGAATTGGAGAAATAATAAATATTACTAATTTTACAGTTTATTATCAGTTTGCTGATTATTACTGATTAACTAGGTGTTGAAAGCAATTCTACTCTAAAAGTATTTAGTAGGCTGGGTGCAATGGCTCACACCTGTAATCCCAGCACTTTGGGAGGCCAAGGTGGGTGGACCTTTTGAGGTCAGGAGTTTGAGACCAGCCTGGCCAACATGGTGAAACTGCATCTCTACTAAAAAATACAAAAAAAATTAGCTGGGTGTGGTGTAATCCCAGCTACTCAGGAGGCGGAGGCAGGAGAATCACTTGGACCCGGGAGTCAGAGGTTGCAGTGAGCCGAGTTTGCAGCACTGCACTCCAGCCTGGGCAACAGAACAAGACTCCGTCTCAAAATAATAATAATAATAATAATAAGTAAATACATTTTAAATTAAGGGAAAATTTTAACATTGTTTGTTGCTTTTAATGTGCAATTGAGGATTGTACAAAATATAATTGCACAGAAGCATTTTTGTCTTTTGAATATGCTAACAAATTAGCCAACACTTATCTCATTTCAGATCACAAACGTTCACAGCAGCCGAGCTCTTGATGTTCAGTTCCTGGACTCTGGCACTGTGACATCTGTGAAAGTGTCAGAGCTCAGGGAAATTCCACCTCGGTTCCTACAAGAAGTGATTGCAATACCACCTCAGGTACTATGTTACCAGCCTGGGAGATTTGCTGGAACAGATTTGGATGTGTTCATAATTTTATTGTAAGATGCCTTCTCAGTTTTGATCTCATTAATTTTTAAGAAAATTGGAAATTGTCCAAATGTAGTTGTGTACTAGTTTTCAGAAGTAAAACGTGGCTGACTTAGACAAGACCAGTCATATTTACAGACTGTTGTTTGAGAAATGTTTGTTTTCAAGAACATCTAGTCATTAAGCTGTGTTGTCCAGTTACAGGTTCCATTTTGATAATTAGATGCCAGTACTGACTTATATACAGTTCCAGAATATTGTGTATAAATGTTTATTTTTAGAGTTTTTAGTTTAGGTAACCATTTTCTTTGGAAATCTGTTTAGACATAATCATTTTCTCAGTGACTTCCCCACCATACATTTTAATTAAAAGATTAACTTCAGTCAATCCTTTCTTTATTCGTGAACATTCAGATGATAAGGATTTTGAATATTTTGAATTTTTTAGAACTACTCAGTACCTTTAAGAGAAGTAGAGGGTTTTGTGCACAAATTAATATCTTTTAAAAAATGAAACTATTCAGTATTCTACAACTTCAAGATGCCCATTTACTAATATTTTCAAGAAGACATCTGCCATCAAACTCAGTGAAGGAAACATTGTCCATAATTAGCATGGCTTTTGACATGTCTCTCCCTCCCATCATCATTGCTTTTTCTAGCCGTGACTATTATAGAGAAGCTTTTTTCAAAATCATTTTTACTGTCTATTGCTCAGCCATAGTTCTGGAAATTGATAGGCCTTTAAGTGCTACTCTGACTTAATAATACCTCTTGTTGGAACAGCCATACAGGGCCAGCCTTACCTGGAAAAGATCCCCTGGGCTGGAGGGCAGTTGGGAATCTGTCCCACCACTGCGACTGTCTGAAAGTCCGCAACAGTACCACCTGTATGCTGCGGCATTAGCAGTCACTAAAGTTTTTTTTCATAACCTTATCTAGGTTTATTATTTGACAAATATGAAGACTATTGGTTGGGAGAACCTTAAAAACCAGCTAGCCCAAGCCTCTGGCTCACAGCACCTCTCCAAGAGTCTAAATCAGAGTACCAGACCGATGGACTGTCAGCCAAAGCCAACCCTTAAATACGGAGTGTTGGCTCTTGGCTCTTACAGTATTTTAAAAATGTGAATTGGTTGCCAGCATTTTAAAATTAGAAAATTTCACACAAAAAATCCTGCTTCTAGCTTCTCTGTTGACAAATTGGAAAATCTGACTCTGCTGAGCACTCTTCTTGTGGGGCAGTGCTCCTAAGGAGCTTGGGGCCTTCTCCTCTGCTGGCCCCATTGGGCCTGCCTCACTCCCTCGTTGCCTGCCCAGCCCCTGCAGATATTCAAGTGTGCTATCTCTGCTCTGAGTGACCTCCTCTCCAACAAGAAAGGTACCACATCCAGCCAGCAGAGCGAGAGACTTAGAGCTCCTGAGGGAGGAAAGCAGGAAGACAGGAAGGGGCTCAGAGAGGAAAAGGAATCCTGGAACTGAGTTTCATCCCCTTCACAAAATTGCTTCCATTGATTCAAGGGTTTGCTTGAAGCTGAAGGAAATCCCTAAGTTCACTTTTTAGCCTCTGCTGTAGCCATTCTACAGATGCTTGTATAATGATAGGAGGAGCTAAAAAACACTGGGGAAAATGAGGCTTTTAGGGACCTGTGGATTTCAGTTTTTCTCACCCTCCTTAATTCTCATTACAGCCTCCTTCAAAGGGCAAACAAATGTGCCTGGTATCCACGAGGTACTCAGGAAGTGCTGAATGAAGCAGCAGGAGTCAGATTTCCTCCAAATGGCATTTTTTTTTTTTTTTTTTTAAGTTGAGGTAGAGGGTAGACCTTGATAAAAGTTCCAACCCTGTCTTTGCAACTTTGGTATCTTATGCAGTCTTTCTGAGTCCATTTCCCCGTCTGTGAAATGGAGCTGCAACACCTGTCATGCAGAAGTATTGTATGGTGGGAAGTATATGGAGTGCTGGGGGTAAGCCCTGGCTCATAAAGGAGTAAAGACAATAGTAGTTACATAAATAGAGTTGGGAACATAGCAGATGCTCAAACCAGGAACTGTAATTGTCATTATTAGCTGTTGTTGCTTGCTGTCTATCTTGGTAACATTTGATTTGTAGGAAAATAATATTAACATTACTCATAACTAGATATTTTAACATGGTATATTTACTTTTCCGTCATATTTTCTTTTCAGGCCATTAAGTGCTGTTTAGCAGATCTTCCACAATCTATTGGCATGTGGACACCAGATGCAGTGCTTTGGTTAAGAGATTCTGTTTTGAATTGCTCGGACTGTAGCATTAAGGTTAGTTATCTTATTGGGCCTGATACATTTAGAAAGGGAGCCGGCAGCTGTCAGGGCTCATTTAGATATTGTGAAGGAATTTTATCTCACTGTAAAATGGATGCTTCCACATCCAACATATTTTTTATATTCAGGAAATTGGTTACAAGTGTAGCTGTAAGATATTTTATGGTTTAATTCTTTTTTATTTAAGAAGTTATCCTGTGTCTCCAGTATTATTTTTAAACCCTTCTTACAGTTTTTCCCATTATTAATGTAGAAGAGATGGTTCTCCATTTCTATTTTGCTTCATGGTAAGGAATTAAGTCCCCAACAGAGGGACCACAGATCTCTTGATGAATGTTTCTAAAGATCATTTAAATAAGTCCTCTATTTCTTTTTTATTCATAAAGTAGCATAGATTATAAACATATCATTTGTTTATACTTGTGGTTTTTAGCCTCTTTTTCCTAAAGTTTATTTAATCTGCTGTACTTATTTCACTAGCTCTTGTTTCTTTTTCTGTACTTTTGCATCTTTAAATCAAAAACATTGCTCATATATCCAAGAATACAAATTTAAGAAGATAATTTTTCTCTGTTAACTGATGAAAATTGTATGACTGTTTTATATAAACATTTAAAATGAAATGTCCTTGAAAAATATCTTCATGAAGACTTCTAAATTATTCTAGCTAGCACTGATTTTTCTGTCCTTGTATTCCTCTGGGGTTTATAGTGTACAATTACATGCTTAATTATATACTATTTCATATTCTTCAATTGTCACCTGATAACACTGTTTTTTCAGCTACTCTTTAAGCTCCTAAAGCCAGAATATTGGATGGTTACTCAATAAAAATACTTTTTGTTAATTTTTAAAACTGTACTTCTGTATTATAAATATCAAAATGAATTCGCAGTCAGTATTTGATTAGTACTTCAGAGGATGAATGTAATAGAGGCATATTGTTGGAAAAAAAAAAAAACATTTTAAGTAAATTACTGTAGATGGGTTGCCTTGCTGTTATCTCCCTCTCTTCAGGCCTGTGTACCTGCCTTTCATTTCTAGCCCTATTTGGTAAAAGATAGATGTGGCTGGAAGTATCTTATTTTTATCATTACTAAGATAAACCAGAGTTGCTGATGAGAATAGCCAAAAGTCACCTAGCTCCTTGGGACATACAGCAGTACAATCCCAATTATTAATGTATGGTATTTCCGTACAAACACACCTCTGGCCAAAAGAGCAAAGTTGGTTAGGTAGTCAGAGGGTCTCCTGGACAAAAAGTGTAAAACTGATTTTGACCCGTTCTGTGGAACTTGCTTCCTCTTTTTCTCCCCAGGTCCGTCTCCTCCCATGTAATTGGAGATGGGGAAGGGTATGAGAACATATACTAGGACCAGACAAGGAATTTGATAGAGGGGTGCTTACAGATGTGGTGGATGTCAGAGCTTTTTCCTTCCCTTCCCAGTCTTGAGGACACACCAGCCTTAAGCAGAACACTTATAAATCATTTTGCCATCATTGTGATTGTTTTTTATTATTGATGCTGGGTGATGAGTACGTGGGGGTTCGTCATACTTATAATTTCTACTTTAAGTGTTTTGAAATGTCATTAAACTATTTTAATCATGATATATAGAATCCCTTCCTCTCAATGATAATGACCTGTAGCAGGTTATAAAGTTTGCGCAGACTTTTTAAAGATTAGTAAATTTTTTATTTCCATAAGGCTGCACTGTTTCCTAGACTATTTTGACTTCAGAGCCCATTCATTGCCAAACTGTGATCATTTATCTTTCCTTAAATAAAATGGATTTTAGCAAGGTTTTTGGCAAAATACTGTGTTTTAATGATTATGGTTACTGTAACTGCCTCTCAAAATTTAATGTGAACTTATATTTCTTGTATTGTTTTTTGTGTTTTCCAAAGGTTACAAAAGTGGATGAAACCAGAGGGATCGCACATGTTTATTTATTTACCCCTAAGAACTTCCCTGATCCTCATCGCAGTATTAATCGCCAGATTACAAATGCAGACTTGTGGAAGCATCAGAAGGATGTGTTTTTGAGTGCCATATCCAGTGGAGCTGGCTCTCCTGACAGCAAAAATGGCAACATGCCCATGTCGGGCAACACTGGAGAGAATTTCAGAAAGAACCTAACAGATGTCATCAAAAAGTCCATGGTGGACCACATGAGCTCTTTCTCCACAGAGCAATTGCCACCTCCTGTCCACTTATCAAAGCCAGGGGAACACATGGATGTGTATGTGCCTGTAGCCTGTCACCCAGGCTATTTTGTCATCCAGCCTTGGCAGGAGATACATAAGTTGGAAGTTCTGATGGAAGAGATGATTCTATATTACAGTGTGTCTGAAGAGCGCCACATAGCAGTGGAGAAAGACCAAGTGTATGCTGCAAAAGTGGAAAATAAGTAGGTCCTTGGACAAAGCATTTTATTCTACTCCTAAGAAAAATGTGTAAAATGATGCCAGAGTCTTAATCTAGGCAGGGGGACTTTGAACTGTACTAATGGGAATTTTGAATGTGAAACAAACCCAGTAATTTTCGCGATTTTCTAGTATTTAAAATGATGTCATTTATCAAGAAATCTATTGGCCATATTACTGTTAAAACCTAATTATATATCTAAAATGAATGTTTAAATGTTTTTTCTATTTTTCTATTAGAAAAATATTTTTATTCAGAAAATAACTAGGTTTTTTTCATTTAATGACTTTTTATTTTAAAAATAAAAATATTGTGGAAAATTTTTAAAATATAAAAAAGCTTAAGAAATTAAAATCAACCACCCACACATAACACTCGTTAAACTACTTATGTATTTCCTCTAATTTTATATGTGCATGTTTATATAGTTGGTATATTATTAGTATATATAATTTTGTACCTGCGTTTTTCACCTAACATTATGTTATAAACATTTTTCCATGTGATAAAATTTCTTCAGGAACCTTTATAATGGCTATTTTAATCATGATATGCAGAATTCCTTTCTCCCAATGAAATCATAATTTACTTACCATTCTATTTTGTTATGTAAGGTTTTTTCCTTATATTTTTCACTATTATAAATAATAGTGAATATAAATATTTGCATTTCTGATTATTTATTTATGGGATAGATTCCTAGAAAAAAAAATCACTTGTTGGAAGATGACAAGACTCTTGCTTTATGTTGTCAGCTGTATCCTGGCATCTGTGCCATCTTTCATAAGGAGCAACAATGCTTATTTCACTACTCTTTGACCTTGGGGTTTTGAGAACATATTTTCTCTTACATTTCTTTAGCACTTCAGTCTTTTTTCTAATATTTTCACATTTAGGTCCACACCCCTGCTCCCCAAAACCCTGCAGGATGTGCTGGTTTCCTCCAAGTAAAGCCCAGACACCCCATTCTCCACTCTCCACTCTCCACTCAGGCCATGAAGCCCTGGGAAATGGCACAATGCCCATCCTGTTCCTTTGCCAGCTTGCTTAGGAGAAATGAACAAGCTTATTTGTTGATGCTGAACACAAAGAACAGTCACCCCTCCGCAACACACACACACCCACCCCAAAACTCAGTTTAAAAGGTCAAACTGCTTTTTTTATATGAAATGTTTTAATTCTTTAAGATAGCAAACATAGGTGTGTATAAAGTTTGGTCATTTTCATGGAAGATGAAAACCAATTTTTAACTCTCAAAGTGAAGAGTATAATAGCTCTCATTTTGAAAAACATACCACTTGTATGTCATAAGCTTTTCTTCTTTAAAAAGCCATTTCTACTGTTGTGTTATTTATGACCACAAACATAAATAGGTTTAATTCAGTTTGTGTAGGTTTGCCTCAATCAGAACTCTTTGTAAGATAATCACAGTTAAAACCCAAACTAATGTTCATCATTTTCTGGGGGTGCAGATTAATGATGATTACAGGTGAGGAGATCCTCCTTGGAGGAAAGGGGTTGGGTAGGAAGGAGAACACATCAACTGGAGACCTACAGTATGGGCCCTCACAGTCCCCACTCTGCCCGCCATGTCTTTGAGCCATTCTGCCCCAGGACGCTTGGACTTTAGTTAATTTGCCCCAGATAATCCAGGGATGTTTTGTATATAAAAACAGATAATCTGATTTTTTAAAAAACTTCATGAACTGAATCAGTATAAAATGTTTAGAGCTTCTGTTTTTCTTAAGACTCAGGACTATTTACTAAACCTTGTTCCCAACTATGGTAAGTTAAGACTTAGGAATTTTAGATACATATTTTTATTACAGTGGTTTCCAAATCTATCTCAGCATAAGAACAACTTGGAAAACCTATTAAAAATGCAGATTATTCTTCCTTACCCCAGGCATTCTGAATCAGAATCTCTGCAGGTGGAGCTCCAGAATCTGTTTTTAACAAATTCCAGGTGATGCCGGTACTGAAATTTAGTAAACTAGCCAAAACTGAAGTCTTCATTTAAGCTATTAGTTTTGAAAGTTGAAAACTAAATAGAAATACAACACATCAGTTTTCTGGTGACTCTCTCTTCACTGCTCTATACCACTTATTTATAGACTAAAAACACAGACCACCACCAATTTGCCCTGTATAATATTAAGATGATGCTATTGGTGGAAACTAAGTGTTTTTACCCCCTTTTGTGCTTACACAAATTAGCAACCTATACCAAAAGTGTTTCCACATGTGAAAATTTCTCTTCAGTTTGATCTCAAGTTCTTATTTATAGTAGCTTGTCTTCATTTTAATAATAATGATGATAACTACCATTTGCTGAGTGCCTATTATTAGCCAAGTAATGTCCCAGGCACTTTCCATGTATTATTTCTGTAAGTGAATTTACATTAAATATTAAACATGAGATGATCGAGGCCCAGAGCTTAAATAAAGAGCCAAGGTGACACAACTAGAAAATGGCCCAGATGGGACTCTAATTCAGGTCTGTTTGGCCCCCAAAACTCATGTACATATTATGTATCCTTTCTGTGTCCCAATTGTTGCTGGGACTCATGGAGTATTGCTTGCTGCACTTTGAGCCTGTCTGAAAATTTCTGGAGTTCCCTAAGAAGCCCCCAGTCACAGTGTTGAAAGCTGACCTTTTTGTTTTGGGGTTTCTCTGTAGTTCATCCTATAGCAGCTGAATGGGTTTCCTATACTAGGGGTTTACGCGCTGGAGAAAAAGTCCATTCCAGCCAACCCCAGTCCAGAAGTGTGTTGTGGTACAGGGCTTGCTGTTCTGGTGGGCTCTGGCTTATGGTTAGTAAACCTGTTCCAGAGAATGACTGACCATGCCACCTCAACTAGAGGCCAATTTACACCATTTAGCAGCAGAGACCACCTCCATAGAGACTTTCTTTTAGCTGTTATGAACAATCTTCCTTTCCTTCATGTAGTAATACTTTTTAATCATGTATTTGAGACTATAGGACTTTAAAATGATCTTTCATGTATTAACCTTGAAGTCTAGGGTTTTTCTCACTTTAATGATGTTGATGTAGGTAGGACTTTAAAATGATCTTTCATATATTAACCTTGAAGTCTGGGTTTTTCTCATTTTAGTGATGTTGATGTAGTTTCAGCAGAGTTAAGTAGATTCCTGTGGATTTCCTTCTGGTGCCTTGAGCTCCAGATCTGAAGCCATACTCCACTTCCCTCCTACTCGTCTACCTTTTCCAGGTTCTTTATTTTAGGTGGTGGGTTGAATCCTGTGTTTAGTTCTTTTTTTAATGTCCTTACTTGTCATAATTAAAATTGCAAACTTTTTTTGTCCAAAACTTACTTGATTTGTCCCCAGCCTGCCTTCCTAGTCTGACTTCTCTTCCATTCTTCCATGCATTCCACTCTCTAACTATACTGGAAGGTTTGCTCTGCTCCAAAACACCATGCCCTCTCCAGTCCTCTGTGCTTTTCTTCTCAAGCATTTCTTCATCCCCAGCTGGTCCTGCTTGCCTCTCTCTTTCCATCTTCCAAGCATGTACCATATCCAAACATGTGGCCATCTTCTGTCCACCCTCCTTCAGTGAAGGGATCCCCTGGCTTTGTCCTGGTCATCCTCCATGGCGTTTGTTTCATTCTACTTAGTGATGGTTGGCAGTTTATGTGTGTGTCTCCTTCACTAACTCCATGAGGCCCGTGAAAGTCTCTTGAATGAGCAAATTCTGTCAAATAAGACAGTGGCAAAGCAGAGAATAGTAAGCTTTGGAAAAAGGAGCCGGAAATGCTTTTAAAACTTTTTTGACAATATAGTTTTAAATTTTGATAAACATAATTTGCATTAATTTTTCTTTTTATAAAATACTTCTTGCCCTTAAAGCAGGTATTGAGTTTATGTGTTTTCTCTTCCTTTTTAATCTAATGTACATTTAGGTGGCACAGGGTGCTTTTAAAAGGAATCCTGACCAATGGACTGGTGTCTGTGTATGAGCTGGATTATGGCAAACACGAATTAGTCAACATAAGAAAAGTACAGCCCCTAGTGGACATGTTCCGAAAGCTGCCCTTCCAAGCAGTCACAGCTCAACTTGCAGGTAATTTCTGTGGAATCTGAACTCATGCTACAACAATACAATATTGTCATTTTGTCCTGGGTACTTAGCATGTACTGAATCATTGGCCTCTTGAGTTTAGATATGTTGGGTTTTTGTTTTTTTGTACTAATAATATTGCAACC
This sequence comes from Piliocolobus tephrosceles, assembly GCF_002776525.5. Classification (NCBI taxonomy): domain Eukaryota; kingdom Metazoa; phylum Chordata; class Mammalia; order Primates; family Cercopithecidae; genus Piliocolobus; species Piliocolobus tephrosceles. The sequence goes on along the minus strand of NC_045447.1, from coordinate 41,663,123 downwards.
ATAATGGAGATAATTTTAATGATCTCTTACAGTCGTGCTCTATCATTATATCTGCTGTTTCTCTTTTCCCTACTCCTTCTGTCTCTGGTTTCAAGCATGAGTATATTTCTAAAGCTGTAATCTTAGTACAGGTATAATACTGCATTCCGCTTTTCTTCATCTAGTATTGTTTTCTAATGACTTTCTGGGTGGTTTTATGGTTTTCCTACTTATTTTTAATGGATGCAAAAATTCTATTTAATCAATACTTCCCTATTGATGAACATTTTTATTGTAATATCAAGAAAAACCCTGCATCTTTATACTAGCTAAAATGAACCAAAAAACAATGGAAACAACCTATTATAATAACCAATGGGAGGATCATACTTTATTATTATTGCATAAATTATAATACATGATAGAGTATTATGCAATCTTAAAATGTTCGTGAGTCATGGAATATATGACCATTTTCATGACCAAGTGAGTTTCCAGTTTGCAGCACAACTAACAGCATACAAGTGAGCAATTTCACCACATTCACATCAGCCTCTTGATTATCATTAAAATGTGAGTAACCAATTTAACAGGCATACAATGACACCTCTTTGTAATGTGGTCTAATGAGACTTCCCTTTTACCTTTTGGGAAAGCAGTGCAACTGTTGATGGCTCCCCTGTGAGCACCCTACCATTATGTAGCATGAGCAGCTGGATGAAGCTCAGCCCAGAGGCCTGTAGCATTAGCAGAGGGTTTTGAGGCCCAAATTGCTGAGGGGTGCCTCCCTGATACCTTTGCTGCTGCTCACAGTCCTCAGCACCTTGCCCCATCTGTGGAACACAGTGACAGAAGTGATGTCAGCAATGAAAGAAGTTGTGTTCTTCTTTTACTTATTGACCAGCTTTTATTGGAAGGCTATATACTGCCTTATTTTGAAATATTTGCCAGCTTCTCTGTGTCTTCCTACTAGAATTCAAGGGAAATGCCCATGGTAATTGGATATAAAGAAAAAATAACACTTTCATGTAGCATGACCACCAGTTAGTCTGCTTTAGACTCAAACCTTCTTCAGATTTAATGTGTTTTTTTTTTTCATTTTCACTTTCTAATGTTCAGGTTTTCCTAACAACACGTTTTGTTAAACATGACAGTTACAGTCCCCAGAGAAGGCTTCTCTGTGAAGAATGAGTGCATGGCACCATCATCCTCATCACCAGCATTGTGGCTAAGAGTTGTTGGTGCTTATGGTGTGCTAAGCAACCTACCAGTCACTTTAGAGCTTTCTTCCTGTTTAATATATGCATTTGGTGCTACAAATTTCCCTCTAAGTACGGCTTTGACTGCATCCCACAAATTTTGATGTGCTGTATTTTTATTTAGCTCAAAATACTTTTTAATTTCTCTTGAAATGTATCCTTTGACCCATGTGTTATTTAGAATGGTGCTTAATCTCTAAGTATTTGGGGATTTTCCAGCTATCTTTCTGTTACTGATCTAATTTAATTCCATTGTGGTCTAAGAGAAAACATTGTATTATTTTTAAATTGTTAATGTGTGTTTTATTTCCCAAAATGTGGTTTGTCTTGGTGAATGTTCCATGTGAGCTTGAGAAGAATGTATAATCTGCTGTTTTGGGATGAAGTAGTCTACGGATGTTAATTACATCCGGTTGACTTATGATGCTGTTGAGTTCACCTATGTCCTGACTTACATTTATGTCTTACTTACATTATGTCTTCTGGCTCCATTTCTGATAAAGGGGTTTTAAAATCTCTACCTATGAGAGTAGATGCTTTCATTTCTCCTTGCAGATCTATCTGTTCTTACCTCATGTATTTTGATGCTTTGTTGTTAGGTGCATGTACATTAAGGATTGGTATGTCTTCTTGGAGAATTGACCCTTCTACTGTTATGTAATGCCCCTCTTTATCCCTGATAACTTTTCTTGCACTGAAGTGTGCTCTGCCTGAAAGGAATATACCTACTCCTGCTTTCTTTCAATTAGTGTTAACATGGTATATCTTTCTCCATCCCTTTACTTTTACTCTATATGTGTCTTTGTAGTTAAAGTAGTCTTCTTATAGATAATATGTAGTTGGTTCTTATTTTTTTATTTACTCTGACAGTCTCTGTCTTTTAATTGGTGTATTTAAACTATTGACATTTAAAGTGATTATTATTATAGTAGGATTAACATCTACCATATTTGTTGCTGTTTTCTATTTGTTTTCCTTGTTCTTTGCTTATTTTTGTCTTCTACATTTTTTCTGCTTTTTGTGATTTTAATTGAGAATTTTAAGTAATGCCACTTTCTCTCCTTTATTAGAATATCAATTATACCTCAATTTTTTCCTTTTCTTAGTGGGTGCCCTAGAGTTTGCTATATACAGTTAGAACTAATCCAAGTCCACTTTCATGTGACATTACACTGTTTCATAGACAGTGCAAGTACTGTATAATAACAAAATAATCTTAATTCCTTCCTCCAGGCTCCTGTATCATTGCAGTCATTTACTTCACTTACATATAAGCACATACGCACACACATGCACACACACACACACACACACACGCATACAGAACCAAATACATTTTTGCTATTATTTTGAATCAACCCTATCTAGTAGGTGAATTAAGAAAGAGAAATTTAAAAGTTTTACTTTACCTTCACTTATTCATTCTCTGATTTTCTTTGTGTCGATCTGAATTTCTGACCTATATTATTTTCCTTCGCTGAAGAACTTCTTTAATATTTCTTCCAAGGCAGGTCTGTTGGCAACAAATTCTCCCAATTTTTGTTTGTCTGAGAATCTGTATTTCTCCTTTACTTTTGAAGGATAATTTCATAAGGTACAGAACTCTAGCTGGTAGGTTTTTTCCTTTCAACACTCTAGTCTCTTCTTGCTGTGTGATTTCTGAGAAGTCAGATGCTTCTCTGAGAAGTCAGAACAAAGATAAGAAGCTTTGTTCTTCTATAGATAAGGTGGTTTTTTACTTCTGGGCTCTTTCAAGATTTTTGTTTATCTTTGATTTTCTAAAGTTTGAATGTGATATGCCTAGATATATTTTGGGTGGGGGCATTTATCTTGCTTGGTGTTCTCTGAGCTTCCTGGATCTATGATTTAGTGTGTGACGTTAATTTGGAGAAATTCTCAGTCATTATTGTTTCAAATGTTTCTGTTCCTTTCCCTCCTTCTCATTATGCATTTGTTACACCTTTGATAGATCTTAGATTTTTGTTCTGTTTTTTTCAGTCCTTTTTCTCTTTGCTTTTCAGTTTTGAAAGTTTCTATTGTCATATCCTTGAACTCAGAGATCTTCCCTCAGCCAAGTCCAATCTACTAAGAAGCCCAAGACATTCTTATTTTCTTTTATAGTGTTTCTGACCTCTAGCATTTCTTTTCTTTTCTTTTTTTTTTTTTTTTTTTTTTTTTTGAGACAGAGTCTCGCTCTGTCACCCACACTGGAGTGCAGTGGCACAATCTTGGCTCACTGCAACCTCCGCCTCCCAAGTTCAAGCAATTCTTCTGCCTCAGCCTCCTGAGCAGCTGGGACTATCTGCGCGCACCACCACACCCAGCTAATTTTTGTATTTTTAGTAGAGACAGGCTTTTCACCATGTTGGCCAGACTGTTCTAGAACTCCTGACCTCGTGATCCACCAGCTTTGGTGATCCTCCCGCTTTAGCCTCCCAAAGTGCTAGGATTACAGGTGTGAGCCACCGCACCCAGCCCACATTTCTTTTTTATTGTTTCTTAGAATTTCTATCTTTCTGCTTCCCTTTTCCATCTGTTCTTAAATTTTGTCTGCTTTTCCATTAACACTGGTACATATTAATCGTAGTTGTTTTAAATTCCTGGTCTGATTATTTCCAGCATTCCTGCCATATCTGACTCTGATTCTGATGCTTGCTCAGTCTCTTCAAACTGTGTTTTTTCCCTTCCATATCACTTGTAGTTCTTTGTTGAAAGGTGGACATGATACCTTGGGTAAAAGGAAATCTGGGTAAAGAAGACTTTTGTAATGTAGCAGCAGCAATGTGTGTCTAGGGTGTGAGGGATGTTCTGTCGTCCTATGATTAGGTCTCAGTCTTTTGTTGAGCCTGTGCCCCTGGACTGGGAACTTCACCAGTACTCCTTAGGGTTTTTCCCCCCAGCTTAGGTGGAGCAGGATGGCTAGAGGGGAGTGGAGTTGGGTATTTCCCTTCCTCCGGGAAAGTCAAGCTTTATTAAACCCTGGTAGGTCAGGCTCTGGTAAAATAGTTTCTTCTGAGGACAGGGCTTGTTAAGAAAAACAGAAAGCTCTGGTGTATTTAAAAATATTCCTTTTCTCCTCCCCCAACTGGAAGTATGAGGTGATTTTTCCCTGATATTCACTGTGAGTACCAGGTAGTGCTTCTGGAGGTAAAACTCTCAAAAGTGTGGGAGTCAGGGCCCTATAACTGGGTTCCCCCGGAGTTTTTAACTCTCAGACTTATTTACATGTACCCCCAGCAATTTGTCAATTACAGTTTAGGGTTCCCGCCTCTGGTTTCCAGGCCTCTGCTTGTTGGTTTCTGCTGTAGTATGCTTTGACGCTCAGTATCTTCCTGTCTCTCTGGTTTTGGGGACGGTGAATTGCCTTGTGACCTTCCTTCTCTGATGGACCTAGCAATAGTTGTTGATATTCTGTTTGTTCAACTTTTTGTTTCTTGTAAAGAGGCAGTAGCAACTTCTAAGCTTTTACATGCCAGATGGGTAGGCAAGGAGTTCTACCAACTGCTTTATTTCATTGAACTCTCCCCATGCTGGGAGGCTTAGGTACTGTTACTGTAACTTTCATACACATCAGGGAACAGCAGCTTAGTGAAGTTAAATATCTTGTCCAAGATCCCACAGCACTCTGCCCCTTCAGTGTGTGCCTTTCTTCACTGTATACTTCCTTCTCCATGAAAAGTGTGATTTTTGAAGTCAAAAGGCCGAGATTCAAGTCATTTAACTTCTAAACCATGATTATTTATAAAATTACCAGTAAATCCTTATCCTGCCTGTGTGACTGAACTAATACGTGGATCAGATGAAAAAGTGAATATGAAATTGCCTTGTGAACTAAAACACATAGTCCAAATGCATGAAAGTTTCTTTGTCTACTTACATCTGAAACAGCGTTGCTGTTGGGTCCCATCCGTGTCCTCAATTCCTTTTCTAGGCTCACCTCTGCCAAGCCTTCTTTCTTCCTAGTGACTTGCTCCTAAGTCACAAAGTCTTCCTGGGCATAACATTATCCATTTTGAAGGGAGGACCTCCATTTTATAATTAATTGAAATCATATGTACCGGAACTATTAAACTATGTGTGGTGAAGAGTATGTCTCTCTTGGGCCAACATAGGCATCCACTAGAGAAAAGTGACATAGACTAGAAGTTTCATGGAAGTCACCGGTCGTGACATGGCCATTGGAGTCATCACTTTGGTAGACTTGGTTCACACCTAGCCAAGCCCTTTGACATATTTAGGAATATCTCTAGATGCAAAGGAGCTCTGTGGAATCTAAGTGGAACCCATGGGAATGCCCTGAGTGTTTAAATTGGAATGCTTTAAGGATTCTCCAGGGACCTTGGGATTACCCCTTACCCGCTTACAAATGGGACCACTGGATGCCCACCCTCTCAGGGTTCCCAGTGAGCTGTTGCTTCATTACATCTGGCCTTGACATGGGCATTCTTTGCATCAGTGCACCATGGCTGTGCATAAAATTTTCTGAATCCTAAAAGAAAGGGAGCCATACTGTGGAATCATCTTTTACCTTACCGATGGGTTACTTTTTTCTTTTTATATAACATGGCTCAAAGATTGTCAGGGCTGCTGCAGATAAAATGAAATTTCTAGGCTTCTCTTGTGGGAGATTAATAATCAAAGAATTTAGCCCATTTGCTATATAGATAGCAAGTCTTAAAAAATTATGTCTGAAACTTCCATACCTTCATTACTTTGGGGCATAATTTACAGTTTATGTAATCCAGTATATGTGGACTTAATTTTAATTGTATTTCTTGAAATATATATACTTTTTTTTTTTTTTTTTTTTTGAGACAGAGTCTCACTTTGTCACCCAGGCTGGAGTGCAGTGACACAATCATGGCTCACTGCAGCCCTGACCTCCCAGGCTCAAACGATCCTCCTCTCTTAGCCTCCTGAGTGGCTGGGACTATAGGCACAGGCCATGCTAACTTTTGTATTTTTTGTAGAGACAGGACTGGGGCTGTGTTGCCCAGGCTGGTCTTGAACTCCCGAGCTCAAGATATCTACCCGCCTTGGCTTCCCAAAGTGCTGGGATTACAGGTGTGAGCCACTGTGCCTGGCCAATATATACTTTCTTGTCCCAACTTTGTTTTAAAATCTAATTTAGAATTCTCTAACTTGATTTCTCATGATCTGATCCAACCAGATTCTTTTATCGTAGGTGAGGCCTGAGAGATCAGCTGATTTGCCCAAGACCACACCACCCGATAGAGGAAGAGCTGGGAATAGTAACTGAGTCTCTTGACTTTCAGTTCAGTGCTTTTCCCATGATGCTGTGTATAATTTTAAATAACTATACTGTAAATGAATCATACAATAATTCTTTTTTCTTTTTTATGATATTTGGTCCATCAGAAAAAAAATTTTAATGAGAGAAATGTCATTTAATATGATACATTTTATTCTGACTGTTATTAGTTTAAATATGCATATACTTTATGTATGGGAGTTGTGCAGTAGTCATTATTACCTCATTTTATAATACAATGTTAAGTCTCAAGTGAAACTTGTTTTTCAGTTAAAGGTTTCCAGAGTGACTCCATTCAGAGGAGAAAAACTGTAAGCTGGAGTGGTTTAAGATTGTTCAGTAACCGTTTTTCAGTTGAGGCAAGTCTAACCTGGGATACTTAAGCTACTTTGGATTGACTAAATAATTTTCCATCATAATGGATCAAAGAAAAGCTCCTTTGACTCCTCACTGCCCCCTCTTCCTGTCTTCCTCCTAGGAGTGAAGTGCAACCAGTGGTCTGAGGAGGCTTCAATGGTGTTTCGAAATCATGTGGAGAAGAAACCTCTGGTGGCACTGGTGCAGACAGTCATTGAAAATGCTAACCCTTGGGACCGGAAAGTAGTGGTCTATTTAGTGGACACATCGTTGCCAGACACCGATATCTGGATTCATGATTTTATGTCAGAGTATCTGATAGAGCTTTCAAAAGTTAATTAATGACTGCTCTGAAACCTTGACAACTAATTCAGATTTTTTAGCAATAACAAAATGTAGTAGGCTTAAAAAAAATCTTATCTCTGCTACATGGCTCTGACTGCTGTGGGGGATTGAAAAGAATATGCTTATGTTTGATGAAAGATATTTAACAAGTTTGTTTTAACAGAGTTGACTTTTCGAAGAAAATTGTACTTGAATTTTACTATAATATTAGAATAAAAATGTTTATCAATATAAAAGCTGACTACCTTGTAATTTCTAGGCGTAATGATCTTAAGATGAAAGCTTCCGTTTCATGTTGTCTTCCTTGCAGAGCTGGGTTCTTCTCCAGTTAAGCTGAGCCTATTATGACTGAACTCTACCCTGATGTAGTAGTGTATCTCAAAGTAAGTGATCCCCAAAGCATGTGAGGACTTATCCTGAGTCTTCACACATCAGCATTTCTAGAGGAGCAACCCAGGCAAACCAGCGTGACCGTCAACCTGAATCCTGAGTGGCTTCTCTTCTCATTGCCCACAGAGTCCGGCTAGGACCCAGGCTTTCCACGGTCCTACCCAACTTCCTTATCTACCACTCCCTGCCACGCTGTACCTTTATTTGGTCACCGAACCCCTGCTCATTCCATTCTGTCAACCTGCATCTCATTCTCCTCCCATCATTTTTGCTTGTCAGTGTCCTGCCTGACCTCCTAGGCCAACCATGAAGCTTTCTCTGGTGCCCCTTTCTACTCCATCATACTTTGATCATGCCTTTCTTGGTGCCCATATGTCACTATGCTTTATAGTATATGACTAGTCTGTGCACCGATTATCCCAGCTAGATCATGGTCCCCCTGAAAGAGGGACGGGTCTTAGTCATCTCCGGTGATATACTGGTAAATGTTTGACAACTGGTTCTGTTGGGTGGGGAGCTGAGCCTTGATTTGTAGTGTCTGAAAATTCTCATATCGTAAATAGTCCCACCATTGTTGATTTTCAGCTAATAATATGACATGACTGAATGTGGAGTTGGGAAGAGACTCACCTAAACAGCTCTTGAGACCCCATATGACAGGCTCTCCAGCACACCACCATCTGAGCATCCACAGCCATCAGAATGGCATCTTACACACATCAGGCACTCCTTTTGTGCTTGCTAATTGATGGACAGATAGATTGGTAGACAGGTTATAGGCTTTAGCAGTGGTCCAGAGATGAGGTAGGGAGGCCCTGGACTAAGAGTGGAGCAATGGTGTTGAAGAAAAAGTGTTGATGACCTTGTAAAGTTTTTCATTATAATTATTAGACAGCTTAGATACGGATTGGGAAGAGTGAAGCCAAGTCTTAAGGTATGAGAGCCTAGGACCTTACTCAGATGGAGTGGGGGAGTGGGAAGCTTAAAAATTTGATTTTGAACACACTGAATTTGAGCTAATAGACTTCCATGTGAAGATATGCAGAATCTTGGAAATGTGGAATAAACTTCAGGGGCAAAAACTAGGCTGGAAATAAAAATTCTCAAAGTTATTTGTTTGTTTTTATTTGAGAAAAATCTAGAAAAAAACGAGAACAGAAAGAGGAAGGTAGAGACCAGATGTTTGAAGTTTTTCATTTTAAACATGTCAGAATTATCTCTAGCTTTTTAAAACTCAGTATTTACAACAAGTGATTCAAAATTCAGGAATACTGAATGCCAGTGATTAATCATTTATGATGAAATAAAAATATCCCAACACAGACATGTTTAAGTGAAATAAACTGTTATGTTTTTAATAATTGTTTCATTCCCTAACAAAAAAAAATGCAAAAATCCTCAAATTGTCTACAAGTTAGGAAAAGGTAGTTTCTATTTCACTGACTTTAGAAATGTTTCCATTACTTTTTAAAATAAAGCAATAAATTGTTTCTTGAGGTAACCACAAAATTAGTGCTAAGTCAGTGTGACACAAACAAATGAAATGTGAACCCTTCCTCATACCATGTTCAAAAGTCTATTCTAGGTGGATTGAAAACCTAATAAACATTGGCCGGGCATGGTGGCTCATGCCTGTAATCCCAGCACTTTGAGGTGGGTGGATCACTTAAGGCCAGGAGTTTGAGACCAGCCTGGGCAACGTGGAAAACCCTGTCTCTACCAAAAAATTAGCTGGATGTGGTGGTGCACACCTGTCGTCCTAGCTATTCAGGAGGCAGAGGTGGAAGGATCACCTGAGCCTAGGAGGCAGAGGGTGTAGTGAGCTGAGATCATGCCACAGCACTCCAGCCTGGATGACAGAGACCCTGTCTCAAAGAAAAGAAAAGAAAAGAAAACCTAAACATGAGGCTGGGCACAGTGCCTCACACCTGTAATACCAGCACTTTGGGAGGCTGAGGCGGGAGGATTGCCAATAAATATGAAGTGATGCTCAACCCATTAGAATAGGGAAATGCACGTTTGAACTTCAATGAGATACCGTTACTCACATACCAGAATTTCTAAAGTGTTTCAATTTTTGTTACTTCCAAGTGTTGTTGAAGATGAGAAACTGCACTGTACAATGGTACTACCACTTTGGAAGAGTTCAGCCTTATCTCTGCTGAAGTTGAGGTTAGGCTTTCTCTATCACCCAGCACTTCCAAAAGCAGGCTGTGTGCGTGGACAGGAGGATTCTGGCAAGGAATGTTCACAGCAGCACTATTTGTAATAGCTAAAACCTGCAAACAACCTAAATGCCCATTAATAGTCAAATGGATTTTTTTGAAACACTGTGGTATATTCATACAATGGAAAACCACAGCTGCATGAAACCACAGATTAACAACAGAGTTGAACAAAGGAAGACAAACTACAGAGGGAAGAAAAAAACAAGGACATAATCACCATAAGGGTCAAGGAAGTGATCATCTTGAGAGAGGAGTTGGGACCCAGGAGGGACAGGTTGGCTTCTGGGCTGTGGGCAATGTTCTCTGAGTGATGGTTGCACAGGTGTTCATGTTGTAAAATGTCATGAAGCTGCACGTTTATTTTGTTTACACATACAACATGTATGTTCTTATATGTTTGATTCACAACAAAAATGTTTTAAAAAATCTGAAATACTAGATCATTGCTTATTTTAAAACGTATGGCATATACCCCTTGAAAACAGCGTTCTGTTATAATTGTGAGGACTTTAGAGGAATTCATTTTCTTGAGAAACAAAATTTGGTTAATGAGTGGCTCTCATTAATAATCTATACATCAGGATTAAGAGCTGATTTTATTAAGGTCTATCCTACCAAAAGTTCTCCCATAATAATCCAAAATAAGACGTTTTCCTATTTCTTTATAAATTCCTTTGGATGAGCCATTTGTTTATTAAACACTTAAAATTGTGTTTGGGATAAACTACCTAAAGTGGTTTGTTCTGAAAAAATAAATAAAAAGCCTTTTAAGAACGTGGGTCATTTTGTTGCGGTCATTTAAAATCAGTAATTTAGACACTCCACTCGCTCTCAGTGTAGAGAGAATGCATTCGATTGCCTGTTGAAACTACGTGTTGACAAAACGATCTCTGTTAAAGCTTGCGGCTCAGAGCCCACCTGGCCGCGCTGTTGGGAGACTGAGGGAGCGGCGCTTCAATCACAGGTGAAGGTGCAGCGGCCGCTTAGCTGGCTTTGGTCCATCACGTTTGGGGACTTCAGATTCTCAAAATCTAAATTCTGGACCCCACAGGAATGCAAATCTGCCCACCTTTTCCCACAAAACTCTACCGTTGTTCAAACTCTTCCTGGTACCAGCGGGGAAGCGCAGACCCAGGCAGGGGCCGGCGCTAGCTCGGCTGCAGCCCGACTCCCCGGCGCTCCCCTCCCAGGGCCGCGTCCCGACCGGGAGGTGCGCTGCGCCCCGGCGCCCCCGAGTGGAGGGGGAGGGAAGGAGGGAACCGGCGGCGGGCGGGGCGGGGCGCGGTGACAGCGCGAGCCGGACCCGCCCCTGGCTCCCACCCCCGGAGCCCACAGCGCCCGCCCGCCCGCGGCCGCCCGGGAGCTTGTCCAGCCCCGCGCTGCGCTCGCCCGCCCGCTGCCCGCCGGAGCACTGCGGCCGCCGCCCGCGTCCATCTGCCCGCTGCCCGCGCCCCTCCCGCCGCCCGCCGCCCGCGCCCGCGCCGGCCCCGCCGCTCTGCGTCCGGGTAAGCCCCCACCCCGCCTGGGGTCCCCTTCGCGCTCGCGGGGCTCCCTGCCCCCGCTCCGGGGCCTCAGCCATATCTGGGCAAAATATTCAGCTGTCGCCGCCGCCGCCAAGAGGGACTGAGCGTGGCTCCCTCTATAAATAGCTGCCGCCTCGGGTTGCCTCTGGGGCTGGGGAGCCCGGGTCTCGGGGTCCCGAGCCCGGCGCTAGCGACCCCGCCTCCCCGAGCTCGCAGTCCTGGCCAGGGCGCCCTCGGCTCTGGACCTCCGCACCGCGTCTGTGAAGGACCCGGGGTTCTGGAGGAGCGGTGCCCCGGGCTGGGGTCCTGGCTGAGGGGCGCCCCCGCTGCCCGCAGGACTCCAGCGCAGCGGGGCTCTGCGCCCGCGGGGCGCTCTGCTGGGTACAGGTGCCAGCCGGAGCCGGGCTCGGGGGTGCGGCCTCTTCTCCGCCTGCAAGAGTCTGGGGGTGGGAATGGGGGCGAAAGGACTCAACTGGATGTGGAGCCCAGGTTCGCACTGAGAGTGTTTGGAGCAGGAGAAGTTTCCCAAACTGCGGGAGACGAGGTTTAAAGCACCACGACACGCGTTACGCGGCCAAGTGGAGCTGGAAAGAGCTTGAAGGCGGGAGCCCCAGGTTGTCGCTGGCTCTTGGCAAGGCCTTGGCAATCCCCCTCTTGTTTCTGGATCTCGGTTTCCCATTTGTAGGGGCGAGGTTTGGTAGCCGCGATGAAGCTGGGAGCCTGGGCCGTGAGAGCCGCAGGGCGCTCTTGACCGCCTGCGCTCCCCCCACCTGTTCACCCGCTCCGGCCTGGGACGCTGGGGTCCCAACCGCGCACATCCGGAGAGGCTGCAGAAATCGGAGACTGGCTGCCCCAGACCCGATCGTATCCTGGGACCCACTAAGGCCCTCGGATATCCTAAGCCGTACAATCCTAGGAAGGGCACTTTTGGGGTGCCTATGAGCATCTCTCTGCTGCGTAGCCGCCATTGCCTTGGCAAAGCAGCCTGTGAGCCACATAGCTTCAGATGCGATGAGCTGGGCAGGGGTAGGGGTTCCAGTCCAGCCGCTCCCTGGCCACAGTTTCGCGGTTTATACCGCGCCTATGATGCATCCTCCAACCTGCGCAGCGCCGCCCCCTCCTACACCCTTCACCCACCGCTGCTATTACAGACCCTGTCTCTGGCCCTCGCCCTATGTCCTCAGACTCTCGGAGACCACCTGGCCCAAGCTCCTCCGTGTCTGAATCGCAGAACCAGACCCTGAACCCAGGTGCTGGGCCCTCAGCGTGAGAACCCCTAAGGACCCCACCCCATCTCTCTTCCAGAGGTGACTGCCATTTTGTCCTCCGTGCAGGGCCGCAGAGCCCCCTGCTCAAGGTCACACAGGACCTGTCACGCCAGAAAGTCTGCAGTCTCCCAGCCTTTCCCATCTCTTTCTGAACCCTTCCCACTGCTCAGGCAGGTCCGGGAGCTCTGGCAGTGCCTGATCAATGCCCCCTCTTCTTGAATCTGCTGCTCTTCTGGACTTTACCTTGTCTACACAATAGTGCCCTCATCCTGAAGTTTCCTTTTTGCTTCTACTTTACGTTCTATTATATGTTTTTTTTTCTAAAGCCATCTCAAAGACTTACAGATAAAGAATTAACGGGAAACGGAACTAAATAATACAATTTCCATCAGTTAGAGCCACACAACCAACAGGCAGAGTGAAAACAAGAACACTGTCACTTTGGTGTATTATCTTTAATGAGCTAGTCTTACAAACCTGTGTTTTAGAAAGTCATTGGCCCTTGAGTTCCTCCCAGCCTAAGAGGAAAGCCAGTGTCCTCTAAAAATAGCCTCCGCCCCTCCTTATCAGGGTCTCACACCTTCTCCCTCCTCCAGGGTAGGGCGTATTCTTGCAGCTCAGCAAAAACAGAAAACACAAAGTAGGTGTGGCAGCTCTGAGCACTGGGAGGTGGACTGGCCTGGAGGTTAGGATACCCGGCTTCAGTCCCAGTTCTGCCACTCACTCAGAGCAACCTTGAACAACAAGGGGGTGGACAAGATGGTCTCTAGTGGACCTGGAGTGGGGAGGGCTTGGAGTCCCCCCTGGAAGCCTTTCTAGCATGACCCATCCTGTGAGGAGGAGCTGGGGAAGGAGTGAGAGAGAGTGGCTCTCCCAAGTGCCAAGGGAGGACTGAGGTGGGCAGTGTCACTTGCTGTGAAGAGACAGGAGTGGGGGATGAGGACTGGGAAGGGACCATCAGGATTGGCAGGGATCATGAGTGACTTTGACCAGGGCATTGCAGCAGGCTCAAAAAATGGGATCTGCCAGTGACCCAGCCTGTCTGAGCCTCGTTTCCTCCTCTATACAATGGCGATAACAGTAGCCCCATTTCACAGGGGCTGCTTGTGGGAATTAAGTGAGATGATTCAGGGTAAGTCCTCAGCCCAGAGCCTGATATTGCAATGATATAATTAGCTGTGGTGAGGGGCAGAGGCAGGCGCTAACGGGAGTTGAAGAAGTTCTCCACTTCTTCAGGCTGTAGGCTGAGAAGGCTCCCCACAGAGCCTGCAACTCTTTCTAAAAGCTTGGACGAGACAGGAAGGGAGAGGCAAGGTGGCAGGAACTGAGGACAAGGGACAGAAGGGAGGCAGGCATTCTAGGATAAAGAGTTTGGCAAGAAGTGAGAAGAACCCAGTAGAGAGGAGAGAGTTAAAGGAGAATCTAAAAGGTGTGCCCATAATGAGGATTGGGGACCTTCTGTAGTGACTTGCAGAAAGTCACAGACTCTGCAGGTGGCCTTCATCCCCTGGAATGAGCAAAAAAGTAAAATGAAGGAGATCCTGGCTCAGACCCATGTGTCTCTGGCAGACCAGTATCTGCGATGGAGGATGGTGATGGGCCGTGAAGGGTGTTTTGACCCTGCTCATGGGCTTCATGACCTTGGCTTACTTATTTCTGAAATGACATCATCTATCGATGACTCCTGCTGAGCCCAGTTGTAATGGCCTTTTCCAGTCAATGTTTTGAGTTTTGAGTCTTACTAATGGACCAGCCAGGCTGCCAACATTTCTAAAGAGGCCAGTTCACTCTTCCCTTAAAGCCAGAACACCAGATACATCAATTATTGGGCTGCTAGGAGCCATTATCAGTTTAAAACCACAGGCCTCTTTCTATGGAAAAGCATGAACCAGATAGCACAATTCCAGGGCCATTTCCTCTCTTTTGTTTTGTTTTGTAAAATCTTCCTTTGGCTAATCATGATAGATCCTGATTCTCTTTGCTCTTAATGACAATGAGAGAATGAGCTCATTGGAGTCAACTTAGGACACGGTCTGGGAGGTTTTCTTTCATGTTAGGTGGTATTGGGTCTTTTGTCTGATCTGAAAAACTAAACAAACTCAAGCATGCCTTTTGTTTCTCCTTATGTCCTTTTGGTTTTCTTTCGGAGAAAAAAAATGATTTGTGAAAGGGTTGGACATTACCATCTGTGAGGAGGAAAGAGGGAGGGAGAAGGAGACAAGGGCTTTCGTCCATCCACCCGCGTCCATCCCTGTCTCAGTTCATGTTCTCAGGGGCCCCAGCCTCAGGCCCCACTCACTCTGGGGCTTCAAGGGTGGTGACCCCAGGGCCCTTTCTAGCGATGATTCTGGAGGGCGATGAGTTGTGACCACTCCATTGTTGCTCTCCATGCCCAAAGGAATGAAGGAAAGCAGAACTGCCTCTTGGCATCCTTCAACCTCCTTCATAGACTCATCGCTGCTGCCCATCCCTTTGCTGTGGTGCCTTGGTGCCACTCCTACCCCTATTCTCTTTCCACCGCACACTCTCTCACAGTCTCATTCACTCCCACAATCCAATCACCTCACAACTCCCTAATTCTTGCATCAAGCTGGACTGCGCTCCTCATCTACAGACATCTCTGCCTCCTGATTCCTTTCTCTTCACCACCCCATTCATTTGCCCACCAAGTCCTGTCAATGCTACCTTCCTTAATTTCTGTTACATCCGTTTCTATCGCCACATCCACTATCCCAGTTAGGACTTCATCTCTCCCGTAAGCTGCTCTCAGAGCCTCTTAAAGGTATTTCTGCCTCAAGTCATTAATTCTTTCTTCCATGCTGCTCTTAAAAGATCTTCACTTGCGTCAATTCTCTCCCTTCAGGAACTCCCCATTTCCTAAGGGATAAAGACCAGATTCCTTAGCCTCTAAGACCGGGCCTCAAGCTACTACTCCAAAATCATCTCTAGGCACTCCTCCAAATTCTCTTTACCTTCTGGTCATGGCAAAAGCATGCTGTGCCTTCATGCCTCCCTGCCTTTCCCCTGCTGTTCTTTCAGCCTTCAGTGCTGTTGTCCCTCTTCTCAGCCTATGAACTTGTAATCACCCTTAAAAGCAAAGTTCTTCACTGACTTACCTGTACCCCCACAGCCCCCTGTGCCAACTTAGAGCACCAGCCAGAGTATGTTCTAAATGGAATCACCCAGTGATGTATCTCTGTCTCTGGCTACACTAAAAGCTCCCTGAGGACGAAGTTTCTGGCTCATTTATTTCTGCTTCCCCATGTGCAGCTCAGAGCTTAATGTTTGACATAGTACAGGCACTTCAGGTTTTAATAAATGGCTGACCACCAAATGAATGAATGAATGAATGCATGAAATAAATGAATGAAGGCTCTGTGATAACCATGACAGTCACACAATACCAACCAGCATTTACAGCACGTTCTCGTACCCAACCAAATCATCAGCTCTGTGAGGGCAGAGACCACGCCTACTCTGCTCCCCACTGCCAGCTCCCCAGCTCCTACCAGCCCCATCAGGATAAGTAGCTAGTGTGTGAATCCATGAGCTCATTTGAAATTCACAGTAACCCCATGAGGCAGGAACAGCAAGTGTTGTTACCTATCTTTTGTAATAAGACAGGGCACCCTAGTAGGAATTGTCCCAGGTCATCCAATTGCCCCAGGTCATCCAATTCCAGAAAACTGAAGTGCTCTCCAGGGTTTGACAAACTTGAGAAATGAGTCTGCTTGTTTTATATCCGTGCTTCTCTAACTTTAATGTGCATTGAAATCACTTGGGATCTTTTCAGAAACGCAGATTCTGGTTCAGTAGGTATGAGATGGGACTTGAGATTTTGAGTTTCTAAAAAGCTCTTTGTTTCTAATAAACTCTAACAAGTTGATTACAAAATAAGCTTAGTAATTCCTAATAAGCTCTAATAAACATCTAATAAGGTAGTGTTGATTAGTATCTACAAACCACCACAATTTGAACAATAAGGTGAGTGCTAATTGCCACAAAGCTTCCTCCTGGCCATTGCATTAAGATAGTGGCTTTTTAAATCTATGAATGAATTCATTTGTGCCCTGGATCAAAATCAAGGGCTCTTTCTGGTCAGCAAACTTCTTGCAAGTTTGGATCTACGAGCACCGGATGGGTGCCTGGCTAGTGCTGGAGTGGAAACCTGAGACACCTGAGACCCTAAAACGTCAAAACCACTCAGAGGTGTGCAAAGTGAAGGTAAGAGAGAGGGAGACGTAGGACAGATTTCCTTCATGCAAACCAAGAGAGATTTAAAAATTCAGGGTGGATAGCAACATTGCACGCATTTGCTTATTATGGTTTTACATTGTATTCCACTTACAGCATTAAAAAGGCTTGAGATGGCTTAAAAATAAACTACATGACCAATGTAACTAGTAAGAACAGAAATTCTAAAAAGACAGGGCAGAAACCCTGAAGATTAAGCACACGAAACTCCTGGAGATTCTGATTAGAGCTTACGAATTCTTGCTCCACAAAAATGAATATATTCATATACACAACCATTTGCATATCATTTCAGTGGGTGTGTGATTGCCCTGAAGCCCATTCAAAAGTCCAGGTTAAGAACACCCGATACAGAGAATAAAGAGAGAAAATGATGCCAGTGCCCTGGCTGAAGATGACAACTGTATTTGGATACTCAAATCGGCTCTGAGATGACTCATGGCAGCCAAAGGGAAAGGGGGCACGAGATGAATGGGAGAACTCTTGGTGTCTCATTGTAGAAGGAAGAACATCAATCAGTCTTTCAGGAGAGGGAACTATTTTCTTAGCCCCAGTCCTCAGTATATTGTCAAGACAGGCCACTAGACAGAGGGTATACTGGTTAGGATGGACTCCAGATCAGTCTGCGCAAGGCCAGGGAACCCAGGAGCAATGAAGGGCAGACTCAAATCCTTCATTAGTCCTTTGGGGGGCCTTAAATAGCAACTGACACATAATGAGACACAATCTATCTTCCTGATTCACACAAACGCACACACACAAACACACACACACACACACACACACGGACTCTGGAGACCACCTCGCTGGATTCAAATCTAAGGTCTGCTAGTTACTGGCTCTGTAATCTCAGGTAAATTTTAATATTTTTTTTCTTTTTTTTTTTTTTTTTGAGACAGAGTCTCACTCTGTCGCCCAGGCTGGAGTGCAGTGGGGCAATCTCAGCTCACTGCAAGCTCCGCCTCCCGGGTTCAAGCAATTCTCCTGTCTCAGCCTCCCAAATAGCTGGGACTACAGGAGCACGCCACCACACCTGGCAAATTTTTGTATTTTTTTTGTAGAGATGGGGTTTCGCCATGTTGGTCAGGCTGGTCTCGAACTCCTGATGTCAGGTGATCCACCCACCTCAGCCTCCCACAGTGCTGGGATTACAGGCACGAGCCACCACACCCAGCCAACTTTTAACATTTCTGTGCCTAGTGTCCCTATCTATAAAGTGGGGTTGTTGTGGGGATGAAATTAGTTCTTACATGTAAAATGCTTAGGACAGTGCCTGGGACATTATGTAAGTGTGAGCTGTTATATTATGGGAAGGTGGCAGCATGGAGTGCCGGTAATGAGTACTGATTGCCTGCCTGGATTCAAATCCTGGCTCTACCACTTGTTAGCTTTGTGACTTTGGTCAGTGTACTTACTGGGTTAAACAGGGTCCCCCCAAAAGTCATGCTCACCTAGCACCCCAGAATGTGACTTTATCTGGACATACAGTCTTTACAAATGTAATTAATGAAGTTAAAATGAGGTCACACTAGATTAGGGTAGGTCCTAACTACCCTATGACTGGTGTCTTAAGAAGAAGAGTGGACACACGCCATTAAAAAGGCTTGAGATGGCTTAAAATCAACCTATATAGGCAGCATAACTAGTAAGAACAGATGATGATGGAGTCAGAGATGTGAGTGATATGGCTGCAAACCAAGGAATGTCAGGGATGGCCAGCAGACACCAGAAGGTAGGAATGAGGTATGGAACAGATTCCCTGTCAGAGCTTCCAGAAGGTATCAACCTGCTGACACCTCAGTTTTGGACTTCTGGTCCTCTGAACTGAGACAGAGTAAATCTCTGTTGTTTTAAGCCATCCAGTTTGTGGTCATTTATTATGGCAGCCCTATAAAACTAACATAGTCTGCACTTCAGTTTCTTCATCTGTAGAATGGGATAATAAAAGTATCTGCTTCACAATTATTAAGAGTGCATGAAATAATCCATGTAAAGAGCTTAGCATTGTGCCTGGTATGCAGTAAGAACAAAACAAAGCTTGCTATTATAAGGTACAGTGACAAGTGGCCAACAGTAGCCTCAAGGATGGTGTTAATAGCCGTCTGTTATATGTCTCTAATTTATTTACTCAATGCCTTGTTGAATTTTTATGCCATTTCCAGGTTTTGGGGGTTTGGGGTTTTTTTTTTTTTTTCACTAATAGAGTTTTATTTTGTTTTGTTTTGTTTAGACAAGGTCTCACTCTGTCACCCAGGCTGGAGTGCAGTGGCTCACTGCAACCTCCACCTTCTGGGCTCAAGTGGTCTTCCCCCCAACCCCAGAAGCTGGGACCACAGATGCATGCCACCATGCGTGGCTAATTTTTTGTATTTTTAGGGGAGATGGGGTTTCACCATGTTGCCCAGGCTGGTCTCGAACTGAAAAAGGTTATACCAATATAACTTCTCTTCTGTGTGAGGACACTGGTCTCCCCACATCTTGTCGACACTGGGAATTCTCAGACTTTTAAATCTCTGTCAATCTGCTAGAACTGATATCTCATTCCACAATTTCCTTTTGATAATTATACGTGAGTTTTGTTATTATTTGTATGTGTATTCGCCATTAATATTTCCTTTTGTGTAAATTGTCCATTCCTTTCCTCTACCCACATTTTCTGGCCTGTTCTGTTTTTTTATTGGAGGAATTCTTTGTCTATTAAACAAATCAGCCTTTTGTTTAATATGAAGCAAATATATTTTCCCCAGTTAGCCATTTGCTTTTTGGTATTGTTCATATTAATTTTCATATTGGTTTTTCAGAAAATACAAAAACGTGTTTCATAAAGCTCTACCTTACATTAACTCCTGCTATGAGGCAACGTGATGAAGTTCATGTTTGTAAAATGGAGACTGAGAATAGGAATGAATTCCACAAGCTTTTCTACAAGTTAGCTTTTTTTTTTTTTTTTTTTTTTTTGGACACTGAGTCTCACTCTGTCACCCAGGCTAGAGTGCAGTGACATGATCTCAGCTCACTGCAACCTCCACCTCCCAGGTTCAAGCGATTCTTTTGCCTCAGCCTCCTGAGTAGCTGGAATTACAGGTGCCCACCATCATGCCCAGCTAATTGTTGTATTTTTAGTAGAGATGGGGTTTCACCATGTTGGCCAGGCTGGTCTCGAACTCCTGACCTCAGGGGATCCACCCACCTCAACCTCCCAAAGTGCTGATACAGGCATGACCACCACACCCAGCCTACAGGTTAGCTTTTATTCTACCAGTGCTTTTTTTTTTTTTTTTTTTTTTCAGCCTCCCAAGTAGCTGGGACTACAGGCGCCGCCACCTCGCCCGGCTAGCTTTTTGTATTTTTTTTTAGTAGAGACGGAGTTTCACCGTGTTAGCCAGGATGGTCTCGATCTCCTGACCTCGTGATCCGCCCGTCTCGGCCTCCCAAAGTGCTGGGATTACAGGCTTGAGCCACCGTGCCCGGCCCTACCAGTGCTTTTGACTTATGGCTATCAAAGCTAATAATAATGCCAGGCATTTATTCATTAATTCCTTCATTCATTCATTCAACGAATATGTCTTCAGCACTGGACAGGTGCAGGGCTTTGTGAAGGACCATGGGAGACAGAGATGTCTGTCCTCAAGTAGCTTTTAGTCTTGTGGGAGTAAGGTAATGCAATAACTTCCGGAGAACTCTGATGGCCTCTCGTGTTTGTATTACAATCTTTGGCTTCCTAGAACTCTCTTCTGCTGGTGTGGAGGAAAATGAAACGGAAGGGGCAGACCATGGGGAGAGCTAAGTGTGGCCTGAACCAGAAAAGTTGCAGAGATGGGGGAGGAGTGGAGTGCAGCATGGTTTGAGGGCAGGTGGGCAGGCCAGCTGAGACAGGGAGATGTCTTCAGACTCTTTTCCTGGAACCCTGTTGCTTACAAATGATTGCTGTGGTGACTCAGATATCGTGATGACACCAAGAGATGCAAAATGAAAACGCGCACGTGCGCGCACACACACACACACATATACACACACATGCACAGGCTTTTCCAATTTAAACCACTTGACAACTTTGACGTTTAGAGCATCGAGCGTGGCTCATTGTGTTCTGGGATGAAGCTCATAGCAACTGCAGAAAGTGATGGAGTCAAACACTATGTTTAGTGTGTTTATTTTTTTAGAAGGTACTTTCCCATATGACTAAGAGAATGAAATCAGCCAGGGAAAATAACTGCAAATGAACCAGAAAACAAGCCTGTTAACAATAGCTGGTCTCTAAGTCCCCATCCTCCTCCATTCCGGGGCTCCACACACATCTATCATCATAGAACTAGGCCTTAAAGGGCCTTAAATCCTATATTGTCAACTCCCCAACAACCACCATCAATTAAGACATCAACCCTCTCTGGAAGACCTCATCCAGGGCTCTGCCATCGCTGCTCACAGCCTATAGAGACAGGTGCCCACTACTTCCTGGCCTAGCCCAGTGTACCCTTGGGCAGTTTTTGTTTGTTTGTTTGCTTGTTTGTTTGTTTGTTTTTTAAGTCTGTCTTTCACCCAGGCTGGAGTGCAGTCATGCAGACAGGACTCACTGCAGCCTCTTTCTCCTGGGCTCAAGCAATCCTCCCACTTCAGCCTCCTGAGTATCTGGGACTACGGGAGTGCGCCATCACACCTAGCTAATTTTTGAATTGTTTGTAGAGACAAGGTCTCACCATGTTGCCCAGGCTGGTTTCAAACTCCTGGCCTCAAGCGATCTGCCTGCCTCTGCCTCCCAAAGTGCTGGGATTACTGGTGTGAGTCACTGTGCCCAGCCAGCCCTCGGGTGTTTTTATTGTTAGAAAGTTCCTTGTACTGATCAGAAATCTACCTCCTGGCAATTTCAATAAATCTATGTCTTCTGCCCTCTGGGGAGCCACAGACCTCTTCTGTTCCCTCTTCCCCAGGTGAGCCCAGTAGAGGTTTGGAGAGTATGACCATATTCCTCCTGGTCCTTCTTCATATGACACCTGTTCACCTTCTCTGGACTCAGCACCACTCAAGAGAGAAGGCTCAATTCACAGCAGAGCTCATCCCCAGGTCCAGAAGGCATATGAAACGTGCTCAGCATCATTAGTCATCAGGGAAATGCACAATGAGTTCCCACTCCCTACCCACCAGAATGGCTAACAGGAAGGTGCTGACAGTACCAAGTGTTGACAAGGTTGTGGAGCAGCTGGAATGCTCACGCATTGTTGGTAGAAATGTAAAATTGTAAAATTACTTTGGAAAACTGACAATATCTACTAAAACTAAACGTATGCCTACTCTATGACCTAGCAATTCCACTCCTGGGTACACACCCAAAAGAAGAAAGTGCTTCTTTCTACCAAAAGACATATTCATAGCACTGTTTGTAATTACTGAATACTGGAAATAACCTAAATGACCATTAAAAGTAAAGTAAATAAGATAATGATGGTATATTTCAGATAATGAGAAAGAACAAACTGTTCCTACACACAATAGCACAGGTGAATCTCACAGATACAATGTTGAATTACAGAAACCACACACACACACACACACACACAAAAACACATCCACTATACGTTTCCATACAATGTTCAAAAAGCCAAAACTAATATACAGTCTTAAGGTCAGAATAGTACTATAAATATATTATTTTATATATATTATAGTTACTTTTGAGGGAGATAGACCAGGAGGGAGTTTAAGAAAGTTTTCTTGGGGGCTGGAAAGGTTTAGTATCTTCATTTGAGTGTCTCCATAGGTATAGAAATGTGGGAAAATCACATGGGTTGTATACTTAAGCCTTGCACACTTGACTGTATATAGCCAGTGTCTTGTTTAAAAAAAATGATTAACACCTGCCCCCTACAAAACAGTGTGGCCCAGGGTTGAGAGCTCCAGCGCAAAGCCAAGCAAGACTGTCATTGCCCTTACTTTGGCACTACACTTTTATTGCAACAGCCGAGGTCTCACCATGGCTTTGGGGATGAACACCTCGAACTGTTGATTTATGCTGGGTCTACAGTCACCGGAGAGCCCCACATCTTTCTCATGGCTGCTCAGCCACATCCATTCAACCGGTGCTTGCAGGCTGCAGGCTGGGCCTGAAGGAAGGTGAAGGAAACTGGTTATCGAGCTGTATCATCCCTTCTCTCATGTCCTCTTTACAGTGCCCCTTGGGAGAACATTCAGTCCGTGTCCTGCTCTCACTTTGCAGAAGAAACCCTGAATCTCAGAGGCACAAAGTGGTATGCCTGAGGCTGCCCAGTCAGCTAGAGCCAGGGACAGGG
Source organism: Piliocolobus tephrosceles (assembly GCF_002776525.5). Classification (NCBI taxonomy): domain Eukaryota; kingdom Metazoa; phylum Chordata; class Mammalia; order Primates; family Cercopithecidae; genus Piliocolobus; species Piliocolobus tephrosceles. The sequence continues at coordinate 41,639,964 of NC_045447.1, read as the reverse complement.
ATTTCAGCCCAGGTTTGCATGACCCCTAGTTCAAGCTCTCATCTTTAACCAGGCTGACCCAAGGTGAGGTCTCACCTGTAAAGGGAACTAAGGGCCCAGGGCATCCATTCTGCTCCAAGGGTGGTGGATGAAGAGATGATGGGTGTGACATTATCACAGGAATCTCTGTGTGAGTCTTATCTCCCCATGTTAATTATAAGCGCCTGGAGAGCTAGGACCTCTTATTAATTTCTGTCTCTCCCAAAAAGACCCAGCATGCCCTCCCCATAGTGGGTGTCCAGTAAATACTCACCCAGTGAATTAGGTTGTAGAAACTGAAATCCAGAGAAGTACAGCAATTTGCTCAAGGTCATATGGCAGGTCTTCAACCAAAGTCAGGATTTGTAACCAGGCCCCCTGACTTCTATGGCAATGCTCCTTCTGCCATTGCACAGGGGTCCTAGTGTCCTCTAGACCCCGGGACTAGAAATTTCAATGGATTGGAAGACACTAGGGAGGAAAAGGACCATCACATGTGAGCCAAGGCTGAGTCTGGCCCTGGGGCCTTCAGAGTGTGTGCCCCGGGGCTAAGGCTGGAAACAGGTTGTACACCTGTGCAGGTGCACAGAGCCCTGCTTTCAGAGGGACCCTGTGCTTGGTGGAATGTTCTGCAGTCACTGTCTTGAATTTTTATTTTATTTTATTTTATTTTTGAGACAGAGTCTCATTCTGTTGTCCAAGCCGGAGCACGGCGGCACGATCTCGACTCACAGCAACCTCTGCCTCCCAGGTTCAAGTGATTCTCCTGCCTCAGCCTCCCAAGTAGCTTGGATAACAGGTGCCTGCCACCACACCTGGCTAATGGTTTTGTTGTTGTTGTTGTTGTTGTTTGTTTGTTTGTTTTGTATTTTTAGTATTTTTTTGTATTTTTTGTATTTTTCACCATTTGGCCAGGCTAGTCTCAAACTCTTGACCTCAAGTGATCTGTCCGCCTTGGCCTCCTAAAGTGTTGGGATTACAGGCGTGAGCCACCGCACCTGGCCGAAATTCTTAATAATTTTATATTTGAATTTATATTTTTAAGTGAAATTCCAGTGGAGTACATGCCAGGGCTCAGAACCTCAGCTTGCATGAGGTCCCACCTCTTGCTGCCTCACTACTTCCTGGAGATGGGTTCTTGGACTAGAGCTCCCTTGCCCCTGGCACCCTCTGGTTCCATTCAGCCTCCCCCTTCCCACTCCTGCTGGGCTACCAGTGAGGCCGCCTGGTGTATTCAGCTGGAAACTCTGCAGGGCAAGCCTTTCATCCACTGCTCATCCAGGTACCTAATGTCCTGGCACAGGCATTGTAATACCCTTGGGAATTGCCCATGCTATTGCAGCCTCTGTGCCAGGACATTGGGTAATCTGAATTAGAAGGGGACAAAAGGATTGCAGCAGCAGTTAGGACCAGGACACTCGCTGCCTGGATCAGGGGCAGACAAGAAGATTGTGTTGGGCCGGTGGCCTGTGGGAAGGGGAAATGCCTGGCATGACTTCCTGGCCCTCCACCAGGGCAGATGTGTCAGTCCTGGGTGTGACAAGAGAGAAATTGGCAGCCAGTGGGCTTCTCGTGCAGTACATGGACACCTATGTGGATCATGGTATTAAATGGTAAATAAAAAACATGGTTCACACCTGTAATCCCAGCACTTTGGGAGACTGAGGCAAGAGGATTGCCTGAGCCCAGGAGTTTGAAACCAGCCTGGTCAACATAGCGATACCCTGTCTCTATCAAAAGTTTGTAAACTAAAACAAAAATGAAAAATAAAGAAATCACCATGCCAGATCAAGAGAGAGACCATGAGAGAAAGGAAGAGCTTTATGTTTTTATCCTTTTGTTTGTTTGTTCTGAGACAGGGTCTCACTCTATTATCCAGGCTGGAGTGCAATGGTATGATCTTGGCTCACTGCAACCCCTCGCTCCCAGGCTCAAGCAATCCTCCCACCTCAGCCTCCCAAGTAGCTGGGACTACAGGCACGCACCACCATGCCCAGATAATTTTTCTATCTTTTATAGACACAGGGTTTTGCCATGTTGCCCAGGCTGTTCTCGAACTCCTGAGCTCAAGCAATCTGTCCACCTCAGCCTTCCAAAATGCTGGGATTACAGGCATGAGCCACCGTGCTCAGCCTATTTTGGTACATTTAATGGCACTTTTTTCTTGCCTTTTGAGCAAAGGGTCCCACTGTTTTACTTTGCACTGGACCCAGCAAATTATGTAGCCAGTCCTGCCTGGGTGGCAGGTGAGAAGCCAGGTGAGAAGCTGAGACTATTTTACACAGGGGATCCTTAGGGGAAGCGGGATGGTTTGGAATCAAGACATTGGTGACTGAGAGAGCTCAGCCCTCTCAGTTCAGCTCTCTCCCTCTCCCTGTTTCTCCTCGCTCTCTTCTATCCGGAACCCATCACAGGTGACAACACGCCCCCAGGGGCATGAAACTGCAAGCATAGAAGTAGTTACATTTTTATGAGCTGCAAAGGTCTCTGCACATTGGAGGAGTGGTTATTGGCATAATTATTGCACCACCTTTTATGACCCTGATCTCAGCCTTAAAAACTAAGGAAGCTAAGCCCCCTCAAACTTCCATTACATTTGTCCACTCCTTCCACACCTTACCCTAGCCCTGCCCCACCCAATCGACTGCTGGTTGACTTTCTTCCCCTGCCGGTCACTGGCCTGAGATAGGATTCAGTTTTCCACCCTTGCCCAGGGGTCTGTATTCCTGACTGACCATTCAATTTGATCTGCAGTTACTTCACCTTCACTCTGAGCCAAGCAGGGGCTGGGTGCTGAGATGTGCAGATGTCAGATGTGATCTTGGCCCTTGCCTGGCTCAGTCTGGGGACACAGAGAGATGTGGGAAGCCCTAGTCTCCTCCACTAGGCAGGGGCAGTGTTATTTCCTTAGAACTTCCCACAGAGGTGTGGGAGGAGAGGGGGGCAGTATCCCAACCAGGGGTGCTGGGAGTCTGCGTGGAGGGGTGCGCCTTAAAGACATGCTCTCTATCCATCCATGGGAAGCAGTTGGAGCTTGGGAGTTGGAGCTTGGGAAGCAGTTGGAGTTTTCAGCTTGGGAGTAGCAGGAGGACTGATTTTCACCAAGATCATTTGGAGGCTGAGTTGAGTAAGGATAGGAAGGAGGGAGAACTGAGGCAGGGGACTAGTTTGGAGACCGCTGCACTCACTGAGATCATAAGAGGCAGTGCCGTGAGAAGGGAGAGGAGGGACAGATCCAAGGATGTTAAAGAGACAGGATTCCAGTCACAAAGAGACAACACAGCGTGCCTCCCGTCATGGTGGCCCCCGGAGTAGTCCAATTCACACAGACAGAAAGGAGAATGTGGTTGCCAGGGGCTGGGGGAGGAGAGAAAGCAGAGTTAGTGTTTAATGGGGACAGAGTTTCAGTTTGAGAAAATGAAAAAGTTCAGGAGATGGATAGTAGTGACAGTTCCACAACAACAGGAATGTACTTAATGCCGCAGGACTGTGCGACTAAAAATGGTTAAAATGGTAAATTTTATGTTATGTGTATTTTACCACAATTTGAAAAGCAACTCTAACAACAAAAAGATAGTGGGCCTGTGGGGGTGGGGAGGAGAGGCCGGGCATGGTGGCTCACATGTATAATCCCAGCACTTTGGGAGACTGAGCAGGGAGGATTGCTTGAGGCCAGGACTTCAAGGCCAGTCTGGGCAACATAGCTAATTTTTGCATCACCATGCCCAGCTAATGCATCACCCTGCCCAGCTAATTTTTTTTTTGCATCACCATGCCCAGCTGATTTTTTTAAATCAGTAGTCCCAGCTGTAGTCCCAGCTGCTCAAGAGGCTGAGGAGGGAGGATTGCTTGAGCCTGGGAGTTGGAGGCTACAGTGAGCTATGATTATATCACTACACTCCAGCCTGGCTGACGGAGCAAAAAAAAAAACAAAGTTTAAAAAAGAGAAAGAGCCTTGTCAGGCGCAGGCTGGCCCTGAGCTGGGGAGCGGGTGTGGGAGTCTATGCTGACCCCAAGGTGACTGGCCTGGGTGACTGACAGGCAGAAGAGGAGTTGCAAACAAGGCCAGGGGAGGGTGGTGGTGCAGAAGCTGGACACGCACACAGGGTTGGGCATATGGGGCCTGAGGACTCCAGGGAGAGGTATCCAATGGGGAGCGGGGCTCAGGAAGGGGCCTGGGCTGGACAGACACCATCTGAGTGTCCTCGGCTTATCACACGTAGCAGGCCCCACATGGGAGAAGATGAGAACCAGCCAGGGAGAACGTGAGAAGAGGGCAGGGACCAGAGAAACAGGTGGGCCAAGAATAACGCATCATCAAGGAGACCTGGGAGGAGTCAGAAAAGAAGCAGGGAAACCAGGAGAGTTTCGCTGCAAGGAGTGGGAGCTCATTCAGGTCCCTTAGGACAGCGAGCGGGCATGGCCAGATGGGTGGGCCTGGACAGGCTCGTGGGAGGACAGGGGGCTCATGAGAAACAGGCTGAGCCATACCATCCAGGCCTGGGGGAGGGGGGCCTGGACACTGGTGGATCTCATGTGCTCCGTCTCTCACGGGCAGCACAAAGTCTCCCTCAGGACTCTGCTCCCTTGCCCAGTCTCATCCCTCATCGCCTCAGCTCCACACATCTGCCATGGTTCCCCAAGCTTCCCTTCACCACAGCTGCCCCAACACTTGCCCCCTCTTCTCCTCCTGTCCCAGTTCCATGCTATTACGGGTTGGATTGTGTCCCCCAAAAAACTGTACCTGTGAATGTGATAAGGTCCTTAGGGAAGCCCTAATCCAATATGACTGCCGTCCTCAGAAAAAGGGGAAATTTGGACCCAGACATGTACTGAGGGTAGACACTGCGAAGGAAAAAACAGGGAAAGGAGCCTCTGCCGACCAAGGAACACCTGAGGCCGGCAGAGCAGCTGGGAACAGATTCACCCTCAGAGGGAGCCAGCCCTGCTGACTCTTGACTTCTGCCTCCAGAACGGAGAGCCAACACACTTCTGTTGTTTCTGTCACTTGGTTTGTGGGGCTTTGTTGGGGGCATCCCCAGGAAACAAATACAAATGCTAAGAAATGAAAGAGCTTATTTACACAACTCTTTTTGGGTTTTTGTTTTTTCTTTGTCTTGGGCCACCTAGGAACATTGTCACTGGCCTTCCAGTCAACTGGCTACCCTTGAGCCAGGCACCCTCTGCCCAGTCATCTGACAGTGGAGGGGTGACCTGTGATATGGGGCATAGCTGCCCTGAGAGGTGCCCCTTAAAGGGGGTAGGGGAGTAACAGGGAGACAGCTCTCTCAGGAGGGACAGGGGACATTGCAGGTGCTTTTGCATCCCTGAAGCTGAGGGAAGAGAGATTCCGGAGAGGGAGGTAGATGGCATTGTCTTGGGATACAGGATTTGGTGACAAGGGAAACTGACATAAAATCCCTTTGGCCAAAGTGTCTTCCAAAAGAGAGGGACAAATCCACAAATATTTGGGGCATAAAGGATGGACTTTCTAAGTCAACCTTGCCTTCCCATCCTCAAGATATTCACTGTGGCTGAAATAACAAGTCAGTATAACTGGAAACTATTTATTTGAACTTGTGACTCAGCTCTTCCTGAGCTCAAGGAAGTGAAGTCCATAAATCAAGATGATGCTGCATAAGTGCCTCCTCTGGAGTGTTCCCACATGGGCGGGCAATGCTGGCGAAGCCATTAGCAGAAGTGACTGGACCGGCTGTCCGTGAAAGATTTAAAAGAGCCTTGTGTACTCCAGGAGCTGCCCCTTCTCGGAGCTTTCATTTCTGAGGCTTTCCTGATGGATGGCCTCAGCCTTTGACTCCCTCATTTTTACTGTCCAACCTGCCGAGTGCTACTTCCTGGCACAACTTGTAAATTCTATTTTTTCATATTTAGCGGAGGCTTAAGGCTTCTGCCACAGAGAAGTGGGGTGGCTGGATATGCTGTAAGTGTAAAATAGACACCAGATTTGGAAGACTTGAGTTTGTGATTGTGTTTTAAATATATTTACCTGTCCTTTTATTGCTCTCACCAACTTTTGCTCAGGGTCACAGAGATGCTGCTGCAGGTGGGCCCTGCTGGGAGCCCCAGCGGCTTCATCACCCCCTTCCTGCCCATCCCTTCCCTCTCAGACTTTCAGTCGCTCCAGATCTGGTCCAATCTTTCCGTGGTAAAGATGGGAAAACCAAGCATCTGAGAAGAGAAGGGACTTGCCCAGGGTTCCAAGAACCCTAGACCCGGACCCACGGGTGCCCATTCCCCGCTCCTGGGTGACACGGCTGGGCCAGGCACAGGGCGAGGCCCTGTGAACACAAAGACACATAGAACATGGATCCGCTCCTGAGGGACCTCGGAGCCTGACGGCAGCGTGGCTCGGGGAGAGAAGCTGGAGACTCCAGCAGCGACAGCCTCATAATAACGGCTGAGATCTGTGCAGCCGATTGACTGCACCAGTCAACCCCAGGCTACAGCCTCACCTGCTTGCTGCCCCATGATCCTCGCGACACCCTACGGGTGTGAGTACGGTTAGCCTCTCACTATGCAGACCAAGAAAACCAGTCCATGGATTTTCTACTTTTTATTTGAGCCACAGAATCCTTTCTTCAAGTGAAATTTTATATGGAACCCAAATAAATACATCAGGTAAAATCGGGAGTGAGTCCCCCTCACTTATCCCTAACCCTTTGCGGGGGCCTGGAGGCACTTTCTCAGAGCCTGAGATCTCCTGTTGGCATAGTTTAAAAACCAGCCGGGGAGTCAATGCTTTCATTTTTCGGAGGAGCAAATAGAGGCTCAGAGGAGGGAAGGAGCTTAGCAAGGGTCACCCAGGGAATCACTGTCACAATTAGCACTCCAACCACAAGTCCTATGAAGCTCAGGCCTGTGCTCCATCCCTGACACCTCTTCTCTCAGGAAACGGAGGCCTTTTATTAGCAGCTATAAAATACAATCTCTTCCAAGCTGTATTTTAAGACCGAGCTTTCAGTGGGCTCTCTGAACACACTGTTTCCGCCTCCCTCTCACCCTGTCTCTTCCCTACCTCCAGTTCTCCCATTTCCTCAACCACAGGAGGAGAATCCTGCTTTGTAGCAACCGTCCTTGTGAGCCAAGTCGATGAGTGTGGCTTGAAACTGACAGCTTCATAGTTTACCTTAGAGTTTTTGGTTCTTCTCAGTTTATTTCATGTTGTGCCTCATTGCTCCATAATATTCACAGGACTCTTGACATTAGAAAGGGCTTTTTAAATCCTGTGAAATAGGATTTTAGAAATCAACAGCACCTTGGGGTGTGTAAGTGGTGCATTAACTTTCCTGGATGCAGTAAGAGGAGACTTCTTTAGGAAATTTCATGATTTGTACCCCTCAGGGTGGCATCTCTAGGGGAGACCGAATGCCCTACCACATGTCCCTCCTTCAACAGGCCTCACAGTTGTCACCTCCTTTCCTTTCTGGCTCTTTTGCCAGCCCCTTTTCCTCAAGCTGGCTTTGATAAAGGATTTCTTTCTCCCATGCTCCCTCAGCCTGGCTGGTCCATTCTCCACGGTCTGTCCATGACTCTTTTTCTAAGGCTTTTACTATAAAGTATGTAGAAAATGAGGCAACTGGAAGAGGTAACAAGTATGATAAGCTCACAGGGTTCCCAACCTATTTGATGCTCCCCAGAAGTGTGTCCCAGTTGGTCCTGTCCCTGTGTCCCTTCTTGTGTGGTTCTGATGTGACCCAGAGGTGAGGCAAAAAGTGTGTTTTCCAAACTTGGTTTTGTGAGATTCCATTTCTGGGTGCGGTTTCTCAGACACGTGCTTTTATGATAAAAAAAAAAGACTGGGGTAATTCTGCTTGCAACCTATTCCTCTTGGAGACTCCATTGTATACCCACATACCAACACTTTTGAGAAGTCCTGCAGTCCAGAGTCCTTGGGAACTTCATATAACCCAAAACCCGCTTGAGCACCAAAAGCTTGTGTTTGCAGCCCCTCTAAGAGATGCAGTTTTAAGGCAGTTCTGGACATCTCTGTGAGTTGGTTCTGGAAGACTCCAAGCCCTTCATTAGAGTCCCTCTTGGCCCCAGCACAGAGATCATGAATCCTCTCCCCATCCTATCTTCACTTAGGAAAAGCCAAATTAGGCTGCTTTCTGATGGCCTTCAGGAAGGTTTTTTCATCGATACCAGAGCACTGTCAGCTGGTTGTGCTTTCTTTGGAAGTAATAGAAATGGATCAAGTGGTGGGGGGCCATTTATGGTCTGAGCATTGCATTCTTGGGGCCTGGTCAAAGGAGGACGTTAGGCCAAGCTGAGCCATTCTTAGAGAAAAGGGTGGCACTGGGGTTTCTGTATTTGGGAAGCAAGTCCTTCTTATCAAGCGCGCTGTCATATACTTGGACTTCTCCTGCAAATAGGCCCACACATGCACAGGCTTACACTGATAAAATGTGCTCTCTGCTTTCTGAGACAGAGACTTTTTCTGTTAGCTTAGTGAACTTTGGTTTTCATTTATTTTAGATGACTTTAATTATTTTTAATTAACAACTAATCCCAGCTTTTGGATCGATTGATTGATTGTCCTTTCCTAGTTTTCATTTTTCTCTACTCTAGAAAATTCCATCATGATTTCACAGATAAGCCATGGGTGGGTTAGCTGGTTGGCTTGCTTGGAGGTCTACATACGTACATTGTTGTGAAAAAGGTCTTATCTGTTACGTAAGTTTGCCTGGGCTGCTGTGACAAAATTCCAGCACTGGGTGGTTTAAATAACAGAAATGTACTGTCACACAGTGTTGGAGGCTAGAAGTCTGAGATCAAGGTGTTGGCAGCGTGGGTTCCTTCTGGGGCTGGCTTCTGGTGGCTTGCTGGCAATCTTTGGCATTCCTTGGCTTGTAGTAGCATCACCCCAATTTCTGCCTTCATTGTCACATGGTGTTCTCTTAGTCGCTGTGTCTGTGTCCAAATTTCCCCTGTTTATAAGGATCCCAGGTAAAATATTGGATTGGGGCCCACTCTATCCAGTAAGACCATGTCTAAACTTAACTACTTACATCTGCAATGACCCTATTTCCAGGTAAGATCACATTCTAACTTGCAATGTGATACTAGGTTACTGAGATACTGGGGGTTAGAAATTCAACATATGAACTTTTATTTTTATTTTATTTATTTATTTACTTTTTTGAGACTGGATCTCACTCTGTCACCCAGGCTGGAGTGCAGTGGTGAGAACGTGGCTCACTGCAGCCTTGACCTCCTGGGCTCAAGCGATCCTCCCACCTCAGCCTTCTGAGTAGCTGGGACTATAGGTGCCGCACGACCATGCCCGGCTAATTTTTGTATTTTTTGTAGAGATGGGGTCTCACTATGTTGCCTAGACTGGTCTCAAACTTCTGGGCTCAAGCAATCCTCTTACCTCAGCCTCCCAAATTGCTAAGATTATAGGCATGAGCCACCGCACCCAGCCTTATATATGAGTTTTTAGGAGACACAATATAACTCATCACACTGATTCTATGCACGGTACTACATTTAGCTAAGCTGGAAGACAATAGGGCTCGAGGTCCTGCTGTCCCTCCTAGCTCAGGGGAGGTGGTGTGGTGGAGTAGAGAGCACCCTCGGACTGATGTCAGGGGTCCTGAGTCAAGCCCTAGGCCATCCCTCAGTTTTTTCACTGATGAAAATATTTTAATTAAAAGACCTATTAGTATCCAGGAAGATCTTCAAGGTATAAAAAAGGGGGGGGAAAAAAAAAAGACGAACCTCCAGGATATGTGGAGAGGCTCAGATGAGTTAACAGGTCTGAAAATGTCATGGTTATGGGATGTAGCAGAGACAGGGTCCAAACATAGGCGTTAGGTGTCATCTGTGAAACAGGAAATGAACGGTAGGCTTCTCCAGCAAGAGAGAGCAGTCTGGGAAGCAGCAGAGGTGAACCCTGGTTCCCCAGGTCCTGATGGGGAACCCTCTGAACTTCTTCCCTCTGAACTGGCTCCCTCTGGGGAGAAATGGGGGCTCTGGACTAGGCAGCCCCCTGGCCATGCCACTGGGTGACTCCGCAGAGAAGGTCTGCAGCCAGCAGACCTGAGTTTAAATGTGGAGCTGCTGCTTCCTAGTAGTGTCGTTTGGGTAAGTCACTTAACCTCACTAAGTCCTTGTCTATGAAATGGGGATAATAGTAAATACCTACCTCATAGGTTAAATGAGAAAGTCCTTGTGAAGTACTTAACATGCAGCTTGACATACAGTAGTAAAAGTTAGCTATTTCTATAAACTACCTTTGGTAAGGATTGAATGAGATGGTGTAGGTGACGGGCCTGTATGCAGTCGGTGCTCAATTAACCATCGATACTCCCCTGCCCCTTTTAAACTCAGTTTTGGCAGAGTTTCCAGCATTCATGATTACCTCTGGTGTGTAGGGTGAAGGGTGGAGAGTTATACAGAAAAGTATTTGAACTCCTTGAAGAATAACATTGTTTTCAGGCACTCATAAGCCATTTATAATTACCCATTTACTTGTAATTAATGTCCATGCCAATTATAACCAATTACAATTCATTAACTTACATGCTCTCAGGACTTTACCTTGCACAGTTTTATTAGAGAATTAGCCAAACTTAGTGTAGTGTTCCACCATAGTAATGATTATCCTGGTGATTCATAAAATGTACCCAGGCCACTGCGTGAATGATGAGCCTCCATTTGCTCTGAGAGAGCACATTTGAGATGGGTCTTTCTAAGATTCCTGTCTTTCTGGTAGGTATTAATCAGCGCAGAAACTCAGGAGACACAGGCAAGTTCTTCCACAATGTCGTACAGACGAGAACTAGAGAAATACCGTGACCTGGATGAAGATGAAATCCTTGGAGCCCTCACAGAGGAAGAGCTCAGGACCCTGGAAAATGAGCTGGATGAGCTGGACCCTGATGTGAGTAGGTGCTAAAGGGGAGCACACTGTCACCAGTGAGGGGAGCTGGGGAGGGACAGGTGGATGCTTCCTAAAGCCACCACTTCCTTTTTCCTTCCATGGCAATGACGTTAGAATAACTTTGCCTTTGCAGATTTTTCTTTTAATGTGTTGTATTAGAGTTCTCCAGAGAAAGAGAGAACCAATAGGGTGTGTGTGTGTGTGTGTGTGTGTGTGCATGTAGAGACAGAGAGAGAAGGGGAGAGAGAGAGAGATTTATTATAAGGCGTTAGCTCACAAGGCTGTAGAGACCGGCAAGATCTGCAGTTGCTAAGGTGGAGACCCAGGAGAGCCGATGGTATAGTTCCAATACAAATACAAATAACCAGCAGGCCGAAGACCCAGGAAGAGTTGGGTCTGGGAAAAGATGTTTTAGTTTGAATCCAAAGGCAGAAAAAAGCCAGTGTTCCAGCTCAAGGCAGTCAGGCAGGAGGAAATCCCCACCTACTTGGAGGAGGGTCAGCTTTTTTTCCCTATTCAGGTCTTCAACTGATTGGATGCCCTCCCGCCGCCATATCAGGGGGAACACTCTGTGTTACTCAGTCTACTGATTCAAATATTAATCTCATCCAGAAACACCCTCACAGACACACCCAGAATCATGTTTGATCAAATGTCTGAGCATCCCATGGTCAAGTCGACACCTAAAATTAACCATCACAGTCTACCCCTTGTCAGCTTGGTACACATGTACATCTCTTTAAACCATACTTAATTTCCAAATAAAGACAGTAATGATGTCATAATTCTGCCTAACGTGATACAACTATCGTGTTAGGAAAACACAGTATCACCTTCCCCAGAAGAGGAGGTAAAGTCCATGAGTGATGTTTGTTCTTCTCCTTGCTGTCCTGTAACTTAAATACTATAATGTAAAATTAATGATACTTAAATCCTATTATACAAAGCCAATACAATCAATAACAGTAAAGTCAGTATCAAACAATCTTGTGTTACGTGATAAGGGAATAAGAAAGGGAAAAAGCAAAGATATTTGCTACACACACTCACACACACAACACAAGTGTTCACAAAATAAGGAGGAAGTACTCATGACAATTACAGTCTTCATTTCTGTAACTACTCAGGTAGTTGTGGCTGGTATTGATAACTACCCTGCTTCATTACCCATTCTTTGCCTTTAGCAAGCACCTCAGCTGGTTGTGGTTCTTTACCCGATGGGGTGACCTAAGCTTTCATTTCTGAAAGGCCTAGGCCGTTAGTAGTCCTGCCTGGATTAGTTTGTTGTAGTTTTCCATGGACCCTAATCACAGGGCATGGTAATACTTAAAAATGCCCTAAGGGCTCTCCTCTATCCAGACATACACTTTCTCACCTCCCTTGTGCAATAGCTATCCAATTTCTCCTTAGTAGTCAGCGTCCGTCACCCCCAGTAACTCCCTTCTTTGCTCGTTGATTCAGAGTCATGAGGAGCCCAAAGCAGGCTGGTGGCAGTTTTAACTTCCAGTTTAATGGAATTGTTGTGTCTCCTAGTGGAACTTTCCTCCTTTGAAACTAAGACTTCTAGGCCAGCAGGCTATAAGGTCATGGGAACAATAAGTGAAAGTTTTGCTAGTGGATCACTAGGAGTAATGGTGAGTGGCGCCACTCCTGTTTCCAACCTTGATTCCCTGACCCATGAATCCTAGCTATGGGAGAAATGGCATCAGCAACTGCCACTGATTCAGAGCATATACCGCCTTCTGGAGAATGTTGCCCCAGCCTGTAAGGTGTGGCCACCTAGCTGGCACTGTAACTGTGTCTTCAAAAGGCCATTACCCCATTGTATCAAGCCAGCAGCTTCAGGATGGTGGAGAACATGTGTCATGGAATGAATGAGCTGAGAAATAAGGGACCAGAAGAATCCTTCTCATTTAATGTTTGATGTTTTATCATTGCATTTCTTAGTTGGCACATTTAGAAGTGTGTTTAATGCTCAGAATTCATCCCTGCAGTCAGGGTACACAGTGTTAAGAGTCAAAAGTCTGCTTGGTTGTGTATGTGGTTTAGCAAGTCACACTAGAACTGTAAGCATGGACATAGAGGGGTTCGTAGGTGGCCTCCTAGACAGGGGTCTTCATCCTACAGCTATATCCCAGGCACCCAGGTCAATGACCAGCGCAGAGAAGGTAGATAATGAAAGTTACTGAGCTGAGTAAATGTTCCATGTTATATATTTTTAATTAAATATGGAATGTATCACATTCTTTTTTTAAACCAGCCATTGCTCAACTCTGGTTTCATAGTGATCCATAAAGAAAACAACACTTCAATCTCACTCACACACAGATGGCCACTGCTAACATCCAGGAGCACAGTGCAGATGGAAAAATGCAGGACTAGAAGTTAGGTGTTTCGCTTCCAATCCCAGCCCTGTCTCTTCCACTCCATGTGACCGTGGACCAAGCTGCCATCCTTCCTAGACCTCAATGTCCCTAGTCATGGAATAACAGAGTTGGTTGGTCATTTTCAGGGTTAAACTAACCTGACTTATAATCTGGTCTTATACCCAGGTGTGATTAAGTGGCTTCATTCCAGATAACTCAGAATCCTTGCCTTGGGCTCCTGGGTCCCAGGCCCCATGGAATTACACATCCCTCCAGCAGTGTGTCCTCCTCTTCCTGATATTCATGACCTTCCCCTGCCTACCACGAGAACATGGTTTCCTGATGAGGCTGCTCAAATTGATCAGAAGTCAGCATTGGTGGAAAGAGCCTTGCGTTTCTTTCTTCCCCCGCATCATCTCTCCCCATTAGCCTGTGTTTCAGTAAAAACAAGCCATGTAGGCAAGAAAAAAATCAAGCTGTAAAATTATTCTGTTCTAATTCTATCCTAGATCACTGTCACACAGAATTCCAAGAACAAACAACTTTATAAAGGGAGAACAAAAGAGGCATGTAGCCAATTCCAGTTAACTCAATAAATGTGACTTGGTTACCTGCCGAGCACCAAGCACTGTGCTGGGCACCAACAGGGGAGCCTGGCTGGGACTCTGCCTTCCAGGAGCACAGGCTGGTGGGGACACAGGCATAATACACTGCGCTCGACAGGGAGCAGACAGGAAGCTCTGCCAGGAGATGAACTCTTACTGGTGCGAGGCATCACAGAGCAGGTAACACTGGAACTGGGCCCTGGATTTTTCTAATTCCATGCAGAGTGAAGGCCTTGAGAAAGGCCACAAGGAGAGTGTTGTGTAGGGAAGGTAATTGGGGATGGGAATCTTAGTGTGGTTTCTGTGGAGGGTCAGATGAGACTAGAAAGGGGGGTTGGGATAGATAATGTGGGGGAAGACGGGACAGCAGGGTTTAGACTTTGCTCAGTAGATTCAGGGAGCCCAAAGGGTCAGAGACTCAAAGAGTTCGTTGGTTTTGGGAGGTGACACTGAGGACACATGGCCTGGAGGGGTGTCAGGGAGATGGGTGAGAGAAGGGAGGCGTTCCCGCGGGGGAATCTTTGCCACTCCCAGGGAGAAGTGCACCTGAGGGCCCCGTGGGCCTTTTGGGCTATTTGAGTTGCCCTGAGCTGCTGCATGGGGATGAGGTCAGGTCAGGCTGTGGCTGCAAATAAGGCAGGTGAAGACAAGGGTCAGAGCCAAGCGTCAGACCTGGGAGTGGAGGGGGACAGATGGAGGAGGTCTCTCAGAACCCAGAGTGCATCCACCAGGAACTGCATTCCGTTTCACCCCCACAGTGGCAAAGAGCTCCCTCAGGTCTGCCACCCCACATATCAGAGCATCCAGCCTCAGCAGCAAATACCCAGGGCCCCTGCAGCTCTCACACAGCCAGCTCGCCCGCCCAGGTGATTAGCAGGCAAGGGACACTCCACTTGTGCTACTGGAGGGACAGGGCACCTGGGGCTCAGCTTGCTGAGGGTCACAGAACCCGGGCAGGCACGGAGACTCGGATTTCAAACAGGCTCCAGAGTGTGTGCACCTCCCGCTCTGGCAGGAGAAAAGTAACTGAGCACAGAGGTGTGCGAGCGGGCATGGGCCATCTGAGACCTGCGATTCTCACACCACTGTGGTTTCCCAGTTGGCATTTTCAAAGACCCCTTTCTCTTTCAGTTCAAAGAAAAGAGAAGAGAAACCAGAGAGAGGATAGGAGATAATGGAGGCCAGTGGATTTCTGTCCCAGTCACACAATCGGCCCCTTCATTAAGATCAGCTCTGTTACCTGATTTGCAAGACAGTATGTGAGCTTCGAAAAGGCCTAGAGGGCCTCCCTTCTTTTGGAGAGCACAAACATTCCAGTTCTAGTTTCACCCTCCCTTGGCCCATGCTCTGAAATCACAGCACAGGGAGAGGCCAAAGATATGCAGACAATGAGAGACTCCTAGCTGGCCAGCAGGTGTCCGCCCCTCCCACCGCTTCAGAGCAGGAGCAGAGCCCAGAGAGGCGAAAGAACTTGCTCTAGGTCATACATCCAAGCAGAACCAGATCCGAACCCTGGTCCCTTGGCACCAAGGCCACTGCCCTCTCTGTTACAGTCCATATTCCTCCTGTTTTTATTTTTGTTTAATGAGTGCTTAGATGACACTCACTATTTGCAGGTGCTGTTCTAAGGACTTTGAAAATATTAACTCATTTGACCATCATCATGATCCTAAGAGGCAGGCCCTGTTATCATCCCCATTTTACAGATGAGGAAACTGAGAAGTGAAGTAACTTGTCCAAAGTCCCACAGCTAGGCGATGGCAGAGCCACTATGTGTGGTCTGGAGTCCACAACTTAGCCATGCCACTGCAAGTCCTCATGGGAGTGTTCAGGGAGAGAGCTTGGCTGCAGATGTGCTCTAGTTTTGTGGTTGGGGGCTGCTGTATGAAAATCATCCCTCTTTTTTCTGGGAAAGAGCCTGAGGTGCAGAAGTCCAGATTCCAGTCCTGGCTCTGCTCCGGACGTGATTTTCCTTCTTTGGATCTCAATTTTCCTGCCTGTAAAACGGATGCGGTCGGCCTAGATGGCCTTGGAAGCCCCCTCCAGCTCTAACCACATATGATTTATTTGAACCATTCTTGGCTGTCTCAGTACCTGAATTCAACAAACACTTCAAAGGGTGAGCTTCTGGTTATGCAATTGTTAAGCCCCAGTGTCATGTGACAGAATGGAGTACGAGGACTTGGAAAGCAGCTCTGTTTGCAGCAGAGGATTCCAAACTTGTGCGCATTAAAAAAAAAAAAAAAAAAAAGTCCCCGAAACTTTCTATCTCTCACTCTGGAAAAACTCGAGCTTATCATGAGATTGTTGCACTTGGACTCCCTCGGGAAAGGAATGCTTCATGTGCTAAAAGTATCCGCTGTTGACTGATTCCCCAGAGGATCTGCCCTTTCTCGTCTCTCTGGAGTTAAGTGGATGCTGCTCTGAAGCGGAGCCAGTTCCTCAGTTCAGATTGCCTTTGTACCAGGTGGTGGGGGCAACACAGAGAGAGGTTTTAAGAATGACAAGTCATTGTGACTTCTGCAGAGAGCAGTGTACAGTTTTCTTATGAGCAATAGACGCTCAATACTTCCTGGGTGTGCCATGAGCAAAGCCCTATGTGGGTTATCTCATTTAGTCCTCAGGGAGGGTTCAGTCATTAGCCCCATTTTAAAGATGGAGAAGCCGAGGCTTAGAGATATAAAGTAACCTGCCCAGGATGCAATCTGAGTGGTGCTGGGATTCCAACCTGGATAGTCTTGGCCCGGTAACCTGTGCTGTTGACTGCCATCCCCTGGGAGCACCTCTAAAACTAGCCCAGAAGGAAACTCAGAGAGCAGACTGGAGAATTATGAGCAAATTGTTATTTCCAACTTGACTTCTTTTGAAGTTGTTATGTTATTTTCTTTCTTTTTTTTTTTTTTTTTTTTTTTTTTTTGAGACAGAGTCTTGCTCTGTTGCCCGGGCTGGAGTGCAGTGGCTGGATCTCAGCTCACTGCAAGCTCTGCCTCTCGGGTTTACACCATTCTCCTGCCTCAGCCTCCCAAGGAGCTGGGACTACAGGTGCCGCCACCTCGCCCGGCTAGGTTTTTGTATATTTTTTAGTAGAGACGGGGTTTCACCGTGTTAGCCAGGATGGTCTCGATCTCCTGACCTCGTGATCCGCCCATCTCGGCCTCCCAAAGTGCTGGGATTACAGGCTTGAGCCACCGCGCCCGGCCTATGTTATTTTCACAATAAATACTAATCTTTAAAGAAAAGAAGAATCCACCAACACAAGGAATTTAACCGTAAATATTGATGGTTAATGAGGCTTTGGGGAAAAGGCAGAACATTTTTTAAACTGTCTCAGTAAAAGGCTCAAAATATTCACAGGAGAGAAGATGGTAGAGATAATTCAACCTTGTAAAGAAACTGGGTCCTAAGAGTTGATTTTAAAGTCAGCTGTCAGGAATCTGCAATACAATATAACCATACAGACAATAATGGAAAACCACAGAGCCTCTGCAAAGCCTGGATAATAATAACCATGATTTTCTACCGAGGTGTTTTTTGTTGTTGTTGTTGTTTGTATTTTTTTTTTTTTTTTTTTTGAGACAGGGTTTCACTCTTGTTGCCCAGGCTGGAGTGCAATGGCGTGACCTCTGCTCATTGCAACTTCCGCCTCCCAGGTTCAAGTGATTCTCCTGCCTCAGCCTCCCGAGTAGCTGGGATTACAGGTGCGCATCACCAGGCCCAGCTAATTTTTGTATTTTTAGTAGAGGTGGGGTTTCACCGTGTTGGCCAGGCTGGTCTCGAACTCCTGATCTCAGGTGATCCACCTGCCCTGGCCTCCCAAAGTGCTGGGATTACAGACGTGAACCATTGCACCCAGCCTCTGCTAAGGTGTTCTTACATGCCAGGTGCTATGCTAAGCATTTTATGGGCATCATTTCATAAAATATTTACAAGGATCTTATAAGATTGATCCTCATAGGATGAGGTTAATGTCATTCTGTAGATAAAGAAATAGGTGCCCAGAATCACACAGCTATTGATACAGTTCAGACAGATGCTGCCTTCCTTAGTCCATAATGTGTCAAGAGTTCTGAGAACAGACTGGGTGCGGTGGCTCGCACCTATAATCTCAGCACTTTTTGGGGCCAAGGCAGGCAGATTACTTGAGGTCAGGAGTTCGAAATCAGCCTGGCCAACATGGAGAAACCCTGTTTCTACTTAAAATACACAAATTAGCTAGGCGTGGTGGTGTGCACCTGTAATGCCAGCTACTTGAGAGGCTGAGACAAGAGAATTGTTTGAAACCTGGGAGGCGGAGGTTGCAGTGAGCCAAGATCACACCACTGCACTCTAGCCTGGGTGACAGAGCAAGACTCCATCTTAAAAAAAAAAAAAAAAAAAAAAAAAAAAAAAAGAGTTCTGAGAACAAAGGGCCATGAATTGCAGGATGAAATAATGGAAAACAGAAATGGAGAATCCCAGAGCTCCAAGGACACTTAGAAATCATCTAATAGTACCCCACCAGGCATCTACATATGTGGTACTGGTAGAGAAAGCCTGATTTTGGAGTCTGTCCTGGACACAGTTGGTGTTTTCTGTATTTCATCAAATCCTCATACCATCCTCTGAGGTGTCATTATTACCATTTCACTGATGAAACATCCAAGCATCAACAAAACCCTGAAGTGGAAAGACGGGAAAGGACTCGTTCAAGGTGACACAGCAAGTCAGCAGCAGAGCCAAGGCACCCACCTGGTACTTCCTGTCACTCCACATGGCTTCCCATTAGACGATCATAAAATCCTCCTACTCGTGTCCTAAATCATATCCTTTAAGGCAAAGACACTCTTGGCCATCCAGGAAGCAGCCAAGTTTGGTCCACAGGGCCATGATTCTCCTTTGTAACACAAACCGGCAGAATCGCAAGCCCAGGATAGAAGTAAACAGTTGAAATGGAAAGAAATAAATCTCTCCTCTAAAAATAGGCACACATCCTTAGAAACACCGCCTGCCGTGCACGGAGATGAGGACGGGCCTGGCGGGGTGAGGGCAAGTCAGGCCAGGCGTCTGTGTGTCCCTATCCCATCCTCTGCCTTCTGGACCCATGACCACCTCTCCCAACCCCTCCTCTGGCTGGGGAACCTCCTTGACCTGAAGCCCCTCACTTCCTCCCATTTTTCAAGGCTTGACCTTTCCTCCCCTCCCTCAGAAGCCTTTTAGACTCTTTCACCTTCACACCCCTAGCACAGCACCTGCTCCGCCCTGACGACACTGAGCTGTTTCCTTTTTGATTTTGACATGTTGAATAGGAAACATTGTAAACACATAGGAGAGTACAGTATACACCTATGTTCTCATCATCTGAATTTAGCAAACGTTAAAATTTTGCCTTATTTGGTTCTGATCATTCTTAAAAGAAATCGCTACAGATAAAGTTTAAACCCTGCCTTTCTGTGTCCCTTTCTATTCACCATCGCTGCCACTCTACTGAGCGCTTTCTACTGGGAGGCAGCAAACCGAGTACCCACAACGTCATGTAAGTGACCTACATGAAGGAAGGAAGATGGGTCAGTTTTCTTGAGCCATGTGGTCATCTTGGCTTATCTATTACTTTCTCACTTTTAAAGATAGGTGTATATAAGAAAAATTCTCCCTTACCATCTACATTTTCAGAAATAAAAGCAACTGCAAAACCAGTGCTGTGTAGTAACTGACCTTGGCCTCTGTGTCAGAGGCAACAGGGAGTGGTGGGGACTGAGGCAAATGGGAGTTTGTCTAAAGGGCCCACCATTTTCAGCTCCACTAATTGTTGCCAGTATGAGAGTACAGACCTGGTATTGCCACGTCACCTAATGTTTCCAGAGATGTTGGAAATCTGGATTTTAAAAAAATGTGTAAGCTCCTTATTTTAAAATGCTGATAGCTCATTTAAATGCACAGGCCAGACAAACCCAACCAAGTGTTAGCATTTAATTTGCCTGTAGGCCTCTCAGTTTGCAGCTCTGGTTCTACCTCGTATGGCAGATGTTTGTTTTAGCATAGAAAATAGACACATACACAAACATATACATGTATGATTAGATGAAAAGCACCTAGCCCAGTGCCTAGCACATGGTGGTCCTTAATAAATGTGAGCCTGAGTATATGATTTGTCCACTAGAATCTAAGTTTTTTGAGACTGGGAAACATACTGTATGGCCACAGATACAGTGCAGCCAGGTATAGTTGTGCAAGTTGCACGCTGTACTCCAGGAGACACTGTTCACATAGACTAGAGAGTGAATCATGTCCTTGGCTTAGTGCAGTGCACAACCTGCACAACCAGATGTGACTGCCCTGGCAGAGCACCTCCATAATGCAGTGTCTGTTCAGTTGAATGAAAGTGAATGATCATACCCAGTGATGGTAAAACTGACTGGCAAGAAGCTGCTTCTGTATGGAGTTAAACCCTTATTCTGAGGTTTCAAGATAAAAGGGCTCTTAACCCTCATTTTACAGATAAGGAATCCAAAACCAGAGAGAACTCGTGCCCCATCTGTGGCCTCACAGCCCTTGGCTGAGAACCCAGGTTATCAGGTAGGGTGCAGCTTCGCTACAAGTAACAGAGACTCAGATAAATGTGATTTGTGCAGTGTTTTATCCATCCCTCAGGTAAAAGTCCACAGGTAGGCAATCTAGGGCTGGGATGCAGCTCAGCTGCCCAGACTTCTCAGAGTCCTAGACTCTGTCCAGCTCATCTTTCTGCCATTCCTAAGGTTTAGCCCTATAGCCATAATAGCCACATTCCAGGCATCCAAATAGAGAAAAAGGGGGGAGGGATAAAAGAAAGGAGAAAAGCCAGGATTCAAGTCCCTTTTAAGGAAAGTTACCAGAAATTGCCACTGGACACTTCTCATATAATTGCCTGAAACTTAATTATATGACTCAACCTAGCTGCAAGGGAGCCTGCAAAGTGTAGCCTTTAATCTGAGCAGCCAAGAACTCAACTAAAAAGTGGAGGCTTTCTTTTATTGCTAAAGAAGGGGAAGCTGGAATCAGGGATGATTTGGAGTCTATCACTGTGATTTCACTAGTGTGATGGCCTGATGTTCTGCTCTGCTAAAAGCCCTGAGATGGATTGAGAGGAGTTGGCAGGAATTTAACCAAATCTAGGTCCTCAAAGAAAGCATTATAAAGGTCTCACTTTTTAGCTTGGCACTTTCCAAAACCCACAACAGTGAACCTTGGTCTCATACTAGACACTCCCCAACTCTGACACCTTTCATAATATGTCCCTCTCCCCAAAACCCACTTGGGAACAGCAGCTGGGTGGAAAAGCCAATGGCTTGGGACAGCAGGTGTGATGTGGGCCTGAAGGGAGTCCAAGTCATACCACCCTGTTCCCAGCTGGAGCATCAGTGTTGTGTGACTGTGGACAACTCAGACCACATTCTCTTAGCATTCAGGGCTTGGTGCTGGGGATTCAGAGAAGACTAAGATATATCCCAGCTGGCCCTTGAGGGGCACCCGGTATCCTTGGGGAGAGACATACGGCATAGATATGCTCCACAGAGTAAGATGAGCATTATACAAGAACTGGCAACATGCCTAGGGGAGTTCGGAGCAAGATTCACCAGATCAGTATGGAGAACCCTGTAAAGGCTGAACAGGGTGCTCCAGGGAAGGGCTTTGAAAGATTAATGCAGGGGAGCTGGAGTGACGGAATTCCAAGTAGAAGGCACAGCCTGAGCAAAGGCATGTCAGTGGGAGAGTGCAGGGCATGGCTGTGGAATGTGGAGCAGCCTGGAGTGGCTAGAACATGGGCTACTTGATGAAGGGAAGAGGCTCAGGAAGCTGGAGAGGTGGGAGTAGGTTGGAGTCAAATCATGGAAAGCTCTTCATGCCTGGCTGATCAATTGGTCGAGATTCCGTAGGTCAGGGAAGTGGTTGGGCATCTGTGAGTATGTTGGGGAGTGATGTGATCGGGTGTACATGTCGGTGGCGTCTAAGGAGCAGAGGTGGAGAGACCTGAAGCAGGGAACCAGCCAGGAGGCTGCTCTGGTGGTCCCGGCAAGAGTCACAAGGGCTGGAACAAGGGTGATGCCCATGGGAGGAGACATTTCGGAACACTGCAGCCTCAGATCCTAATGCCTCCCCTAGCAGGCCATGCCACCCTCATCTGCTGGGCTTCTGCTGCACCGTGCTTTCTCTCTCCCTGTGATGCCCCTCCACTCCCTCTCCTCACTTGGCTGGCTCCTCCCTGGCCCCTCAGACTCAGTTCAGGACCACCTCCTCCAGGAAGCCCGGGGCTGAGTAAGGTGACCACACCACTGAGATGTGTATCTCCCCTGTGGCTGCGAGCCTCTCTGGGCCGGGATCACACCGTCATTGTTTCAGGACACCCAGTCCCCAGCACAACAGGAACATGGAACATTTTCCCTGCACATGAGGCAGGAAAGGAGGATTAGGGGAAAGCCAGGGAGGGAAGGTTTGACCCCACCTTGTACTGTGAATATCAGAGAGAGACCGTGCTGCTATGATAAATAGGTACCACCACGAGTAATTACTGGATTCGGGCTACAGGAGTGCCTTTGGATGTCGGCATTAATGCCCTATAAAGTTGACTGGGGAAATGGCAGTTATTGAGTTTCACCAGCCCTGCATCAAGGTCAGGGCAGCTGAGCCAAAGGCCTAGCTCTTTGTGAAGAGAAAGCAAAGAGGGGGAGGAAGAGTCCCAGAGTGTGGGTGTTGGGGCAGAGGCTGTGTCTGGAGCGGGTGGGGCTCTTCGAGGTTTGGATCCTGCTGGTCCCTTTGTAACGTCAAGACGCTGTGACTGGGGCAAGAGTGGGCTCACCCCGTTGTCCCTGTCACACTCTCAGGCTAAAGTTTGTGAGAAGAGCGCTCCACTGAATCATTTCCAGTGGGATCTGGAAGCTGCTGGCCAGTAATGCAGAGGCAGAGATCTGTATATCAGGACGGGACCATAAGTGCCTAAGCTTTACATAAGGAGAAACAGACCTGGCAGATAACTGGAAAATAAATCCTCAAGCCAGTTAAAAACTTTTGTTTTTCCAGTCAAATCCCTTGTAAAAGGCAACTAGGGGAGCTGCTGGCCTGTGAAAGGTTTGGCCTGGCATGGCCTGGCCCGATGTGGAGCTGGGTGGGTGTCTAGGGCACACTTAGGTTAAATTGTTTGAAATGGGAGGAGGGAAGAGGAGTCAGCTGGAAGTTTGAAAAGTGAGGCCACTTTGGTTTCACTCCTACCCTGGGACAGTTACTTAGTGCTCCTCGGCCTCGGTTTCTCCATGTGTAAACTGAGACTCATTTGATAAGCAGGGGAGTGGAGAGCTGGCTTTCTAACACTTGGGGAGGAGACCTGGCTCTCACGTGCGGCCACATCTGGTTTCCAGGATCTGTTCCCAGAGGACAGCAGTCAGGTGGGATGGAAAGTTTTTTGTGGGATGGAAGTCAAGAGTCCCAGGCTCTTGGTCCAGTGTATGACCTCAGGCGAGGCGCCTCCCTTTCCCGGCCCTTGGCTTCTTCCAATCCCTGATAAAGCGGTTGTACCACCTGTCCTGTCCTCTTCCAAGAAGCTGTATGTAATTCAGTCACAGAATAGCAACCTGGGATCCCAGAGCCCAGACCCAGGGGTCATGTTTTGCATTCCCTCGTCCTTAGATATAGCTGATATATTTGGGAAAAGTGATAAAAATTCCTTGTTTTCTGTCACTGTGAAGAACCAGGTTAAAGGTTTTGCATGGTTTTATGCACGGTGAGCCACCAGTCTGAAGATAGTTATATAGATCCTTGACCATGCTAATATATATATATGCTAATTATATACAGTGTCATTTTTATGTAAACTCAGCCTTCCCAGCTGTGAGGCTAACAAGCTATGTGACTTTAGGCCAGTGACTTCAGTTTTCTATGCCTCAGTTTCTCCACTGGAAAATGAAAAAAATCATTGGTCTAGAGGATCTCTTAGGGCTTTATAGTTCTGAGCTGCCAGGAGTCTATGATCCTTTTAATGCATGTGTGTGTGCATGTGTGCACGTGTATGTGCACATGTGTGATCATGTGTGCGTGTGTACATCTGTGTGTGTATGTGTACATGTTTGAGTTGTGTGTTATCTATGTGTGAACATCTGAACAAGCCCACAAAGTTCTAGCCAGGATGGCTTCTCACGAAGCCCTATCTATAGCAATGATAACTGTGCAGATACTTGATATTTAGCTTTACTGGCACCTGTCTGCAGGGTGTTAGAGCTCCTAATGGCACAGTTAAGGATCTGTCCAAGTTTCCATTGTCCTTGGAACAACTGGACTCCAGAGTGTGGGTGTGAAAATTAGACTGCGATGTTAGCCTGCCAAGCTGCACATCCGAGTTTTTTTTTTTTTTTTTTGAGACAGAGTCTCGCTCTGTCGCCCGGGCTAGAGTGCAGTGGCCGGATCTCAGCTCACTGCAAGCTCCACCTCCCGGGTTTACGCCATTCTCCTGCCTCAGCCTCCCGAGTAGCTGGGACTACAGGCGCCTGCCACCTCGCCCGGCTAGTTTTTGTTTTTGTATTTTTTAGTAGAGACGGGGTTTCACCGTGTTAGCCAGGATGGTCTCGATCTCCTGACCTCATGATCCGCCCGTCTCGGCCTCCCAAAGTGCTGGGATTACAGGCTTGAGCCACCGCGCCCGGCCTTCGAGTTTTAATTCTACAACATTTAAGGGGAAGTCACCATTTTAAAAATCAAGAGATGGGAACTGAATACAGGAAAGGTTGCCGAATTTCCACCTCTATAGTCATTTTCAAGAACAAATTAAACTTTGTATTTTCAAAATTCTAAAAATTCTAAATTTAAAACCTATGTGTATACCTCTTGCTTTCTCTAGCCCAACACCTGATATGGGCAGGATACACAGTAAATATTCGTGAAATAAATGAATGAATATTTTGGCTTTCTTACATGGAATTTTAGTTTGCTAGGAACCTTAGATCAGATGTGGCATAATGGCAGTTTATGGGCCGAGTCTGCCTAGCAGATATGTTTTATTTGGCCTGAACATTGTTTTTAAAATATTTGGACTATGTGTCAATATTTTAAAATCAAGAGATTTCACACAAAAAATGAGCAGATCGAATAACAACATCCACATTCCTACATGTCAACAGTTCGCTGGAGCTGGGTAGTATGGAGGTACGAACGCTCCAGTGTGCCCCAGTCCCCCCCACTCACAGGTAACTCACAGCTATTATATAATTTTAGCCTAAGATCAGAGATAATCTAGAATTTCCTCCTCCTTAAAACCCGCACTAAATTTCCTGTCTGGTAATGATAAAAAGATCATGCAGGTATTAGTCACTGCCCTCCTCAGATGAGCAAATTTCCAATTGTTAAATAGGACGTGGAGATTTCCTTAGACTCCTATATACAAATCTCATAACCTGTCTTTGGGGTAAGGATGTTTGTGTGACAAGTGCATGTGACTTTCAGTGCCCCTAATGAATTGATGGCTGCTTTGGTGGAGTCAGATTGATGCTTCCCTTTGAACTAACTACAAAAAAAAAAAAAAAAAAAAAAAAAGGCACTTGCCCAGCAAATTTATCCTGTGCACATTTTAAGATTGAGATTTAAATTCCTTATAGGTTAAATGAATTCAATTTCCCACAGGCACCATGAAAGTATACCTTTAAATGTAATGTATAGGCTTGTTATAGATTCTTCTTTGCTATTCAGTAAAGTAGACCTTCCCCTCCCTTTAGGATCTTGATTACCATGTGTTTAGTGAATAACTATGTGTAATTAAGCTTTTTCTCTAGGCCAGGCACGGTGGCTCATGTCTGTAACCCCAGCACTCTGGGAGGCCAAGGTGGGTGGATCACAAGGTCAGGAGTTCAAGACCAGACTGGCCAACACAGTAAAACCCCATCTCTACTAAAAATACAAAAAAAAAAAAAAAAAAAAAATTAGCCGGGCATGGTGGCACGCACCTATAATCCTAGCTACTCAGGCTGCTAAGGCAGGAGAATCACTTGAACCTGGGAAATGGAGGTTGCAGTGAGCTGAGATAGCGCCACTGCACTCCAGCCTGGGCAGCAGAGACAGACTCCATCTCAAAACACAAAACAAAGCAAAACAAACAAACAAAACGACAACAAAAAAAGATCAACAAAGAAAAACTTTTCTCTGATCTTACTCTACTTTCTCCATTCACCTCTCATCTCCCTGGTTACTCCAAATTTTTCAATTTCTCTTTGTGGGGTCATAACCCTACCTCTTAACACACTGCCTGGACACATAGCATTCATTTAGCAGATGTTTATTGAATGAATAAGAAATAAGGGAATGAGAGGTGCTTTTCTATGTATACGTGATCACCAAATACTCTCCTGGTCAGAGCCAACAACAGAATGGTTGTGGGAACTCTTTTCCTCACCTATTGGGTAGCCCGGGTCTGAGAGTCAGTATTAGGTTCTAATAATTGTGAGAGCTCTATGGCGATATCTTCAGGCTCATTTAACTTCTCCACAACTAATTTACATCATAAGGTAAATTACATTGTAAAACAGGCACCATTTGAAATTTGGCCAGCTCTAGCCTGGCCGGTCTCAGCATCACCATGAACCACTGGCACACGAAGAGCTTTCTGTCCTCAGCATTCCATGACCATTTGGTGCAGTTACTGCATTAGCCACTTGTATCATTCTCCCATAGATGACATATGCCATTTAAAAAATGATAGCTTTTTTGAGATACAATTCACATAGTATACAATCATTCACTTAACATGCACCATTCAGGCCAGGCGTGGTGGCTCAAGCCTGTAATCCCAGCACTTTGGGAGGCTGAGGCGGGCGGATCATGAGGTCAGGAGATCGAGACCATCCTGGCTAATACGGTGAAACCCCGTCTCTACTAAAAATACAAAAAATTAGCGGGGCGCGGTGGTGGGCGCCTGTAGTCCCAGCTACTCAGGAGGCTGAGGCAGGAGAATGGCGTGAACCTGGTGGGGCAGAGCTTGCAGTTAACTGAGATCACGCCACTGCACTCCAGCCTGGGTGACAGAGCAAGACTGCATCTCAAAAAAAAAGAAAAAGAAAAAGAAAAAAAAAATGCACCATTCTTTGGTTTGTTCTTTTAGCATATTCACAGAGTTGTATAAGCATCATGATCAATCTTAGAACATTTTCATCACCTCAAAAAGAAACCTCATGCCTATTAGCTGTCACTCTCCATCTCCCTTCAACCTTCCCAGCTGTATTAGCCTGTTCAGGCTGCTCTAACAAAATACCACAGACTAGGTGACTTAAACAACAGAAACTTACTTTTGCACAATTCCGGAGGCTTAGAAGTCCCAGATCAGGGTTTTGAGGGGTCAATTTCTGGTCAAGGAACAACTTCCGTCTGTGTGTTTGCATGGGCATTGGTTGGGGAAGGAGGTGTTGCAGCAGCTCTCTGGCATCTCTTCTTATAGGAACACCAATCCTATCAGATCAGGGTTTCACCCTTATGACCTCATTTGACTTTAATTATCTCCTTACAGGCCCTGTCTCCAATTATAGTCACTCTGGGGGTGAGGGCTTCAACATATGAATTGGAGGCAAACATTCCAGTCCATAACACCAGTCCTAGGCAACCAACCACTAATCTACTTTCTATCTCTACAGATTTGACTGTTCTGTACATTTCATATATTATATGGAATCGTATAATACATGGCCTTTTGTATCTGGCTTCTTACACTTAGTATGATGTTTTTGAGGGTCATTCATGTTGTAATACTACATTTCTTTTCATAGCTGAATAATATTCAATTGTATGGATATACCACATTTGGTTTATCCATTCATTAGCTGGTGAACATTAGACTTGTTCATACTTTAGTTATCATGAATAATGCTGTTAGGAACATTCATGTACAAGCATTTGGGTGGACATACATCTTCAGTTCTTTTCCACCAAGGGGCAGAACTGCTGCATCATATGATAACTTTATGTTTAACTTTTTGAGAAATTGCACAACTATTTTCCAAAAAGGTTGTATCATTTTACATTCCTACCAGCAGTGTATGAGAGTTCTAGTTTCTCTATATTCTCATCAATACTTGTTATTATCTGTGTTTTTTTATTATTGCCATCCTGCTGGCTACGAAATGGTATCTCATTCTGGATTTGATTTGCATTTCCCTAATGGATAATAATATTGAGCATTTTTTCATGAGCTTTTTGGTCATTTTTACATAATCTTTGGAAAAATGTCTATCCAGATCACTTGCCCGTTTTTAAAAATTTATTTATTTTTATTTTTAATTTTTTGAGATGGAGCTCTGTCACCCAGGCTGGAGTGCATTGGTGCAATCTCAGCTCACTGCAGTCTCTGCCTCCCAACTTCAAAAGATCCTCCCACCTCTGCCTCACATGTAGCTGGGACTACAGATTTGTGCCACCATGCCCTGCTAATTTTTGTATTTTTAGTAGAGACGGGGTTTTGCCATGTTGGCCAGGCTGGTCTCGAACTCCTGACCTCAGGTGATCTGCCTGCTTCAGCCTCCCAAAAGTTCTGGGATTATAGGCATGACCAACTGTGCCCAGCCACTTGACCATTTTTATTTTTTATTTATTATTTTTAAATTTTTATTTATTTATTTTTTTGAGACAGTCTCACTCTGTTGCTTGTGCCGGAGTCTAGTGGCACGATCTCAGCTTACTACAACCTCTGCCTCCGGAGTTCCAACACATTCATGCCTCAGCCTCCTGAGTAGCTGGTATTACAGGCATGCACCACCATGCCCGGCTAATTTTTATATTTTTAGTGGAGACAGCATTTCACCATGTTGGCCAGGCTGGTCTCGAACTCTTGACCTCAGGTGATTCATCTGCCTCGGCCTTCCAAAGTGCTGGGATTACAGGTGTGAGTCACCACGCCTGGCCCATTTTTAAATTGGGTTATCTGTCATATACTATTGAGTTGTAAGAGATTTTTATGTATTCCAGATATGAGACTCTTATGAGATATATGATTTACAAATATTTCCTCCCAATCTATGGATTGTCTTCTCACTAGTGTCCTTCGCAGCACAAATGTTTTTAATTTTGATGAAGTCCAAGTAATCTACTTTTTTATTTCGTTGCTTATCACTTTGATATCTTATCTAAGAAACCATTGCCTAATCCAGAGTCAGAAAGATTTATGCCTATGTTTTCTTCCAAATGTTTTATAGTTTAGTTCTTATATCTAGGTCTTTGATTCACTTTGAGTTAATTTTTATATATAATGGGAGATCACATGCTGTTTTTGAAAACGAGTTAGTGTGATAAACAGTCAGGAGTTTAAAAATATGCAACTATCTTTGGTTTTACTGACAATCATGTGATATTTTGTTAAACATACCATTTAATAGAAAGAAAACAAATTTTAACCTCTAATGAGGCTGATATTCTCAATATTTACTTTAAAAATGTGATAAGCTTTGAGTTATTAGAAAAGGCCTTTGACATTTTTGTTTTTGTAAATCAACTGCTTTCAATAAAAACTTGAATAAATGAAGCCATATTTTTATGTTATGTAAATAATATTTTTGAAATACATTCAAAACATCTTTATTATATAACATGTAATAATTACATGACTTTTTGTTTAATGCAGTGGTTCTCAATCAGGGGCAATTTTGCCCCTCAAATGAAATTTGGTGGCTGGGCACGAAGGCTCATGCCTGTAATTCCAATACCTTGGGAGGCTGAGGCCGGTGGATCACCTGAGGTCAGGAGTTCAAGACCAGTCTGACCAATATGGTGAAACCCTGCCTCTACTAAAAATACAAAAATTAGCCGGGCGTGATGGCAGGCATCTGTAGTCCTAGCTACTCGGGAGGCTGAGGCAGGAGAATTGCTTAAACTGGGGTGGCAGAGGTTGCAGTGAGCCAAGATCACGCCACTGCTCTCCAGCCTGGGCAAAAAAAGTGAGACTCCATCCAAAAAAAAAAAGGAAGAAAGAAAGAAGGAAG